>NC_051064.1:142000838-142300838 GCF_004664715.2 Peromyscus leucopus
CCATTTCAAGTGGCTCCCATGCCAACGTCTGCTAAGGCTGTGACCTGCCTGCTCTAGATCTCACCACCACTCCTCTGTCCTTGCAAGTCCTGTTGAAAGCCTGGAAGGTGGCCCTCCCTGCTCCTTGAAGCACTCTCTTTCATCGGCTGCCTCAGGGAAGCACAGCTGGGATTCCCTCCCTGGAGTTTCTAAGCATAGGAGGTCCCAGCACATCTGTCCCTGGCCAGCTGCACATCCCTGCTTACACAGAGGGAAGAATGCAGACACAGCCCAGACCCTGGAGAGGTGACTCTCGGTGGCACAGTGTCGGGGGTGTGGCTTAGTGAAATAGACCCTGGGGGAATGGCTCCATGGAACCGAGCTGGGGAGAGCACTTGGGGGTGTGACTGGGGGGGGCAGACCCTGGGGGCGTGGTTCCATGGTACAGCTCTTTCCTCACATGCAACAGGCTCTGGGTTCAGTCTCTAGTACTCACTGCAAAATAGTAATGTTCAAGTCTATACTTTGCCTTAAAGATTTTCCTGACACAGTTTCAGATGTACCCCCAAAGTGCAAGAATTATACAACAGCGCCCCAGTTACCCCTTTCACATCTCCAATTCCCCAGATTCTAACGTTAGCTGCCTTCCTCTCCCTTTCTCCATACCCCTCTTTTACATGTTTCCCTCTCCATTTTCCTCTTTCTCTCTTCCTCCCTCTGCCTTTCCCCTTCTACTCTCTGTCTATATTCATACTTACATTTCATACACAGTATGTTTGTAATAAATCATATATCTTTATTGTGATGGTCTGATTGAGAATGGTCCCATAGGCTCCTATGTTTGAATAGTTGATCTCCATTTGGTGGAACTGTTTGGGAAGGATTAGGAGGTGTGGCATTGTTAGCCATTTCCAGTCTCTCTTTCTTGCTCTCTCCCTCTCTCTCTGCCTGATAGCTGTGTCTCGGAAAGTGAGCTCTGCCATGCTCCCTGCCACATAGCCATGGACTTAGCCTCTGAAACCCTAAGCCCCAAATAAACTCTTCTATAAGTTGCCTTGGTCACAGTGTCTTATCACAGTAGTAAAAAGATGACTGAGATATTTATGTTTTGTATCGCCTATATATTAACCCAAGCCACCTGCTAGTAAGTTGCAGCCATGACAGCTTTCATCAGGAAGGGTTCTGTAATCAGCTTCTTCTTTTAGGCCACCAACCAGCTCCCAAATCATAACACACAGACTTATTATTATTTATGAATGCTTGGCCTTATCTTATGCTTGTTCCACTGGCTCTTAGAACTACAAGATGTTTCTCCTCATCTATGTTTTGTCTCATAGCTTTCTCTCTCTCTCTCTCTCTCTCTCTCTCTCTCTCTCTCTCTCTCTCTCTCTCTCTGCTTCTTGTGCCTAGCTGGCCAGTGGCTGCCTAGCTTCTGGCCCTGGACATGTTCCTCTTTCTCCCTTGTTCTCTCCTTCTTCTCCCTTTCCTAGATCTCTCCTCCTACTCATTCTCTCTAACCACCAGACCCACCTATTCCTCTCCTGCCTAGCTATTGGACATTCAGCTTTTTATTAGACCAATCAGGTGCCTTAGGCAGGCAAAGTGAAACAGATGCAACACATCTTTACATAATTAAACAGATGCAGCACAAACAAATATAACACACCTTCACATTGTTAAAGTGATATTCCACAGCATAAACAAACGTAACACATCTTTGCCTAGTTACTGTAATATTCCACAACAGGATTCTATTATGAAACCAGAGGAAGTTAAGATGGGTGCACTCTTCTATCCACAGAACTATTTTGGCAATTCTCAGCATAGTCTCACTGTAAGCCAAAGACAAACCCAGCTCATGCAACATTCAATGACATTTCTTCTGTAACTTTGTAGCTGGACAATTTTTTGGCTTGGCATTTCAAGGCCTGGATGACAAGGTGAGTCCAGGTGAGTTGTGCTATGGAGTCTGTGTGGAGCCCACACAACTCATACACCAAGTCAATGCAGATGACAAAAATTTATTGTAGTCAAGCCCTACTGGCCAATCAGGGCCACAGAACAGACTCAGGAGTTCAACTGTGACCCTGAATGTCAGCTGAAGCAAGTATTTAAGCACAAAAATCACAAACATCCACGTCAAGCTACAGTTACAAATTTTCACCAATCAGAATTCAAAGATTATGGGCTTTCCTTAAGTGTCCATCATTGTCAACTGCTAGTGGCCATGTCAGAGGAGGAGCAGGTGGCAATTGAAGTTCAGGAGGTTGGTCCACCAGGAAGCAAAGCTCTGATGAATGAATCTCAGGTAGGTAAGGCCCTGAGGGCTCCGGCTCCAGAATGTCTCTTGCTACTGCTATTCCTCTATATGTTTGCCACTGCCATTTTTCTCTGGTATCTGGCATGGTGTAAATGGGGGCGGGTATCCCACTGCCTTTAATATAGTGTGATTATCTCATGGAAATATCCCATTCTACTGGGCATTTTTACCTGTGGATTATTATGAAGATGATTTCCTCTTAAGCTGTACTGTTTAACTGAAGCAATGATTTTATATAATAATAGTGTTAGTTTAAATAGGACTTTGATGATTGAGGGTCTTTAATAAATATAGTAAGGGATTATGCTAGAGGTTAGCTTACTGGAAAAACTAATATAGGTCAAAGCAAGATATGGTGTTGTTTCTGCCCCCTGATAAAACAGGGGCTGCAGAGGATAGAAAAGAAGAATGAGGAAATGTCACACAGCTAGTTTCTCTTGAGGAACCATGTAGACTGTGGCTTAGGTTAATGGTTAAGAAAAGCAATTGAGTGCCAGAAAGCTAAGTTAGTTCAAGTTCTTTAAATCTTAAAGTTGAGAGGTGTGCTCACAAGTTTCGGTGTGCGTCATAGCTAAAACAAAGCTTTAAATATGACTTGAGGTCAGATTGAGCTGTTTTTGTTAGTAGCTTTGAGGTGAAAACACAAGGAAACAATCTAAAATTTTAAAAAGCACGTAGTTGAGTGAGAGACTTGTTGAGGTCAAGGAACAAGAACAAAGCAGCCCGGTTATTATTAGCTGACGTGCTTTTCTTGTTAGGATGGGCTGGGGATCAAAGATGATGATTAATTCCTTGTGCCCATTTCTGCCCTCAGCTTCCTGATATAAAAACTGTTGATGAGTGGGTATGCACCCTAAGGATTTAAAGTAGAGCTGACTGATTGTTTTTCATATATAAAAGTTTAGATTTGTGATTCTTCTAAGATTTCTTATAAAGTCCTTATTATCTTTTGAGATAAATAATAAAGTGATTGGTCCTTTCTTTGTAACCACAAAATGCAGCCTGCCAGTAAAAGAACTGGCTGAGAAAAATATCTTGCTTGCTTACACTCTGTTAATGAATAACAAGTTGATTGAGTATGGATGTGTGTGGGATCTTGGGACAACTTGTTTTTCACCTGTAACAGTAAAATGTTTAATAAGGGATATGGAAAACATGTTGTCTTTTACTTGTCATTGTGACCATCCACTTAAAAAATGTAACCACACTGTAATTTTTATACTGCTTGAAAGATTTTGCTGGAATATATAAGATATAAGAGAAAAAATAAATTTAGCTAGAAAAAAGACATCGAGAGAGAGACAGAAGATACATCCGGATAGAAGTAAGAAAAGAAATAAAGAGATGAGAGAGAAGATGATAGAGAGACCCTAAAGGTGTGTGTGTGTGTGTGTGTGTGTGTGGTGTGTGTGTGTGTGTGTGTGTTTCCCTTTCACTGGCCCCAGAGAATTAAGTTTTACACACTCAGAAAAGTCAAAGTTGAGGGATTAGTTTGCTGATTCCATGGATTCCCCTCAATCCCTGAGCTTCAGAAGCTGGTCCTCACAGGAACAACAGTCAACTGCCACAGAAGCTAAGCTTTTCAGTCCAACCAGTTAGACTCATTTGTTCTTTCTTTCTTTTTCTTTCTTTCTTTTTTTTTTTTTTTTTTTTTTTTTTTTTTTTTTTTTTTTTTTTTTTTTTTTTTTGGAAACAGAATTTTGTAGCCTGGGCTGTCCTGGAACTCGCTCTGTAGACCAGGCTGAGCTCACAGAGATCTACCTGCCTCTGCCTTCTGAGTGCTGGGATTAAAGGCGTGCGCCACCGTAGCCCTGCAAAAACTTTTAACAGCTGAGCCAATCTCTTCAGTCTTCGGTCCCAGCAGCATTCTGTGTCTCCCACCTGGCTTACTTCTATCCGGCCTTCGAGACCCAGTTCAAAGGCCACCCCTTTTCACCATGTGGGTCCCAGAGATGGAACTCATGTTGGGAAGCCATTCAATATCTGGTCTTGAGTGCTCCCTCCCAACACGCCCTCTCTGCTGTAATGAGCATGATGCTGCAGCCTGTATGGGTGTCCCCACAAAACCTGGCACTCCCTGGAGTCAGAACCTGCTCCTGTGCATCGAGTCCCGGGATCCCACACAGTAACCAGTGTGTACATGCAGGAGTTCTGGTGTCCTGGCAGCATCTATGGAGAGGGACAGAAATAGGCCAGACACATCTGAACATAAATTCTTAAATAACAACACCCTTAAGCTGTGTTTCGGGAGAAGCCTCTAGAATCTGCCCAAGACTCTCTGAAACTGGCTTTTCAAGAACAGACATGTGGGACTAGGAAGCGTCTCAGTGGCAGAGCATTTTCCTAACATACACAAGACCCTGGGTGTATTCCCAGGACCATAAGAAAAAGGAAACTTCTGGTAGGTGTGGTGGTACATATGTATAAGCCCAGCACAGGAAGTGGAGCACAATTTCAAGTCTGGGCTACAGAGTGAAACTGTCTCCAAAACAGAAAGAAAGGGAGGGGGGAGGGAGGGGGGAGAGAGGAGAGAGAGAGAGAGAGAGAGAGAGAGAGAGAGAGAGAGAGAGAGAGAGAGAGAATGGAAGGAAGGAAGGAAGGAAGGAAGGAAGGAAGGAAGGAAGGAAGGAAGGAAGGAAGGAAGGAAGGAAGGAAGGTACTGAGGAGCTGAGAGACAGCACTGTGGGTAGAAGCACTTGCTGCTTTTCCAGAGGTCTTCAGTTCAGTTCCCAGCACCCAAGTCAGGAAGCTCACAACTGCCTGTAACTCCAGCTTCAGAGATATGACGCCCTCTTCCGGCCTCCATTGCATGCACGTTCACACACAAACAAAAATAAATAAAATGTTTATGTGACTAGTAAAGATAACGAGGTGCATAAATAGTAACTGACTCCATGTACTTTCCATAAGTCTTTAAAATTTTGGTTGACAGGCTGTAAATCCACTATAACTTACTTCCAGCATAATCATGTCAATAATTTCTCTCTTTTTTCTAATTAATTTATTTTTTTAAGGTTTATTTATTTCTATGTGCATTGGTGTTTTGTCAGCATATATGTCTTACAAGGGTGCCAGATCTCCTGAGACTAGAGTTACAGACTCCATGTGGGTGCTGGGAACTGAACCCAGGTCCTCTGCAAGAGCAAACAGTGCTCTTAACTGCTGAGCCATCTCTCCAGCCCCATGTTGACACTTTCTCATGGGGTATTTGGTAAGGAGAGTGTTTCATCTCAGTACCTCAGTATTACCCACTATTTAAAAACACTTGGCAGGGAGTTGTGGCATGTGTCTGTAATCTGAGCAAACCAGAGGCCAAGGCAGAAAGACCCAAACTTTCAGGCCAGCCTGGGCTTCATAGTGAGACCCTGTCTCAAAAATCAACAGGGGCCAGAGATTTTACTGTTAGTAAAGTGCTTGCCATACAAAAATGAGTTTAGACCTGAGTTTGGCTGGCCAGCACCCAAGTAAAACGCTGACAGAGGTGTCCACCACTGAGGCTCACCAGGCCTCATTATCAGGTGAGTTTCAGGTGCCAATAAGAGACCCTGCCTTAAAAACCAAGGTTGGGGCCAACAATGTGAGTGAAAGCAATTGCCACAAACCCTAGCAACCCGAGTTCTATCCCCACATAAAAGCCAGGCACACAACAGCATGTGCATCCTCAATGCCAGAGAGACAGAGACAGGAGGATCCCCTGGGGCTCGCTGGCCAGTCGGTCTGACCAAACCAGTGAGCTCCAATTCATCTACATACATACATACATACATACATACATACATACATACATAAGGTGGCCAGGCGGTGGTGGTGCACACCTTTAATCCCAGCACTCAGGAGGCAGAGGCAGGTGGATCTCCGAGTTCACAGCCAGCCTGGACTACAGAGAGAGTTCCAGGACAGCCAGGGCTACACAGAGAAACCCAGTCTTGGAAAACCAAAACTAAAATAAAATTAAAAAATAAGGTGGAGAGTATTGAGGAAGACAGCTGATGTCAACTTCTGGCCTCCACATGCGTTCACACATACATGTGTACACACAAAAGAAAATGTGCACACACATAAATGACCATGTACACCCATGTACACGCACATAGCATACATTTTGCTATCTTAACTGTTTTTGCTGGTGCAGTGCAATAGCTTTATTGTGCAACCATTGCCACCAAGCATCCAAGAACCATTTTTATCTTGAAGAAGCGAACACAGCAGGGTGGTAGTGGCAGACAGATCTCTGAGTTCGAGGCCAGCCTGGTCAACAGAGCAAGTCCCAGGACAGCCAGGGCTACACAGAGAAACCCTGTCTTGAAAAACCAAAAAAGGAGGAGAAGAAAAAGGAGGAGAAGCAGCAGCAGCAGGGAACGCTGTCTTCATAGAGCACTGACTTCTCTGCCCCCAACATCATTGTTCCTACGTGCTGTCTATGAATCTGATATTTTTGTTTGGTTTTCGAGGCAGGGTCTCCTGTAGCTCAGACTGATCATGAACTTCTGAACCTCCTGCCTACACCTCCAGCATGCTGAGGTTATAGACATGCACCCAATTTTATGTAGTGGTGCAGCTTGAGCCCAGGGCATCGCGCACAGCAGACAAGCCCTGTAGCTACACATCCAACCCACGGTCTGTGAACCTGCTAACTCTCAGTACCACCGCGCATGAGCGGGACCAACTGGCACTTCCCTTTTGTGTC
Organism: Peromyscus leucopus; assembly: GCF_004664715.2. NCBI lineage: Eukaryota > Metazoa > Chordata > Mammalia > Rodentia > Cricetidae > Peromyscus > Peromyscus leucopus. The sequence continues at coordinate 142,007,825 of NC_051064.1, forward strand.
AGACTTCTCTTAGCATAATGTCAAGTTTCACCTGCACTGTGGCACGTGACAAAAATATCTTTTATCAGGAATAGGACTGTTAAGACATTGAGTCTTGCTCTGTAGCTCAGGCTACCCTAGAACTCACTATGTAGCCCAGGCTGGCCTCACACTCAACAGCAATCCTCCTGCCTCAACCTCTTGAGAAGTTATAACTTCCATTCAGCAGCCTACCTCCCATCTAGTTGCTGCCACATGATTCCAGGTCCATCACATGCTCCTCTGCAGGTTCATGTGGGCACCTGACCATTGCCTCTCCCCTTTACCAATCCTGCACTTGGCCCAGAACACTCAGACCCCACCCAAGCCGAAGCCACCCTCTCCTTTGTTTCCTGGGACAGCCCGACAGTCAACCATTTATGACTAGGCCCCTGGGAAATGATGCCTCAGCAGGGAGGCCCCAGGCTATGCCCAGAGACCTGGCCCTGACTCGCCCACCCAGGTGCCGGCTACCGTCCTGAATGTAACCACAGAATCTCCACATTCTAGAGCCTGAGACAAGGCTCAGCACCTGTGAACTACAGAGAATTAGGGAGAATCTTAGAATAGAAGAAATGCTGGAACTGGGACCCTGGTTCTGATGAGGGATCTCAGTGTGAGGAAGGGTTCAAAATACCCACAAAAGTGTTTAAATGCTGCAATTGTTTCAGCTGGGTCCTGAGGGACAGTAGAATGTTGAAGGTCTGGGTGCAAGGGACACTCCTTTTATTTTTTAAGGTTTATTTTAATTTTATTTGTGTGTGTGTATGTGTGTGTTTGAAAGAATTTTTTTTCCTTTAACTTTTTAGGTTCTCAAACTAAGGGGCCCCCTGCCTCGACATACAAATTAACAAAAGGAAAAAGCATGGAAGTTGTATGTAACACTAGAGTTTTCACGAGCCAAAGAAAACCCAGAGAAACCGTAATGCCCGGGTGTTTTCATGCAAAGTTCTGGGAAGACGAGATGAAAGAGTTGGACTGACTGGGAGAGAGCTGAGGGTGCCAGAGCTGTTAAGACCAGAGCCTGCGTGACCCCCCACCCCACCCCAGCACTGAGAAGAGACACAGAGATGTCCAGGGACCCCTCCCTACAAAGTCCATCCTCTGGGTCCTGACCTCTGACATGAGGCTTGGGTTTAAATGGAGGGTAAGAGGTGTGTATAACCAAGCACTCTCTGTCAAGGTGTGGCCCTGCTAGTCACTGGCTGATCATTATCTCCATTTCTGTCTCTTCCAAAGGTGGTCTGACAAGCTGCCAGAACCGAGAGAAACATCTTCCCCTGGAAATGTTCCTCCTCTGGCTGGGACCAGGTTTCCACCTTTTCCTTCTCCCAGCCTGGGACTCCAGGGACTTCGCAGTTCCTCCAGGGAACTGCATCAGTACTCCGAGAGCCAAAGGGAGGGCACAGAGCTACTCTTCAGGAACCTCATTCCTGCCACCTTCTCCCGCCTCCGCCATCAGTCTGACTCCTCGGGGTGCCTCACATGCCTGGGAGAAGACAGCGTTCAGAAAAGATGTTTACCTGAACTCACAGCGTAAAGCAGTGGTTCTCAGCCTTCCTGATGCTGCCACCCTTGAGTACAATTCCTCATGCTGTGGTGACCCCCAACCAAAAAATTATTTCATCACTACTTCATAGCTGCAGTTTTGCTGTTATGAATTTTAATGTAAATATCTGATAAGCAGGATATCTGATACGCACCCCCAGAGGCGTTGTGACCCACAGATGGAGAACTGCTGACTCAGAGGGTTTGGGTGGGTGTGTGGCTTTGATAAACTGACGATTGGCTTTGATGACTCTTCATTTTGAAAACCAAAGGAAACTGACCATCTATTCTCAGCACGGAAGCCTCAAGGGAGTCAAAACTGCACCCCGATGCCCATGAAACAACAGCTGTGGAAACTGAAGTGCAGTCGCCCACTCCTGCTTCCTGCTGACTCAAGGAAGGCGGTGCCTCATGGCCAGAGGGAGCGGGCTGCCCTGGGCCTGCGTGGGCTGCACTGGGCCTGTATGTGCCCTAGCCCATTTCATCTCTCTCTCTCTCTCTGCCTCTCTCTGTCTGTCTGTCTGTCTGTCTGTCTGTCTGTCTGTCTCTCTCTCTCTCTCTCTCTGTGTGTGTGTGTGTGTGTGTGTGTGTGTGTGTGTGTTTTAAAGACAGGGTTTCTCTGTGTAGCCCTGACTGTCCTAGAACTCTGTACACAAGGCTGGCCTCAAACTCAGAGATCTGCCTCCTGAGTGCCAGGACTGAAAACATGCACAGCCGTGTTGGCTCCCTTCGTTCTTGTAACAATCGTGTATAGAACTTTCACCACTTAACTTTATAAGCAGGGAAACGGAGGCACAGAACGGCACGTTTGGCCCCGGGGCTTCAAATCCAGGCTCTTCTGACTTTGAGATCCTAGGCCGTGTCATGCTGGATCTTAAGCTCTGCTCCCCGTCTCTGAGGAAGGAATCCTGGGACGACCCTGCTCCCAGGAGCCATTCCACCGTCCTCCTTGGGGCTGAGGCCCGGTTCCTTGGGTTCCTGGCGCCTCCAGCTGGCAGCAAGGTCCATAGCACTTGCCTGAAGCTTCTGCTCAGTGAAGGGTCAGAGAGGGCTCAGGGCTCCAAGGTCTCCAGGAACTGTTCCAGAAAGTTCTTTCATGCCCACACTGCCTCTGTAAGCTCATCCAACCGTCACCTGAAGCACCACCTCCCACCTGCACGTCAGGTGGTTGACATCACCTGTGACTCCAGCTCCAGGGATCTGGACACTTCTGGCCTCCGTTGGGCACCCAGACACACATGTGTATATCCACACATGAACACAAAGTTTTAAAAAGTTAAACTTTAGGGCTAGAGAGATGGCTCAAAGGTTAAGAGCACTGGCTGCTCTTCCAAAGGTCCTGAGTTCAATTCCCAGCAACCACATGGTGACTCACAACCATCTGTAATGAGATTTGGTGCCCTCTTCTGGCCTGAAGTGATACTTGCAGACAGAGCACTAGATGCGTAATAAATAAACAAATCTTAAAAAAAAAAAAAAAAAAAAAAAAAAAAAAAGTTAAACTTTAAAAATGAGTTGATGGCCCAGGTTCACTGAACAAACACATTAAAGTAATAAGATAGGCCTAGAGGACCCGCCTCTACAGCCCGAAGTGCTCCCCGAAGTGCTCTGTGATGTCAGCCAGGGCATTGGGGCCCTGTTTGGGGTTTCAGTTGTTCCTCTGACCAGAGAGCCTGTCTCATCCCGGGGACCTGTCATTGACCTGGCCTCATGCAAGTGGAGTCCCTGGATCACAACCCAAGCTCTGGGGAGCAAGAGGGTCCTGGGTGCTAAAAGAAGGTGCTAAGCAAGCTTGGGCAGCAGCAAGCTGTTCCAATGTATGCCTGTGCACTGCGTGTGTGCCTGGTGCCCTGGGAGGCCAGAAGTGGGCATTGGGTCCCGTAGAGCTGGAGTTCCAGACAGCTATGAGCCACCACGCGGGTGCTGGTCCTCTGGAGGAGTAACCAGTGCTCTCAACCACGGAGCTGAATCATCTCTATGCCCCAGCCCTGCCACCTCAGTTTTTGAGGTGACCCAACCCCACTCAGAACACTGGTTTCCTGTGCCTCGAAAATGGGGACCTGGTGCCACCTTGTGGCCATCACCTCTTCCAGCCTTCGCCGGAATCGCAGAGTGCCTTCTGACCATGGCAGCCTGGCGAACTGCAGAATCTGGCTCACTCCACCAAGTGTTGTGTCAACCTCCCCCACCATCCCCGCCTCCCCCACCCCCCCCCCCCGCCTCCCCCACCATCACCGCCTCCCCCACCATCACCGCCATCCCCAGCTGCCTCTCTTTCACCAGCCAGCCGGTTACCCACCCCTAAGAAAGAGAAGAACAGGACTCTCCTGGGGACAGGGGCGATGTGAGGGAGTGAGGCCAGGCCAGGCCTGCAGGTCCCCTGGCACAGCCACAGAGGGAGGGCGCCCGCCTCCATCTCAAGTGCACTCTGGTCGCCCGCCAGGATTCCTGTCTCCACAGGGAGTCTCCTCAAGTGAGGTCATGCCATCATCACATTCCGGAGGGTTCTGTGACTTCCCATGACCTTAAGATAGAGCCCAAGTTCTTCATAGGACTCACAAGGTGGAGCCAGGCTGTCCCTCACACTGTGGACATTCCAAGTGTCTAATAAAATAGCACAGTCAGAAGCCCCTCTTGCAAAACCGGCAGACAAGGGTCATCTGCAGAGAAAATAACTATGAGCTAGCGGGACCTGGCCCTGTGCCAGGCCACCATAGGCGGAGCCATTTGCCACCCATCATTTTTACCATCTGCAATCACGCAGGCTTGGTACCATGAGTGTTTTCTTTCATAGAGGAAGACACAGAGGCCAGAAAGGGCCCCAGCAGACCCCAGTCTGCCATGTCCAAAGGCCGACATCTTTTCTGCTGGGAGGGTTGGGGCCTCTGTTCAAATGGGGTGACAATGCTGTCCACTGCACCGGGCTGTCGTGGGGGTGAAGTGAGCTCAGATGTGGGAAAACGTTAGAGCAGTTCCTGGCGCAGCCTCGGGGCTCTATGTCATGGCTGTTGCCCCGGGCGGGACCTTTGTACCGAGACTCAAAGCACAGCCAAGGGCTTGCTTTACTCAGATGGAATGGGGGGGGGGGAGGTTGTTGAGTTCCAGGTTCAGGGAGAGACCCTGCCTCAAAAACTAAGGTGGCAGGGCTGGAACATAGAGATGATTCAGCTCTGTGGTTGAGAGAACTGGTTACTCTTCCAGAGGACCAGCACCCACGTGGTGGCTCACAGCTGTCTGGAACTCCAGCTCCAGGGGACCAATGCCCACTTCTGGCCTCCCAGGGCACCAGGCACACACACAGTGCACAGGCATACATCCATGGAAGCAAAACATCCATACACAGAACATGTAACATTAAGAAACTAAGGTAGAAGGTGATACAGGAAGATACCTGACATTGACCTCTGGCCTCCACACATGCATACACGGTGAGCATACCCACACACATGTGCGCACACACCTGAAAATGGGGAGGTCCTACCACAAAGATGTCCACATTGATCTTTGCTGCTAGGTCCTGGATGGTCATGATTTTTTAATTTTCCCCAGTAATCAGCTTTTTTCTTTTTTTCTTTTTTTTTTTTCCATTTTTTAAAAATATCCTTGGTGAGCTGCCCATCTCAAAGCAGGCTCATGGATGTTTTAAGTCACCTCCCAAAGTCAGGCACAGAGCAAGCCCACAACAGTCAGAGCGCCTGGCAGAGGAGGCCCCCTCTAGGCTCAGGCTCTCTGGCCCTGTGTTTGGCAGGGTTTGTATTGGAGGAGGGGTCCAGGACCGTCAGTGCTGGGAACTGGTCAGAGCTGAGCCTACCCTTTGCTGGCACTCTCCAAAAGGCACCGAGAGATGCCATGTGGATTTTCTAGGCTCCGTGGGAGCAGCAGGAGCAGCCGTAATGTGTGAGACCTCCGGCCCTCAATCCACCAACAGCTGTGACCACTTCAGCTATTTTAAACCCTTGGGCTCCGAAAGCTCCTGCCCCATCGAGCCAGGCACTGGGCCCAACGGGGTGAGCCAGAAGCAGGTCAGAGGCCTAAGTGTGGGTGACCAGACAAGGGTGGATTACAGAAGGGGAGGGGGCTTTGTGTCCTGAGCCTTGGACCAGACTCTGCCAGCGTTTTCTGAATATTGTCTCACTTAGTATCATTTCAGATGAGGGGTTGCCTATAAGCTTACCAGGGCAGTGAGCTACCCTTGCCCACTAAACCCTGTCTACACACCCTGTGTCCCCACCCGGGTTCCTCCTCAGCCACAACCAGAAGCTGTGCACACCCAGGTTAAGTTTTCAACTTCTCTGTGCTCTCTTTCTTCATCTCCGAAGTGGCAGGGTTCCTGGAAAGATAAAATAATCTAATACATTGGAAAGTGCCTCTTGAGAGCAGTGGGGGGTGCAGAAACCACACAAGCAATGAGTCCAAACTGTGACTCCTGCTCCGCTGGGTAGCCATGGCCTTGGCCTGATGTTGTCAGAACCCTGGCTCTGCTGTGACCCACTTGGGACTTGGTTAAGAGATGTGTCCTTGCCCCACACTGGGCCCCACTTACTTGGTGGAGGGAGTGACATAAAAGACTCGTATTCTGCCTCTCTTGGAGGTGGGAAGCACTCCCTCTGGCTTGCATGCAGAGGGGTGCTCAGACCCAAGCTTACCTCTGAAGGGGAGGGGTTCCATCAGCTTGGTGCTACCTGGACTCACTCCCCACTGAGGCAGGTGGCCCTCGACATGCTGCCTCCTGATTGGAGAAAGCTCTGCCAGGGACCAATCAGAAGTTACCAGCTTCTCCCAGGATCTGAACAGGAAGCCTTTGGGGGGACAATGACCCCTCTGGCAGAGACTCCAGCCCTCTCCCTTCTCCACCCACATTCCTTCCAGATCCCTGACACCCAAGAACAGCTGGGGTCCTTACTGTCTCCTAATTTGGGCAGCTGAGGAGAAGATTGGAGTCAAGGACTAGCTGGGTGTGCCTGGGCATTAGGTACCTATGAGCAGCCTTGTTTAATTCAGTGCACCCCCTCCCTGGTCTCCCATCAGCCTACCTCCCTCCCCAATATGCATCCCCTCCATCCACCCTTCAATTTCCATTCCCATGACAAGAAGCCACTTCCTCAAATGCTGCTGTTTATGGCATAGTCTCGGGCTTGGGTTCAGAGAGAAAGTGCCTGGATGGAGTTCACGACGGTTCAGACCCCCCACTAGATATCACATGCACCCTGGCCTTCCAGGACACACACTGACCTCTACCTTGGCACACCTTTTGGTGTCCCAGGCTGGGGCCCTAATCCTCTGCCGGGTCCCTGTCCTTCACACAGGCACACCCTCTCAGCCACCGGGAGCCACCCAAATCTCCATCCATAAACACTACTGGAACCAATCCTCCCCTCTCTAGCCCTCTCACGTTCCAGCCGGGGTCGGGGTCTTTGCTGCTGGCCCCAGCTCAGCCTGCTCACCGTGGTTTGGAGCAGCCAGAATACACTCTCAGGTCACCCCTGAGGAAGAGCCATTCCAGGCTCCTACAGCCCCTCTCTTGCTTGGACTTAGTTAGCATTCTGGTCCCTGCCAGGGGCAGAGTTCCCCCCACTCCCTATTTCCCACGGCAGTGTAGATCTGATGTGGGGGCGCCCAGCTTCCCGGAGGTGTCCCAGAGGCTCCTCTCCTCCCCTTGTGTTGCCAAGATCCTCTTTAAGAAACCTCAGAGGTCTCCTCTGAGAAGCCTTCCCTGGCCCCAGACTGGGTCTGGTCGCCCCCTCTGTGCTCCCACCCACTCCTGCCCTGTCCCTTCGGTTGCCCCTGCTCGCGTTTTTCTGCCCCTCCGGGCTGTAGGTCCAGAAATGGGGAGATTATTGAATAAAAGAATGAGCAAGCCAAACATGAGAAGTAGGAATTGACAGCTTGCGGTTGGCGGCGCTAGGAGGGCGGGGCCAGGCCTGATGGACAGGCCGCAGGCCCACTCCAAGAGGAGTCCGGCGGACAGCCCCGCCCAGCCCCGCCCCCCGACTGTGGTTTAAGGCCGCCCGCAGCACAGCGGCGGGCGCAGGCGCAGCGGCGCGCTCACCTGTAGCAGGTGCTCAGAACCGGGAGCAGCGGGGAAGACAGCGGGTTCTGCGGGGGTGATAAGATGCTGCGGGAGCGGACGGTGCGGCTGCTGTACGGGAGCCGCGTGGAGGCGGTGTACGTGCTGGGCACGCACCTCTGGACCGATGTCTACAGGTGAGTCCAGTGGGCGAGTCTCCCCCTCCGACTCACTCACCCTTCACAAACCCTGAGACCCTGGACCAGGACAGCCTGGCTCCGTACCCAAGTTGTCCTTCAATTCCCTTCAATTCGAGATCCCTAGAAATCCCAAGAACTCTCAGAAACCTGATAACGCCCAGGCCGTCAGTGCCCGCTTCCATGCAATCCTGAGGCCCTCCAAGACACGCAGTTGCGGCCCCTCCTTATCCTACCGGACTGCTCCTCTTTAGCTGGTCTCCCCTTGCTCGGTCTCTTCAGCCCCCTCCCTCGTGACCTCAGCACACACGGGCTCTCTATAACACGCCCCTTTCACTTCCCCTACCCCTTCTGATTTACCTTTCACCCCAGCCTCCTCCACCAGTGAGCTTCCCGGCAAGCAGAAACTCCCTGGTTGCGCTGGGGACTGGCTTGCTCCAAGGGGAGCTGCCCAGGTGGAATCTGGCCTGGGACTTATCCGATTTCACCCTCCGGGGGCTGCTGGTGGTTGCTTGTCCCCAGGCACTGGCTGTGAGCTGTGTCACCAAAATGCCTTTCCTGACTTCACCCTGAGATCAGAATGGAGTCACTTTCCACCCACTGATGCCGTGGGAGCCAGGATCTGTCCCCACTTCCCATCTTCTCTGTCCACACACTTGATGGTTTTGGGGTACCCAAGACACAGGGTGAAGCGATGGTGCTAACACTGTTCTATGTCCCAAGGAAATGGGTAGAGTGGTGTGGGACCTAGGAAAGGTGTTCAGAGGAAGGAGTGGGGTGAGCAGCCTGAGAGACGTCTGATATGTACTTCTCTGCTCCAAGCATTCTAAATGTTCTCCATTGCTAGGGTGGGAGGGCTTCATGATGGAAGGAGGGGTATGCAGGACTGTGAGTGTGCTGTGCTGGTGACCTGGGTGGGTACCTCCTCTGTGTGCCCTGTTCCCAAATCATTCTGACACTAAAGCATCCAGCCCTCCCAAGGCCACCTATGTGTCTCCTGCTAAGTACTCTCCCTCTCTCTCTCTCTCTCTCTCTCTCTCTCTCTCTCTCTCTCTCTCTCTCTCTCACACACACACACACACACACACACACACACACACACACCTCCAGTTCCTTCCCAGCTGCCCAGCCACTTCTACAGGAGGCACTGGCCCTGCTGATGCCAGCAAGCCTGTGACCAGGCCTCTCTCTTCTCCTTTATTCCTAGGCCTCTGCCCCAGCTTCCACATCACCTGGGCCTGGACCTCAGGGGTCCTGATATAGACCCCAAAGGAGGACTGGATGGGCCCTGAGAACTGTTACACAGGGTGGAGTATGGTCTAGGCGCCAGTGGCCTGGGAGAACGCCCATCTCTCCCCCTTCCCAACTCTGAATTGGGCACTGCCAAGGGGTAAGCCAGGATCCAGGGCGCCCAGGTCCCTAAGCCACAGCTGTCACCATGCCCGTCTGCTTGCTGGGTCACTGTGGGTACTGTCTGAAAGGCTGGCACTCTGCGTCTGCTGGGGGCTAGGGAGCAAAAGGGGCCCGTGCCCAAGTCCTTGTCTGTGCTCTACTCTAGCAGAGAGAAGCCGAGCCCGATGGGGAACAAGAGGTCAGGTGCCAGCTCTTGTTAGTTCCACCAGCCTCAGCCAGGACTCAGTTCATGGTATTGAGAGTTCCCCAACACCAAGGGTCAGCACAGCCTAGACCAGCACCTGCCCAAAAGAGGCTGAAGCATGCCACAGCCGTCGATTTAAGTGCTGTAGTAGTCTATGTTTAAGATAAGTTAACCAGACATGGGGTTGGTGGTTCACACCGGTAATCTCAACACCCGAGAACCACGAGTCCAGGGCTCATTTAGACTACATAGTGAGTTCCAGGTCAGCTTGGGCTACCAGCATGACCCTTTCTCATCTTCACCCCAACACATGCATGCACACCTCAAAAAAATTAAAAAATGGCCTTTAATCTGAGCACTGGGGAGGCAGAAACAGAGGGATCAATGTGTGTTCAAGGCCAGCCTGATCTACATAGCGAGTTCCAGGACAGCCAAGACTACACAGAGACCCTGTCTCCAAAACAAAACAAAGCAAACAAAGAAAACTAAAAAGAAAAAAACTAATAAAAAGTAATTTTTTTTTAAGTTAGGACTGGAAGCTGGGAGTGGTTGTGTAAGCCTTTAATTCTTTAATCCCAGCACTTGGGAGGCAGAGGCAAGTATGGACCTCTGTGAGTTTGAGACCAGCCTGGTCCACATGGCAACTCCCGGGCCAGTCAGTGCTACATATTAAGACCCTGCCTCAAAACAACAAAAATGAAAGTTAGGGCTGGAGAAACGTCTCTGAGAGTCAAAGCAATGCTTTGCAAGTGTGAAGATCTCAGTTCGAATCCTCAGGCCCCACAGGTGTGGCTGTGTGCTCCTGTGCTCTGTGGAGGGCAGAGACAAGAGGGTCACTGGGGGCTTGCTGGTTACCAGCCTAGGTTCAGTGAGAGGCCCGGGCAGAGAGCATCAGAGCAGGACAACCAACACCCTCCTGTGGCATTCATGGGAACTCACCACCACCACCCCACACACATACATATGTGCATGTAAAACACACACAAAAAAGTTGAAGAGATGTAATTAATGCTCATGCTATATTTTGTTAAGCTCAACATATCCAAAATGCCATCATTGGAATACATGATAATGTAGGGATGATTCCTGAGAAAGCTGACATTCTTTCCCCTGTGAGACTTCGTACACTCCAAGTTCATCTGGAGTGGGGTGGCTGCTGGCAGTCACCGTCCTGGACAGCATGTATCTGGGACAGAGACCCACAACCTCTCTGGGCCATTCTTTATTGGGGGGACTATTCTGTACGGTGTAGCATGATGAGTGGTATTCCTGCCTCAGCTTACCCGATGTCAGTAGCAGTTCCCCTCCCCCCCCTACTCCATCACAATATACAACCAAAAATGCCCCCAGACAATGTCCGTGGTGCCCAGGGAAGCAAAGTCACTGTCAGCTGAGATCATGTGTCAGGCAGAAAGGAGCGTCCTCCATCGGGACATGTCCAGTCTCTGCAGGGACAAGGCTCCTCTCAGGCAGACAGGAGCAGGAGGGGTCAATGGTCACTCAACACTGGGAAGCAATGCACTGTCCCCTTCGTTCTGTGTGAGACCTGGAAGATGCTCTTTGTGCATCCTGATGAAGAAAACGAGGCTCAGAAAGAGGAAGCCACTTGTCTGGTGACAACCAGGACCCGGGTGTAAGTCTGTACAGCTCAGGGCTTCTTCCTCCACTCCACCCTATCTGACCCCTGACCACCCTCCACCCTGGATGGGAGTCCTCTGCCCCTAAAACAGTATTACCCCCACCCAGCCTTCTGCTTCTCACCAAGTCTCCCTGACTGAGACCCAGGTCCTGGCTCAGGACCCCGAGTGATGCTCTCACCCCCAGGACCTCTAAGTAGATTCCACACAGCAAGGCCTGTAGGTAGTGTGCCCAGTTATGCAGGAAGGAGAGTGGGGCTCATTATTCTTTCATCAAGTCACAAAGGTGAATGAACAAGCCCCACTTCCCATCAAGGGCAGAGGGTGAAGGAGGACCTCTTCCTTCCAGACCATGTGGCCCGGGTAGGAACTGCCCTGGCAGTCCAGTGCCAGGCCCCACTATTCTTTCACGTGAGGTGAGTGGTCTCTGGGTGCAGGCTGCTTTGAGGAACTTAGAAGCTGTTGGCATGGTAGAAACGAACAATTTTTTTATTTTGTTTTGGTGTTCAAAGATCTTTTTATCATGCTGGAGAGATTGCTCAGTGGGTGGGACCTGAGTTTAAATGCCAGCACCCACATACAAATCACTGTAACCCCAGTGCTTAGGCAGTACAGAGAGGAGGCTCACGGGCTAACTGGCTAGCAGCCTAGCTCCAAGGTCAGTGAGAGACCCCGACTCAAAGAAATGAGGCAGGGTGCACACCTTTAATCCCAGCACTTGGAAGGCAGAGGCAGGTGGATCTCTGTGAGTTCCAGCACAGCCAGGCTGTATAGTGAGGCTGTTTCAGAGACAGAGACAGAGACAGAGACAAATTAAGGCAAATAGAGCAGGTCACCCAGAGTTGTCCTCTGGCCTCTGTGAGTATGCACATATAAGCACATACACCTGCATACATGTGTGCATATACAACACACACACACACACACACACACACACACACACACACACACACACACACACACACACACGAGAAAGAGAGATTTGCCATTATTTACTTAATATTGCTCCCTAACATTTATTGAACACCCAGCAGCCTCCCTAACATTTACATACTCATTTCATATGCATGTGATCATTTGCATACACCCAGCCCTCATACCGACTTCATAAGATATGTGCTGTTATAGTCCCTTTCACCCTTGGGGAGCCCAAAGTCAGACTGCACAGCTGAGGAGTGCTGTAGGAGCAAGGGCCAGACTGCCAGGGGCTCTCTCAGCCCGTCTTCCTTCGTGTTTGGGGCACGGCTCCTCCCTGCTCATTTCCTTGCAGAATCATTATGGGCCGTGGAGTGGGTGGGTGGGTGAGTGAGCACAGCCATTGATAGCTGCAGACTGACTAGCATGGGGCTGCACTGCCCACCTCCGACCTCAACAGACAGACCCCGTTGGATGGGTCCACAGAAGGTCAAGGGTACGTGGCCGAGGTTGGCAGAGCAGCAACGTTCACTGCCGAGAGAGTGACGAAGGAGGACATCAGGCCAGGTCCCGTGGCCCCATAAATTAGAACAACACCCCGAGCTCTGGGCCCTGGACAGGAGGCGCTGCCAGGAGCTGCTTAGGACTCGGGTTTCAGGCTGGTGCCCAGGGATGGGAGGGCTGAGGAAGGACCTGGCACCGTGTGTGCTAAGCCCACAGCCCCTTCCAAGCTGACCACAGGTCCCTGAGTTGGGGTGATACTGTATTTGCAGGGCCTCACACCTCCAAACCCCAGTGTTTAGAAGTGACCCCTTGTGACCAGCTACACCCATGCTGGACCCTGAGCCCAGGGGCTTGACAGGCCCAAGTCTGCTCATTTCAATCATTTACCCAAGACTCCAGAACAGGAAGCCATGCTTGGCTGTCCCCTCTCTGGGCCTCTGACCCCTATCTGCAAATAACTGGGGCGGGATGAGTCTTGAGATTCCTAAGAGATACTAACTTGATCTTCTTCTCTGGGTCCTTACCTAGAGGACCATGGTGAGGACTGGTGCACTCTCCCAGGCCTGGGACTCACAGAGCATAGTTCACTCACACCCTGCCATGAGGGTCCTGAGACTTCTTTAGAGCGAGGGCTCATTCTGTATGGGTCTTGGTGTGCTCATCTGTGAAATGGGGTGGGTCGGTCAGGCCTCATCAGATCGTGTAAAGTGTGGGTCAAGAGTCTGTGATTTGCAGGCTGCCGCCTGGTAAACACTTTGTAAAAGTAAATGACTGTAAAAAGTCATTGTTGTGAATCAAATTAGGTTTATTATTGTATCACCCATCACAATGAACCATGATTGTTGCCCTCAAAGTGTTCGTGAGACTCATGGGAGAAACATATTGAACAAGTTAGTATTTGAGTCCCTGGCTAACGGAGGGAGAAAGGTGATCTGGCTGATGGGATCAGGGAAGACTTCCTGGAAGAGGTGGCAAGTGAGCTGGGTCTTGTAAGACAGACAAGGGTTCAGCACGCAACTGAGGATAATTCCCATGGGAGCAAACCCACCTGGCAGGAAAGTGGGACCCGTGGAGGCAGGAAGGGAGCCATTTCAGTGACCTGGATTATAAGCCTGTGGGCCAGAGAGCAAGAACTGGGGCTTTGAGGACTTTGCTCAGGGAGTGGACATCGTTCTGTAGGTAGGAGGGAGTCCTGAAAGACTTCTGAGGAAAGGAGTTGTCAGAGATTAAATTGTTTCTTCCCTGTAGAGGAGCCAGAAGCCAGCACCCTGTGATGGAGGCTGCTGGGGCCACCAGGTAGAGAAGGCCAGCTATACACACATGCCAAGGTTTGCCTTTACTGGCCAAGGTTTGCCTCTACCAGCCCTGCCTAGGCCAGTGCCAGCCATCGGGACTCTGGCTACCACCATAGTGAGCATCGGGTGTGAGGCCTGGACTGAGATCTTCCTCCCTCCCCTTATCTCTGTCTCTGAGGGTGCTCACCAGGCTAGCACCCACAACTCCCCCTTCCAACTCCTCCAAAGACCCAAGGGCAGGATGTCACACCCCAGCTGCCAGGAGCTGGGGTCATTCCAAGGATGAACCCCGGCTGGTGTTAATGAGGTCCAAGCCAGATGGACAAGCTGAGAGCCAGGGGCCAGCAAAGACCAGGCACATCACACCCTCAAGTGTGAGGCTGTGTGGGCCTCCTTGGCCTTGCCAGGCTATGCCCCAGACCTTCACCCATTGTCGGAGAGAGGATCAGACAGTTTGGGTGGCTCCCCAGAGGCCGCACAGCGTTTGAGGAGCTGGACACGGTCTGCCTAGCCAGATCTTCCCATTTCTATGGCCACCATGTGGCCCCAAGCACCAAATCACCACACACGGTAGTCACCATCACCTCCATCACCTGCTCACTTACTGTCCCCCACACTTCCTTTATTTTTCTTCTGAAATCCCTTCCTGCTGGCAGGCCCTTGGTGACTTCCCTCCCTCAGGAGAAAGGCCAGCTCCACCATGTCTGGGACCTCTCTCCAATCAGTGAACAGCCACACACACACATACACACACACAGAGAGAGAGAGAGAGAGAGAGAGAGAGAGAGAGAGAGAGAGAGAGAGAGAGAGAGAGAGAGGCAGCCACACTCACATTCTCCCCATTTCTCTGGCTCAGGCCTCCCTGGTCCCGCAGCATCAGGGCAGCTGGGAGCTTGAGAGAACTCCCCTTGGGACAGAAGTGTGCCACCATATAGCTGATGCTGGAGTCCCAGGCCCACGGGCTTAGCTGATTCTTCTGAAAATAAAGTTTAGACTCTTAGCTCGAATGTTTCTTCCTCGGAGAGTCATGTGAGAACCACAGATACCATACACCCCACATTTTCAGAACCCAAGACTTGGCAGATGTTAGGCAAGCACTCCCCTGCCGAGCTACACCCCAGCCTGGCAACCCGTGTCTCTGCCGCCGTCAACACAGTTACTTGCATAATCTATAAAAAGCCCTTCTCTTTCACTAGAATATAAGCCCCATGAGTCAAAAGATGTGCTTTTTTTTTCCAGCCAGTCTTTCCCCAGAACTCTGCCTGGTGTGTAGTAAATGCCCAGGAGATGTGTGTCGAATAAATGACTGTATGAGCAAGCCACCCACCCCCCTCCAGCCCCATCTCCAGCAAATCTTTCTATTTACTTTGTGCCTGGACTAGGCCAGGGCTGAAACAAAACGAGGAATAAGATGCAACCCGCTGTGGAAAAATAATCACAGGCACAAACCCATTCATCCAGAGGTGGGCATTTGGCAGGCAGTGAATCAGGGAACAGCATTATGGGTATTAGGGAAAGTGGTGCACAGTGAGGGGCTGGGAGATGGCTCGGAGGGGAGAGTGCTGGTGTGCAAGCCTGAGGATGTGGGTTCAGATCCCCAGCACCAACACAAAGCCAGGGGCAGCAGCTGGGTCTGTAACCCCAGCATTGAGGGATGGAGACAAGCGGATCCCAGGGGCTTAGTCTAGCCAAAATGATTAGCTCTGGGTTCAGTGAGAGACCCTGCCTCAAAAGCTAAGGTAGAAATCAATACAGGAAGACATCCAGCATCAACCTTTAGTCTTCACTTGTACACACACACACACACACACACACACACACACACACACACACACACTAAATTAATAAACGTAAAAAAAAAATGCTCTGATACCAGCTTGCAAAGCCAATCAGGAAGCAATTATTCATTCATTTACTGTTATGTCCTGGGTGCTGGAACACAGTGTGGACATGTCCTTAGGGCCCACCTCCTGTCCCATGCATGCTTTCTTTAGACTCTTTCCAGTAAGCCAGGAGGTCATAGCCACCCCACTCCATCCTTTCCCTCCCTCGATACTGTCCCACAGCCTCTAGGGACCCTAAGCCATCTGTAGCCCCAGGCTCTTGGGTTTCTGCAGGGGATTCTAGCAGGATCTTTCCAGGGAGGAGGCAGCCAACAGGATCCACATGGGACAATGGCGTCTTTGTGGCCTCTGCCAGGGCTGCTCCAAGAATAGCTGTTTGCTCAGCCTCAAGCAGAGCTGGTGTGGGGCTGTGGGAGGCGGGGGCCAGGGAGCTCTGATGTGGCCCAGTGTTAACCCACTGGATGCTCCTTTCTTTGGTTTCTTGCTGGCTCAGATGGATGGAGGCAGGGGACTAACCAGGTCCTGGGAGATGGTGCTTTCAATGTGATTTGTAAAGCATCCTTATCTCAGAACTGCATGCGGAAGCTTGATGTATAAAGCCAGATGGAGTAGTCAAGGAGGGCAGGGCTCTAGCACCCTCCACTTTATTTTAGCCAAAAGACCAAGAATGGATTGCTTGGCAAACTCTACAGACTCACGATAGCTCACTCCCGGGCTAGAACAACCAGACCACGCTGCTGAAGGTTAGTTACATCAGTGGTTCTCAAACTGTGGCCTCGGTAGTTGCTAGAATGTACATTCTTAGGACCCAGCAGTCTCTGTTTGGACAAAGCCTCTAGCCAACATTGCTGCTGCTGCTGCTAAATCTGAGAGTCACAGGCTTAAGCCTCTTGTTCAGCTGGGTCCCTGCTTCATTGCCTGTCTCTGCCTGTCTCACCTGACCCAGACAGACAGCCTCTTAGGGGATGGGACCCCTAAGTCTGTAGGTGTAGGGAAAAGAAAGAAAGGAAAGAAGGAAGGAAGGAAGGGAAGGAGGGAGGGAGAGAGGAAGGAAGGAAGGAAGGAAGGAAGGAAGGAAGGAAGGAAGGAAGGAAGGAAGGAAGGAAGGAAGGAAGGAAGGGGAAGGAAAGGAAAGAAAAGAAAAGAAAGAAAGAAAGAAAGAAAGAAAAAAGAAAAGAAAGAAGAATGCTCAAGAAGGTTTTTCAGGTTCAAGGCCAGCCTGGTCTACATAATGAATTCCAGGTAAAGCTACATATGGAGACCCTGGGTCCAAAAGCAAAAACCTAAAGAAAGGAAAATGCCCTGAAAATGTAAAAAGCACCCCAGTGTTTCTGAGATTCCTGGAACTTGGAGCGCTGGCCCCCAGAGCAGCAGCAGTACCCCTGAGACACACTCAGGCCGGAACTGTCATCATCTCAAATCCCACAGGAGTCTTTCCAGAGCCCCTTGACCCACTGTGGTCCTTAAGAAGCTTCAAACCTGGGTGTACCCAAACTGCCAGCCCTGGCATCCCCGCCCCACTTCCCCCATGTAACCTTCGCCATCTCCTGAAGGTCTCCGGACGTCCCCCTGCTGGAGTTGGAATGTCAGCATATGAATCTGGGGCGACGTAAATTTCCGTACCTAGCAGCCAGTGCCCTCCCTGCCCTAAGTCTTGGTGAGGTCTCACAATTCTCAAACCATTTCCTTCTCATCAGGAAGTCATGTGTGAGTCCCAAGACATGACCTTCAGTGGTGAGGAATTCCGGGCCCAGGGATCTTTGAGACAGAGTCCTCTCCACTACGGGGCCGGTTCCATCCTGTCAGGTCCCCGGTGACAGCAGGCAGGGAGGTGGGGTTCCAGGCCCAGCCTCTGGAGCAAAACCATCCTTCGGTCCAGGCTTGTCCTCCACCTTATAGAGCTCCCAAAGCTGGTCACCCATCTGCAGAGGTATCAGGAACCCAGGAAGAATCCAAGGCCTAAAATAGGATGAAACCCAGTTGGTAAAGTACTTGCCCAGCATGGCCAAGGCCCTGCATTCAGTCCCAGCATGGAATAAACCAGTCACGATGACACAGGCCCATGATTCAGCCTATGGAGGTGGATGTGGGAGAATTAAAGGTTTAAGGTTATCCTCACCTACTTAGCAAATTTGAGGCCAGCCTGACCTACAAGAGACCCTGTCTCAATAAGTAAATAGATAGATAAGTGAGTGAGTGAATGAATGAATGAATGAATGAATGAATCAGAGCCTAAGTCAAGCCTAAAAATCCCAGCACTGGGGAGGCTAAAGTAGAAGGGTGACAACTTTGGGGTTGGTCTGAGTGGCATGAAAATACTCTATCTAACAAGAAAACGTTTTCCAGTCTTAAGGCTAAAGGCATGATTGAGTGGCAGAGAACTTGCCTAGCATAGCAAGAGATGAGACAGAGAGATTCGAGGTTCCTGGACTCCCACTCGGCAGGTGCAAGACTCTGTGCCCAGGACTCTGTGCCCTTCACAGTCTCCTGCCACCAGCAGGTCACGGCATCATAGCCAGGTCTGCCTGGGTCCCCCAGACCACACAGCCTGGGAGCCCTACCCACTGGAACTCTCTTGCCGAGGCCCCTGTCCCCCTAGCCCAGGCTCCCTCTGACCTTCTGTCCTCTCTCCCTACAGTGCAGCCCCTGCTGGGGCCAAAACCTTCAGCCTGAAGCACTCGGAGGGGGTGAAGGTGGAGGTGGTCCGTGATGGGGAGGCCGAGGAGGTGGTCAGCAATGGCAAGCAGCGCTGGGCCCTCTCGCCCAGCACCACATTGCGGCTCAGCATGGCCCAGGCCAGCACGGAGGCCAGCAGCGACAAGGTACCGTGGCCAGGAAGTCAATATCCAGAGAGCCCAGGGTCGTGCTGGAGTCTTGTGGAGGGGGAGCACATTAACCTGAGCCATAAAAACAGTGCGAGCCATAGAGTCCTTCCACATCAGCGGAGTGAAGACAGGGAAGGAAATGGCCAGGTGTGGCGCTGCACACCTGTAACCCCAGCACTTGAGAGGTGGAGGCAGGAGGATCAGGAGCTCAAGGCCTGCTTTGGCCAGCATGGAACATACGAGACCCTGACACAGAAAGTGAAAGCTAGAGACCAGAGAGGTGGTTCGGTGGTTAGAGCACTGTCTGCTCTTCCAGAGGACCCTGGTTCAATTCCCAGCACCCACATGGTGGCTCACAACCCTCTGTAACTCCAGTTCCAGGGGATCTGACACCTTCTTCTGGCCTCCAAAGACACCAGGCCTGCATGTGGTACACACAGAAATACATGCAGGCAAAACCTCATCCACATAAAATAATCCCTCTCATGAAACTAATGCTCAGTAGTTGTGTGTCTAGCATGTGTGAAGCCCTGAGTTCAATTCCTAGTACAGGAAGAAAGAAAGGAAAATCCAGAGAGCTGAAGGAAGCATAAGCTGAGGCAGGGGGATTGCTGTGAGCTTGAGACCAGCCTCGGCTACTTGGTACCAGGCTAGTCAGAGCTACAAGGTGAGAGTGTTTCAATAATGCACAGGTGGAAAGAGAGGCCAAGACTTGGGGTGCACACTTGTAATCTCAGCACCTAAGAGGCAGGAGCATCACGGTGTTGAAGTTAGCCAGGGGCATATAGCAGCAAGTCCTGTTTTTTGGTTTGTTTTGGGTTGTTGTTTTTTTTTTTAAACAACAACAACAACAAAAAATAGCTTCTCAGACTCATAGAATGATTGGCAATTATATCCATAGCAACCCAGACCTGCCTGTAAAGTGGGGTGCTGAGCAATTAGAGACAAAGTGATTTGCCCAGGTAAGGTAGCCAAAGCCAGACGGTCCCCACTCTGGGCTCTCTCGTGAACACTGCTCTAGACCTGTTGCCATGTTGGCACCAGGCACCATCCAAAGGAACAGCGGAGCCCCTGGGGCTTAGCTGGAGCTGGACACAGAGCACAGTCAGCCCAGGAAGTGAGGTGATGTGCCAGGGCACAGGTCAGGTAGGGGAGAGTAACCCCTTGTCCTGTTAGATTATCTGTGAGAAGCATCTCAGCAGCCCAGGGGTGCTTCCTGGAGGAGGGGGCCCTGTATTTAGAGATAGCTGGGAGGTAGGGGTTGTTTCTGGGTTTTGTTTGTTTGTTTTGTTTCTCACTATAACCTGTGACCCTCTGCCCTTTTCTCTTGTTCCCCTGTGTGCTTCCCCACCAAGGTCACCGTCAACTACTATGATGAGGAGGGCAGCGCCCCCATTGACCAGGCTGGGCTCTTCCTCACAGCCATCGGTGAGTTGGTGCTGGGGTCTGGTGCCTTCACCCTGAGAGGGGCCTGGGGAAATTTGCTGGGTTGGTTTCAGTGTGGGAGGCCAGCTCCTGGAGCCACTTCCAAGTAGTGCCAACTTTGGAGCAGTACCCTGGAACTTTTGTTCAGGGGTGGGGGACTCATGTAGGGGAATTATGCCCTGGAGTCCCCTTCACAGGCTTGGTGACCTACAGAGAGAAAGAGGAAATCCTCTCTTTCTCTCTCATGCACATGCACGCACGTACGTACGCGTGCCCTACAGCCTAGAGACTCCAGGAGCTCCCATTGTCCCTGACAGTCCTAACTACCATCCCAGATGCCCTGGGCACAGAGCTGTAGCCTAGGGTTCTTAACTCACCCGGTTCATGCTCTTCGTTTGGTCCACAAAGGATGGTGTGGTATGAACCAGAGAGGTTAGGAAACTCATTCACTGTCACACAGCAGGTGTGGCAGGTGGAGTTCCAAACTGGAAGCAATTCCCTGGCTTCTTTCCCTGCAGGACTCTGCCGTGGGCGTCAGGGACACAGTAGGCTCAGCAGAGCCCAGGGACGTGACCTTCTGAACACTCAGTCCCTGCTGCAGAGGAGATTTCCTTCTATTTTCTGTTACTGGTGTTTTCATGCTTGAAGGAATCCGGAGGCTCATTCTGTCCATGCAGCTGTGGTTAAACATTGACAGGAGGGTGGCATCTTAATGGTGTCCCCACTCACTGCACACTGAGCTGTGTCTAGGTCTACACTGGGTGCTTTGATGAGAAGGGAATAGAAGAAGAGGAGGAGGCAGATAAACTGGGGACTTTTCTTGAGCACCCACAGTGTGCCAGGCTCCAGACCTGGATGTCTACCCACCATGACTTCACGCTATCCTTTCGGCTATTGCAAGGAGAGACACCAATACTGTGACCATTAAGCAGATGGGGAAACTGAGGCTCAGAAAAGGCAAAACAAAGTTGCCTGGGTTACATCTAGAATGGTTAGTAGGGCACCAAGTCACATCCGCTATCTCATTTTCTGAGGGTTGTGAAACCTCCCCTAAGAACAGATAGCTGCTCTGCAAGGACCTTCCCTTCTCTTCAGTCTCCTGCGACCCCTCAGAGGCTGGAGGACTCTCAATGGTAGTGCTCTCTCTCGCTTCTCAGCTCATCTCCCCCGGGGCCTGGGTGCTGTCACCGTGTCCCGTGTACCAGGGGCTTCTTAGCCCAGGAGCGAGGGGGCCTTGGAACGACGGGGAAGGGGCTGGGCTTGGGAGATGGTAGCCTGACTCCAAGTGCTAAGCCCTGGCATGTGACACACAGCCCCCACCTGTCTCAGATGACTGCCCCCAGGAAACCCCATCCCACAGAGCCAGGGATACCTGAGAACAAAAGCAGGAAGGGTGGTGGCCGGAGACCTGTCAATGAATGTGACCCAGGCTGGAGCACCCGCAGGATGTCCACTGAAGAGAGCTTGCAGGCAGCCGGGTGGCAGCACACGCCTTTATTCCCATCACTAGGGAGGCAGAGACAGGTGGATCTCTGTGAGTTTGAGGCCAGCCTGGTCTACAGAGTGAGTTCTAAAACAGCCAGGGCTACACAGAGAAACCCTGTCTTGAAAAAACAAAATCCAACAAACCAAGAAGAAAGGAAATCAGGGCCTGGTAACACTTACCTGTCATCCCAGCTCCTCGGAGGCTGAGACAGGAAACTGAAAGCCCAATGCTTGTCTGGGCTAAGAAGACAACCTAGATGACCTCAGGAGACCCTGTCTCCAAAAGTAAAAGAGAAGGAGGAGGAGCTGAGATCAGTGATGGAGCACTTCCCCCAGGCAGGGCATCCTCCCCGAGTGAAAGGCAGCCATGCACACTGTAAAAACCAGCCTGGATGAAATCCCACTCAAATCACTTTTGTTTCCTGTTCCACTGGCAGGGACGAGCAGCCCGCCCATGGTCCATGTCCCACACGACCTTCTCCTCCCTCAGCATTTCCACTCTGAGTGATTAGAGGCAGCACCTGAAAGGAAGGGGACACCCTGAATACCCCTAGACCTGGTCCCGCAGAAGCGGTTCTGAGTGCACCTCACTGGGACTGTCCCAAGCCCACACTGAAAGGCAAGAACCTCGGGTCAGGCAGAAATAAGCTGTGGCTTTGCCTCCTCTGTCCACGTCATGGTGATCTCGCGCCAACTCCATCACCCTCGGCCTCAGTTTCTCCAACTGCAAAAGGGGGCTCTGCAGGGCATTCTAGCACAGTGCCTCCCAGGATTCGGGGGAGTGGCATGTGCAAAGGGCCTGTGCCAAGGCACAGCAGGTGCTGAGTGGAGTCTCCCTCCCCCTTTCCCTTGCTCTCTGCCTGGAGGGACTTCATCCTAGATATGGGAACAAACCTACAGGAGCCCCTGGCCAAACCAGACCCTAGATCTCTGTCTGACCCTGCCCTGTGGCCCTGACAAGTAGATCACCCTCTCTGGGCTCCAGTTTGCCCCAGCTACAGAATGAGGATTTGAGTTCATCTCTAAGAACCTTTGAGGTTCTAGTTAGGACTTCTCGGAGGAAAACGGGAATGGGGGATAGAAGGATGGGGGGCCACAGCCTTCCTTCCTGCTGGGGTCCTGGCAGAGGGGGGACACGTTCTGGAGCCGCAGCATTTTCTCACCCTTGTTCCTTAGGTAAATGTTCCACACACCCTCAGCTCCCCACACAGCCCCAGCTCTGGAGGTGCCAGCATCCACTGAGGATCTCATTCCTCTGCCAGTCCCCAGAGCCCTTCCTCACACTGCCTCAAGTCAGAAGGCCAGGCCAGCACACCACAGTCCACAGGGCTGGCAGCCAGCCAAAGTGCGCACAGACTCGGTGTCTAGGTTCGCAGGGCAACGGCTTCAAACTCAAACCTAGTGACATTTCCCATGAATCCGCCCCACGCCCTGGCACCCGGGCGCCACCTGACACCTTGGGGCTATTCTGGGTAGCTGAGGCAGGACCCAGAGCCTCTGGGAAATGTCTGGAGTCCAGAAGCCGTGAAACAGGTGTGTTCCCCTCCCCCTGGGGAGGGCAGAGCTCAGAAGGGCTGTCCCAGCCTCTCCTTCTTGGCCTATGGACAAGGCCCCATCAGAGCCAGAGAGAAGATCAGGGGAGAGCTGGTAGCTAAGGGGACTGGAGGGCAGTGGAAAAGCCAGTTGTGGGGACTGTAACAGGTCCTAAGAGAACCGAGAAGTCCTGTGGAAGATGGAGAGGGAGGTGGCCGAGAGTGAGACCGCGCAAGCACAAGTTTCATAACGGGAAGGTGGCAGGGCCTTCAGAGAGTGATCAGTCAGGAGACAGGCTGGGTGTGGTGGCTCACATCTTTAATCCTAGCACTCAAGAGGCAGAGGCAGGCAGATCTCCGTGAGTTCAAGGCCAGCCTGGTCTACAAAGTGAGTTCCAGGACAGCTAGAGCTACATAGTGAGACCCTGTTTTGGGGGGGGGAGGAAAAAGAAGAAAGAAGGCAGGAGGGAGGGAGGGAAGTAAAGAAGGAAGGAAGGGAAGGAGAGAGAAAGAGCGCTCATGCTCAGGAAGCAGCAAGAAGCCTGTTGTGGTGTGAGGGAGGTGAAGAGACAGTAGGGAGGTGATTACTACTGCCCTGAAGTGATTGAAGCTGTTTGATTGATCTTTGTGACAAGTTAAGTACCACTCTGATAAAGATCTTAATGCTAGGGACAGAGCTGGGGGATGGGGCGTAGAGCACCTGCCCAGCGCTTGTGAGCCCAGAGCTCAAAGGGGCTGGAAAGACGGCTCAGCAGGCAAGGGCACTGGCCATCAAGCGTGACAGCCTAACTTTGGTCCCTGAGACACAGGAGAGACTCCCAACTCCTAAAAGTTGTCCTCTGGTTTCCGTGTGTGTGTGTGTGTGTGTGTGTGTGTGTGTGTGTGTGTGTGTGTGTGTGTGAATTTAACATTTTTGAAGTTAATGATTCAACTGGACTTAATGGGGCACATCTGCAATCCTAGTGCTCAGAAGTACTGAGACAGGAGGATGGAGGGTGGAAGGCTACCCTGGGCTACATAGCCAGACCCTATCAGAAAGGGAGATAGGGGCTGGAAAGATGGCTGAGCAGTTTAGAGCACTGGCTGTTCTTTCAGAGAATCCTGGTTAAATTCCCAGCACCCAGTCTGGTCTACATAGCAACTTCTGGTCCAGCCTGATCTACATAGTGAGTTTCAGGCCAGCCAGGGCTATAAAAAGAAAGAGGGAGAGAGGAGGGAGGGAGAGAGAGAGAGAGACAGAGAGAGAGAGAGAGAGAGAGACAGACAGAGAGAGAGAGACAGAGAGAGACAGAGAGACAGAGAGAGACAGAGAGAGAGAACCTTCCTTCAGTACGGCCTGAAGCACTACATCATCTCTTATGACCTCCTCCTGCATGGGAGACACCGGAGACCCACCATAAGGAACTTCAGTGTTCCCTTGTGGCCTAGAAATGAAGCCACAGGGCTCCACTGTGAGGATGTGGCCAGCGACCTTCAGGGGAGCAAATGCTGGCACTTTAAGATGAGATTGGCTTTTGGACACTGTCCAGGTATGATGTCAGCCTGGGGCAGCCAGGGGTCAACTCGACCAGCGAGGGGAGTAGCACAGAACAGATGTCTGGAGTCAGGACCACCCTGCACTCTAAGAACTCGGGTATGTGCGGTGTCACCTCCCTGCTGTCGGGGTGGCCTCAGACTCCTGGTTTGCGTGGCAGTGTGGGTCTCCTTCCTGGAGCTCTCAGAGGGAGACCAGCCCTGGAGAGTGTCCGCAGTTGGCAGAGCACTGTGTTCATGGAGTGGGGTGTGGCGGGCTGAAAAGCTGGTGAAGTTGGGAGCCAAAGTCAACATTGTCCCTGCACCTCGGCCTCTCACTGCGGTTAGCGGGCCTCACCTCTGCACTGGAATCCTCTGCCAGCTCCAGCCTCATCATTAGCCATGTAGGTGCCCGCTGAGTGGCTCTACAGAGCCTGAGTTTATTCCTTTCTGAAATGGGTGGGATTGTATTTCTCTCCGGGGCCACAGGCTCCTGGAGACAGCTGCTGTGTGTGACTCACCTGGAGCTGAGTGTACTCAGGTGCCCAGAGCAGCAGGTACTCCAGTGGGTCGCCTCATCAGTGGGAGTCATCGTCATCAGTGGGATGCCTTGTAGTACAGGGCTCATGGCAGGTCCGGGAGGATGAGAAACCAGAAAGTGCCTCTTCCCAGTACCTCACGATCTTCCCATTTCCTTCTGCACCCACAAAAGCCATAGTCGGGTCAGTGGGAATTGAACTGTGGACAGAAGAGGCACCTGAATGTAACTCTGGACCCTGTTGGGCTGGCGCAGCTGGGGGTGGGTACCATCAGGACCCCCCTGTGTCAGGGCCCTCCTTCCACCCAAAGATGCCCCCAAAGGGACTGGCTGGGGTGCATTCCTTCCCACCCAGCTTCTGCTATGGTTGAAGTCATAGTTAGCATGGGCAAGCTCACTGGGGCAGCTCAGGGCCTGGAAACAGCATATCGCGTGCTGGGTGTGCTCCCCAGCAACACCCCATTTTTACCTCCCTCCAGCTTTACCTCCCCAGGCTGTTCCACAGCAGCTGGAGGCATGAGAAATGTTACTGGCACCTTGCAGGTGGTGACCACGGGTACCACTAAACACCCTACACCCACAACAGCCCCACACATGGAGTGATGTGGCTCTGTAAGTCAGTAGTTCTGGCTGTTTCTGTTAGTACAGCTGCTAACCCAGAAGCCCAGGCTGCATGTGAGGGAATAAGAGCTGAGAGAGGTGGAACCTGCCCAAAGTCACACAGCTCATGACTAGAGAACCAGAGTTCCAACCTAAGACCATCTTATGTTGAACCTTCTCTCTGGCCCCACAGGCTCCACAGAGCCTCCCCATGAGAGGTTCCAGAATGCTGAAGGTCCCCAAGAGAAAGGGTCAGCAGGGACCCTGCCCTCAATCACCTATCTGAAGCTGGACTCGTAGGCTCCTTAGATGGACAGGGGCTAGAGATATGACTTCTCAACAAAAATAAAATGAGGAGAAAGGAAAAAGAGAGAAAGACAAGACAGAAACACAGATAGACAGACAGACAGACAGACAGGCATATGTGTGTACAGATGCTCCTGAGAAAGGATGAAAGAGGAGATTTGAAATATCGTGACCCCCTGATTCTACTAATACCACCTTGTGACCTTGGGCATGTGTGTATCTCACACATGTACAGTGAGGATCAGCCTCCCACCCCCACCAGGGTTTGCAGAGACCCGTCCACTTCCAAAGCTTTATATGTCTGCTGAGGTTCCCAGAGATGGTAGCATGTAAGCAGGGTGGAAGATGACGACCTCAGCAAGGCCCTCTCCCAGCAACCAAGTGAACAGGGTGTGTGTGTGTGTGTGTGTGTGTGTGTGTGTGTGTGTGTGTGTGTGTGTCAGAGGGAGCTGCCCTGTTTTCCACTGGGCTCCTCCAACCTCACATTATCTGGCTGGCTCTTCAACTCACTCTTGTCTCTTGCCTGCAGAGATCTCGCTGGATGTGGATGCGGACCGGGATGGCGAGGTGGAGAGGAACAACCCTAAGAAGGTTACTGGCCTTGAGGGTGGAAGCTGTCTCGACCCTGACATGGGGGGACTTCCAGAGCATTTCATGGACTTCACGGTGCATATGGCCAGAGCTGTCCAGCAGAGCGGTCAGCTGCCACTTCACAGGGCTGGAGGCTGAGGCTCAAAGCTGGGTGCAGATGCAACCCAGCAGGGATGGGCCCCAGACAAGCCAGGCTCAAAGTAGGGTCAGCTTCCCCAGCACCGGCCACAGAGTGTCTGAAGAATCAATGCATTGGAGACAGAGGCCACCCAGGGAAGGCATTTGTTCCCCTTAGGCCTCTTCTTTTAAAATTAAAGGGGTAAGGGGTTGTGGTAGCACACACCCTTAATACCAGCACTCGGGAGGCAGAGGCAGGCCTGGTCTATGCAGAGAGCTCTAGGCCAGCCAAGGCTGTATAGTGAGACCCTGACTCCAAAATCCAGACAAATAAAGTTAAAGGAGGCTGAGAGAGGTGGCCCTTATCTGTCACCTCAGCACTCAGCGGGCAGAGGCAAGAGGATCGGGAGCTCATGGCCAACCTGAACAGACCCTGTCTTCTAAGAGAGAGCTCTTAAAAACAGATGGAAGTCCTGACAATCCTGCACAAAATCCTCAGGAAGCGGAGACTGTAGCTTGGTTAATGGAGTGCTTCCCGTGAATGCAGGGAACCCTGGTCTGATCGCTGGCATCAGTACTGGGACAATCACGGCAAAGTCATCCAGCCCCTGTAGACCTGAATTAGTGAGAATTTCCATACCTAGACCAGTGACATTGTCACAATGCCTTTGCCCACCCCTCGGATATCTTTTATATTAGCTAGTAATGGTAATGCATGCCAGGAATCCCAGATCTCAGGAGGTAGAGGCAGGAGGATCAGAAGGAGTTCAAGGCCATCCTCTGCTACATGGTGAATTAGAGTTCAGACTGAGCTATGTGAGACCCTGTCTCAAAACAAGAAATTTATCTCTTATAGTCTAGGACCAGGTCAGGCCCGGGAGCAACAAAAACCTAGAAAGACCAAAGTTCAATGAAGAATGGGGTAGGTGACTCCATTGTAACCATCCTATGACCTAGAAGAACATATCAAGAAAGGCCCATGGACAGAGCAGGGCACCTGCCCTGGGGACCAGAAATGCTCCTTCAAGGAGGGCCAGGTGCCCTGAGTCTAAGGAGAAAGGTGGAGTTGATTGGGAAAGAGGGACCAGCAGGGCAAAGGTCTAGGAGTTTCAATGGTACAGAAGGAAGCTCGTGTGGCTAGAGCAGAGTGGGTGGAAGAGACCGGATGCAGAGGCCACGGGTCTCACCAGCCTCGTGGAAGACCAGAGAACCCAGGCTTTATCTGAGTCAACAGTGAGGGCTTCAAACAGGGAAGCAGCGTGATCCAGTTGGAGTCTGCTCCGGGTACTGTGCCCACAGGACAGAAAGCAGAGTAAGGTGGCAGCCCCCTTGGGAGCACTCCGAGCATGTCTGGAATCAGTCACCTCAAGCCTGGCCTAGAATGTCAGTTCCTACCACCATCTCTGCCAGGCATGGTCAACTCACACCAGAGCTGAGGCCCACATGCCCTCTTCAGCCTTCCTGTCTCTCCCCTCTTGAACTTGGGTGATCATATGAGTCCTTTCGGGCACTTGAAGCCTTCCAGGTCCCAGCTGCTGTCCCATTGGGTACTCTTCACCACATCTATCCCTCGGTATCCCTCAGAAGCTGTACTTGGATGGAACTAGGGAAGGCACTGACCTGTGTCCCTGCTGTTACAGGCATCCTGGACCTGGGGGCCTGAGGGTCAGGGGGCCATCCTGCTGGTGAACTGTGACCGAGACACACCCTGGTTGCCCAAGGAGGACTGTAGTGATGAAAAGGTCTACAGCAAGCAAGGTGCCAGTGGGGCCACACTAGGGGACGGTGGGACATGTGTGTCCTGTCCCAGGCAGGGCAGAGGGCAAGGCAGGAGATAATGATTCAGATGTTCAGTGCTCAGAAGTCATGACTGTAAATACAGTTCAACTGCACCGTTACATGCATGGGTAGAGGGAAACCTGGAGGGGCCGGCAAGATGGCTCAGCAGGTAAAGTCACTTGCCACCAAGCCAGACGACTTGACCCACATGATAAAGAGAGAGAATAGACTCCTACAAGCTGTTCTCTGACCTACACACACACACACACACACACACACACACACACACACACACACACACACAAATGAGACAGGCAGATCACTATAAGTTCAAGGCCAGCCTGGTCTGCATATGAGAAAAAAGACTAGAGAAAAGGAAATTCCCAAAGGGTTGACCAGTTCTCCCAGGCAGGAGATAAGTTCCTTTCCCTCAGGCTTCTGGGTAGTTCCATGATGCATGCATGAGGGAGGGGCCTTGTCCTGGTGGGAAGAGTAAAAGCAACGGTGAGACCTGCTCTCACAGGCCCTCCCCCAACCTCCTTTATCTACCCACAGACCTCAAGGACATGTCTCAGATGATCCTGCGGACCAAAGGCCCTGACCGCCTGCCTGCCGGGTATGAAATAGTCCTCTACATCTCCATGTCGGACTCGGACAAAGTGGGCGTATTCTACGTGGAGAGTGAGTGATCATTGCCCCACCCGCCCACCCAGAGCCCTTGCGGCCACTGCCCTTCTCTCTGCACAGGTGCCCAGGCCTGTGGAGTCCATGGAGTGACACACAGATACACATCTCTCCTCCCCCAGAGAGATTCAATGGCCTGTGCCCACATACTTCTCTCAGTGACCAGGGGAGGAAGGGCCTTTGAAGTCAGGGTCCTGTTGACTTCATGATACCTGAGACCAGATATATACTTGCTCTAGGTGTTGTCTGGCATTTCTGATTTTCAAAGGTCCCTGGAGATGATACCATGGCTGCCCTTCTTCCTCCTAGTGACAGGGTGTCCTGGGTGCCACTATGTATGAACCATACTCTATGTTGGAGCTATTCATCTAATCTTCTTATGCCATAGAGTCACCTGGGTGCCAATACAGTAAACATAACTGTCCCCTCACTCCCTCTGCCCTGGAGAAGCGTCCCCTGAGTGAGGAAGGCATGTCAGAAGAAATGGAACAGATCAGGACCCAGGAAACGTTAGCACAGAGGCTGAGCTGGCTAGGTGGTCCAGAGAGGCTTCTGTGGGGAGTAACATTTGAGATGAGACTCAAAGGAAACAAGGAGAAGGACCTGGGGAGGAGCTGGGGAGGAGCTGGGGGGGAGCTGGGGAGGAGCTGGGGGGGAGCTGGGAGGGAGCTGGGGGGAGCTGGGGAGGAGCAAGCTAAGGAATGGGCATAATGTACAGCAAGCTCAGAAGAGGGGGCTGGTTCAGTGCTTCAGAGAAACAGAAAGACCAGGCTGGGCAGCGGGAAGAGAGGTGGGTGGATGCTTAGAGAGCCGAGGTCAGAGCAAAGACACAGTTTGTGTTTTATTCTTAGTGCAGCAGAGGGTCACCTCAGAGGTTTTGTTTTTGTTTGTTTGTTAAGATAGGGTTCCATGGTCTCTAACTCCGTATGTTGTAGCTGGAGTTTTCTCTTTGGGTCCCGCTGAGCCCCTGCAGTCTGACAGCCCACTTATAAAATAAACACACAGACACTTATATTATTTACAACTGTATGGCCCTGGCAGGCTTCATGCTAACTGTTCTTATATCTTAAATTAACCCATTTCTATAAATCTATACCTTGCCACGTGGCTCATGGCTTACCAGCATCTTCACATGCTGCTTGTCAGGATGGCACCTGGCAGTGTCTCTCTCTGACTCAGCCTTCCACTTCCCAGAATTCTCCTCTCTCCTTGTCCCGCCTATACTTCCTGCCTGGCCACTGGCCAATCAGTGTTTTATTTATACAGAATGATATCCACAGCAATATGTAGGGAAAGGAGGATGACCTTGACCACCTGACCCTCCTGCAGCCATCTCCCAAGTGCTGGGATTAAAGCCACATGCCACCATCATGCCCCATTATGTGGTGTTGAGGATCTAACCAGAGCCTGGTACACACTGAGCAAGTGCTCTACACCTGAGCGCATCCCCAGCCCCCAGAGGGGGTGGGGCAGAACTGCTAAGATTTTCTACCCATGCGAAGAGTCCCTCTGTAAAGCATCTTGCCGTTAGTCAGGTGTTGTGGGACCTCCTGTCTGAAGGCCAGAGCCTTGGGCCTCACCCTGGGACCCCTTCTGGACAAATCCACTAAAAACAGGCAGGACCTTGACTTCAAGGAGGGACTTAGCTGGGACACTAGTGGACAGAGCCCTATGATGCTCCTCTCTGGGCTCTGACAGATGGTTGAAGTCAGGCTGGCTCCGCTGCCCCAGGGGGCTGAGAAGTTGATGTTCACACGGTCCAGATGAGAGTCGCCCAGCGGCAGAAGGGAACCAGGAAGACCCAGTCTGGGCTTTGACTCAGCCTTGGCATTGACCTGTGGCTGATATCAACATCCGGGCATTCTCTAGATGCTTCTTTGCTTTGCTAACTGGAGTATACTCAGGCCTGGGTCCATTCTCACCTCTCCACTGACCATTGAGATGGGTCCTGAGCAGGCAAGAAAGCTCCCGCCACAAGCGGGCAGAGAGATCCCCTGGATGTCTTAGCTGGACCACCGTCCTATAGGGAGGGTGGCTGCTGGGTCAGGGACCACCTCCCTAGTCACCTCCCTAGTCAGTTTCCCTCTAGATATGGACTCCAGCTGTCTGGGTTGCATTTCTGCATCTGTGATAAAATACTCTGGTAAAAACAGTTTAGAAGAAAAAGGGTTTATTATTTATCCATCTCACCGTTCCAGGTTACCGCCCATCATAGCAGGGAACCCACAGTGGCAGCTTAGCTCATTCTTCTTTTCATTCAGTCCAGGGTCCAGCCCATGAAACGGTGCCTGCCACACACTTTAACTCACCTCAGTTAACCAATTAAGAAAAATCGTTCACAGGCATACTCACAGGCCACTCTGGACAGTTCCTCATTGAGACTTCCTTTCTCAAGTGAGGCTATATTGTTATCAAATAGACAGTCGCCCAGGGGAATACTCTGAGTCACCAGGGCCCAGCAAAAGGGACAATTAATCTTATTCTTTGGTCCAATATCCTTTTCTTCCATGTGAGCTGATGGGGGATTTGGTCAGAATCTGAGTATCTTGTGTGTAATGTGTCATGTTACTTCAGTGTCATGACCTGTGTCCTAGGAGAGATGGACAGTCCAGTCTCCAACAGGGTCAGGAGCTGGGCTCTGGGATCCCTGAGGGCCCCTCTGTGGTGTGGGATGGACTGCACTGGGGTCCCCACTATCATGCTGGCCCATGGAAAGCTCTGTAAAAAAGTAGCTATTGCTTTGGCTGGAGTTATATGAACTGGCAATTATTATGACAGAATTCTCCAATGCTCCTTGGAGGACCTAGAAAATTACTCTCCCCAGGACCCCCCAAATTGGAGACTTACCTTCTCCCCTGAGGACACAGTAAACAACCTGCCCCCACTTGTCCAGCACCTCCCTGGTTTTTAGCACTGGAGGTCGGTCATGCCAAGATACCCTTCCATCACAGGCAAGCCGAGACCGATGGTTACACTATCCGTCTCTTTGCAACTGGAAAGGTTGTGCCAAACCAGGCCATGCGCTGGCCAGCCAGGGCAGATGACTGGAACTCAGGAGAGGCTAGGGGTGCTGGCAGGTCCAGCACAAGGCTGTGGGGGCCACTCAATAGAAGTGCATTGTTGGCACTTGCAAGGACAGCCAGCCATGCCGGCGGTGGCGAGATCTGCACCGAGCTGGAGATCCTGAACAGCAATGGAGGCTCTTTGAAACAAGGGTTGTGTTGTTCCTGCATGAAATTCAATCTTCCCGGCGCTGGCACTAACTGCCAGAAAGCAGCCCCAAACAGAGACGCATTGTGAATCACAAGGCATAGGCTACGTGGGGAAGAGAAAGGCGCCAGCTGCCAGCCACTGTGCAGAATGCATCCTCCGGCCAGACCCGCCTCCCTCTGCCCATGAGAGCCTAGGTAAACTCAATAGCTATAGCTTCTGTAAAATCAGGGTGCCTTCTGTGTTTGACATCACTCCCATGAGATCAGCTGAGGTACAGCCTGTGTCTTGTGGGTGTCGTGGGTAGGGAAGGGGAGCCACCATAGAGACACATCCAACTGGATCCGAGCAGAGACTGGGTCCTAGGGCACCTGCCGGCAGTTTGGGGTGAGAAGGACATCACCTTCCATGCTGGGCTGGGATAGGATGCTTGGGACCTGCAGGGTCTGGGTTATGCATCTCAACGCCCAGCCCCACCTCCGGGAGGCTGAAATGCCACTTCTGTGCCTCCCATCTGGAAGGCACTGATGGCAAAGTGGTGAGTGACAGCGAGGGGCACACTAGCCACACCCGGCTTCTCCTCCCAGGACCCTTAGGTTCCAGCTGTGTTGTTACCCGCGTCCCCAAGGTTACTGAAGCCACTGATGCTGTGTCGCCTGCAATGACCCTATAAGACAGGGACTGCTCTCCCCCAGTTAGCAGCTGAGTGACCTGTTTGATAGGTTAATGGAGTTCAGAGAAGGTTTGTAACTTGCCGAGTCCAGATGACGCCTGACCTGAGGTCCCTCTGACTTGGGAAGTCAGGAAGGTCACCTGTTCATGGTGCCATTCATAATCAGGGTCCTGGTGAGCACACAGTCAGTCCTAAAGCAGGTGCTGTCTCAAGCCTGCGTTTTGGGATACATTGGACTTGACAGATTTTAGCCCTGTATACCGGGAATGGTCCTGATCTGTGTTCTAACCCTTGGGCTGCTGGTCATTAACCAATGTATTGTCGTTGAAAGTGCTGAGCCGAGCCTGATCTGCCTTCCAGTTTCGCAGGGCCTAAAGAAGGTGCTTCGGGAACTGTGTAGGGTCCTCTCTCCAGGCCTTTGCCAATGCAAGTATCTCTTTCCCTCTGCATCCTTGCAGGCACCCTGTTGCCCCACCGGGGTGTCTCAAAGCCACTTCCCTCTGCTCAGAAGTCTCCCCTGCCTCCCTGCCCTTCCCCGCCCTGAGTAACAGACAAGATCTCACCGTGACACTGCCGTTAGATGCTCCCCACATCCGCTGTCTTATCATCAGCTGAGCATCCCTCTTAGACACAGAGGCTGCACCGTGGCCTTGACTCCCTGAAGGTCTTTGCTCACACTGGCCCAAGTAGTTCAATTAATTCATGGGCTCTGGACCAGCCCTGGAATCCCCCGTGGGCCTCTCCCACAGGGACTAATGGGAGAGTCATTGCTTCATTCAATGGACGTTTTATTAAACGTGACCACGTGCCAGACAGGCAGATGGCCTGGCAGGGCTGTCTCTCACCTGGCAGCATGCATTTGTACAGCCTGAGATTCAGAAGGTCCACATGGACCCTGGCTTGCTCTCTGGGAATCCACAAAGGACTCCCTGAAAGGATTAAGGACACCAGTCTTCCAGGCAGAGGGAATAGCACTGTAAAGGGCTGGGAGTTTCACAGGGCAGGAGTGTCTGCCTTCCTACCCAAGATCCCCACAGTGGAGCGTCTACACTACAGAGGAGAATTTCTCAAACGAATGGCACACTGGTGTTTTATTCATACAAAGAGAATAGGAACTTGGCATTGGGAATTAGACATGAATTGGAGGCCCTGCCTAGCCATTGCTGAGCCCATCTCCTCCTCTGTAAAATGGGAATAACACCTCCCTACTGCTTTGCTAGCCATGCCGTTCCCATCTACCCTCATCCCCCAAACAGCTCATTTTCCAGATGAGGAAGCCAGAAGCCAGCGGGCCACACGGCCTCCCAGACTATGACAATGGCCGATTTGCACCGTCCTGGGCTGCTTTCCACTTGTGCGTTTCTCTGTGTCTAACGGACAAGTCACTCTGCCCCTTGCCCCCATCAGAGAGCTCCCTGACCTCCTGAGGGGAGAGGGTGCTAACACGGGTCCACCCCCTACAGACCCGTTCTTCGGCCAGCGCTACATTCACATCCTGGGCCGGCAGAAGCTCTACCACGTGGTGAAGTACACGGGTGGTTCTGCAGAGTTGCTGTTCTTCGTGGAAGGCCTCCGTTTCCCCGATGAGAGCTTCTCAGGCCTGGTCTCCATCCACGTCAGTCTGCTGGAGTACATGGCAGAGGTGAGAGCCACGGGCCTCCCCTGTGCCGCCGTGCCCCTGGCTCGGACCTGGTAACTGCGACGGGGCAAAGTGTGAGTGAAGGATAGGAGCGAGGCCTTTCTAACCATGTGACTTGACAGTTCTTAGTCTCCTGATCTGAAAAGTAAGGATTACAGTAGCATCTGTCTCCTGGGAATGAGTTGGTGCAGGCAACAATGCTTGGAGCTGGAGAGATGGTTCAGCAGTTAAGAGCACTAGCTGCTCTTCCAGAAGAGTGAAGTTCATTCCCCAGCACCCACGTGATAGGCAGCTCACAACTGCGTGTAACTCTGGCTCTAGGGGAATCTGATGCTCTCTTCTGACCATCATGGGCATTACACACACATGCACATCACACACACAGAAACACAAACCCACACATACACACAAAAACAATACTTGGCACAGTTCCTAGCATACAGTAAGTGCTCAGTAAATGCATTGTTGTCAGTCTCACCCACCGAGAGGGAATCGGGGACCACAAGTACCCCAATGTGGCTCACCGGTGCTCCTCTTCTCCCACACCCAGGGCATCCCACTGACACCCATCTTCACAGACTCGGTGATGTTCCGGATTGCACCGTGGATTATGACCCCCAACATTCTGCCTCCCGTCTCAGTGTTCGTGTGCTGGTAAGGGACAGGCCTGGTCCACAAAGCAGTGCGGCAGAGTGGTCAAGCACTGGCCTTCAGGGTCAGACGGACCTAAATCCAATTCCTGTCTCTGCCACTTAGCAGCTGTATGACCTGCAGCAGTTCATGTGGTCTCTCTGTGCCTCAGTTTCTCTGAAATGCACGTACCACAGGCTTGCTGTGAGGATTGAGATGACGCCTCTGCATCTAGCCGTGTATCCTAGCTCAGGCTGTGTGCCGCAAAGGCCACGTTTCTCCCTTCCCTTCTCACTCTCTGCCTCTGCTGTCCCCAGCTCACTTTGCTCACTGCTCCATCAGGTTTCTACTGAGTGTGCAACGTGTGCTTGGTTAGCACAGCAAGACGAGCAGGAAGGGCGAGAAGCAGCTAAAGTGTATGACTGACAGCTCCCTAGGGACCCTCTGCCCACCCTTATCCTTCCTGTTAGGCTCTCCCACATCCCAGGCATAACACTGTCCAAAATCTGGGGAGTCAGAGAACATGCGTGGGTGGTAGGTCCCTTCCTTGTCTTATAGCCGTGTGACCTTGATAAAAAACCTGCGTAAGCAGGTGGGGTTACATGGCCCACGGCCCCAGTGGCCTTTACAAAGTGGCTGTGGACACAGACGAGCCTTCATCACCACAACTCAGTCCAGAGTGCCAGCGGCTGTGACCACCCCAGACGGGCGGCACTTGCTCCCCTCACTGTTCCTCTCGGCCTCTTCCTGATGCTCCTCAGCATGAAGGACAATTACCTGTTCCTAAAAGAGGTGAAGAACCTGGTGGAGAAGACCAACTGCGAACTGAAGGTCTGCTTCCAGTACATGAATCGCGGAGACCGCTGGATCCAGGTGAGAGGGGCCCAGGGGAAAGACGCAGCAAGGGCTCTGGCCCCAAGAGGCTTGCTGTGAGCACCCTGGTGCCCAGCTGCCTGCATGTGTGTGGATTCCCGTCTGCTCATGTGCACAGAGACCTTCGAGAACAGGTGTGGCTTCTCGTGGAGGCCTAGACTGAAACCATCTGTATCCATCCTTGGAGGATGGTGACACCCTCACAGGGAGTACTATGTGGCAATTAAAAAGAAAAAGGCCAGTCTGTGACTAAAGACACAGAATATGCTTGAGTTTCTACTTGGAGGAAATATATTTACGATACAGCTATTTATGTTTTTTAAATGAGGTTGGTGTCACTAAGAGATTGCTGTGTGACTTTTGCGACGGGCAGAGGCAGTCTGTGGAAAGATGCCCTGCCATCATTTGCTTATTAGGAGGAGAGCTGGGGACTGGAGGCAGGCGGTGAACGATTCACACTTCCCAAGCGAGGCCCAAGTGTGCTCATTTTGTGTTAAATCTTCTCATTACGTTGATTCGCTGGGGTGGTGTGCACATCACAACCCACACGTGGAGGAGGGCAGCTTGGAGCAGTCAGTCCTCTCCTTCCATCGTGTGGGTCCGGGCATCAAACTCACGCCGCCGTCAGGCTCGGCAGTGAGCCCCTTTCCCTGCTGAGCCATCTCACTGGCTCGATTTTGTTTTCGTTTGTGAGCCAGGTTCTCACTATGTAGCCCAGGCTGGCCTTAGGCTCTCAAGCGCCTGGCCTCTGCCTTCTGAGTTCTGATGTCAGGGTACGCTGCCATGCCTAGTTTGCTTGTGCTTTTTATGTTTGTTCTGTAACAAGGTCTCCCATATCCCAGGCTGGCCTTGAACTCACTGTGTCATAGAGAATGACCTTGAAATTCTGATCCTCCTGCATTCACCTCCCAAGTGCTAGGATTACACAGGCATGTGCCACCGTGCTCGATGTATGTAGCAATGGTGCTTGAACCCAGGACTTCATGTGTGTTAGCCAAGCACTCTACCGCCTGGGTTATATTCCCAGCCCCTTGTGCTTTGGGTTTTCTAAACCAGGGTCTCAATATATAGCCCAGGCTGGCCTCATACTCTCCAGCCTCCTCCTATGTAGCCCAGGCTGGCCTCATATTCTCCAGTCGCCTCCTCTGCCTCCTGAGATCTGGGATTGCACCCCCATCCATCCTGCTCCAGACACCCCTAGGTACCACTACAGCTGAAAGCACTCCTTATTTTCCTCCACAGGATGAAATCGAGTTTGGCTACATTGAGGCACCCCACAAAGGCTTCCCAGTGGTGCTGGACTCCCCTCGAGATGGAAATCTGAAGGACTTCCCTATTAAGCAGCTCCTGGTGAGATGCTGAGGGTCACCTGGGGGTGACAGTGGGGACAGAGGACAGCACAGTCAGGTGATGTGGGGCACATGAGAACAACTAGTCTTCCATTTAAGGCCTCTGTTTTCCCATCTGCAAGATGGGTCAGTGGGCCCTGAGGTCCAAGGCCATCTCTAAACTGGGAGAGCGGCCTTGTGGGAAATGAGAACCATGGGAAGCAGAGCAGGGCCCAGGTCCAGAGGCCTTGACACATGCTGCTGCCCCAGCCCTCCGACTTGTAGCTAAGTAAGCTTCAAAAGAGGCCAGGCAGAAGTCTACAGATGTCATCGCTCATCGGGACTCTGTGGATGTGACTCTCAGTGCCATGGGGTTTATTAAAGCAGTTTGGCTCCTCCCCATGCCAGGAAGCCATTGTCGTCCCCACTTTGTGGCCTCCAAGCCATGCGGAGGACTGAAATATGCCCCTCTGTGTCCTCACTCTTCACACTGAGCCGGAAGCCGGTGTGGAGCATGTTACAGAGACACCGGCAGATCTGGCTTTCCCACAGTCACGTGCAGGACAGGACCCCGCTATAGATGTCAGGCCATTCAGAGGTGGCCCTTCCCAAGTCCCCTCCGGAGAGGAGGCAGAAGCACCATGTGAGCCCCACTCTGGGATGACAGAGGAACCTGGCCTTGAACCCCCAGAGCAGAAAGGGGACCTCGGCAGGCTTCTGAACTTTCATAAGCCTCAGTGTGCTTCTGTAAAACAGGGAGATGTCGCCCAAGATGGTTACTCAATCGAGGCATGCAGAAGGCATGGGCACTATGCCTCATCAGCGGCCATCATGATGCAGTTTCATTGCCCCAGCCTGTAGATAGCCCTCAGTCACCCTCCATGTGGGTACTGTCCATTTTCCCTGACCCTGGGGGAGAGGGCCATCAAACTGACCGCCCCAGGACTACCACAGGCAGCGGGAATAAGAACCAAGCTCCCAGCCTGTCCTTTCTCTTCCCCTGGGCTCCATCTGTCTTCAGTGCTCCAGGCTGGCCTGGTGCCAAGGCCCGGCTGCATTGTTCCCAGAGGCCGGGCCAGGCCCGGCTTTGTGCTGCATGCCTGCCGCCCTGTGTGATGCTGTAAAGCCCCAGCTGCCACCTGTGGCCAGCTCACACATGGCCAACAAGGGCCCCCGGGCGAGAAAGCGCTAAGCTGCTGCCATCCACCCCACCAGGCACGCCTGTCCCTGGAGCCTCTTAGCTGAGGCTGAGTAAACCATAGCTGCCTACCACACAGGGTCTTTCTGTTGGTTGGTTTGGTTTTTTGGGTCAAGCAAGTTACTCCCTGCTCTAGTACAAACTCCCAAAGAGTTTGTGTGTATATATATATATATATATATATATATATATATATATATATATATATACACACAGTCTTAAAATCCAGGGACAGGTAGGATCTTCCCTTCTTGTGTACAAAATCCAGTTTGCTGAAGTACTAAGGACCATTAATTAGGCCCGCTGTGGGCTTGATGGACAGGTGCAGTTGTTGGGACGGGTAGGAGTAACTATCAGTCAGCTGTCACTAGGTCAGGCCGCAGTGACAAATAAGCCCCAAACCCTAGTAACTGGCAGTAGCCGGTCTCTCCTGCTGCTCACCGCCTGAACTGACGGCTGGCTGTGTCTCTGTGCCCTCATTCTAGAGCTACAGCCTGGCTGAGACCTGCCATTCCCCTAGTGTGGGAAGAAGAGAAAGTGGGCCCTGGCAGCCTCCCATCTTGCTCGTATTTCATTGGCCAGAGCAAGTCATGTGACCCTGAGTTCCTTGCAGGGAGATGCCAGAAGTCATTCATAGTGGGTTCGGGTGCACAATTCACTCTCTGGGCAAGTCTAGCAAATCCCTGGGGATAATCTGTTCACCCCCTTGCCTCTGGTTGAAAACCCCTCTCACAGAAATGGAAACCGAGGGCCAGAGACATTCTGAGATGGCCAGGAAGGTCAACAGAACGTGTGAGGCCAGATCTGGACATCACACTGTGTGCCTGTGCCTAGGGGGCAGGGCCCAGGCTGAGATGGGGTGCACACACATCACACCCACACTGCCTCCCTCACTGCGTCAGTGTGCTCACAGACTCCCTAATGGCGATAAGCTAGCCTCAGGTATAGCCATCCTTGAGGCTGAGAAGCCAGAGCGCCAGACTGCAGGTGGCACAGGACGTCACCACAGAATGGCTGCTGAGGAAGAGGGCTCCTGGCTGTAGGAGGCTAAAGGCAGATGCGTCCCCTCTCTCTCTGCCCAGGGCCCAGATTTCGGCTATGTGACCCGGGAGCCCCTCTTTGAGAATGTCACCAGCCTCGACTCCTTTGGGAATCTGGAGGTCAGTCCCCCCGTGACGGTGAATGGCAAGACATACCCTCTTGGCCGGATCCTCATCGGGAGCAGTTTTCCTCTGTAAGAGAACCCCGGTGGGCATGGGGGTGGCAGGCACAGGAGCATGATTGTCCCTTTGGGAGTGGCCTGGAGTGTATGTGCCTAGAGTGAATGTAAGGGGGACATATCCCTGATGCAGTACACTGTAAATCAGCAGACGCCGGTGGAAAGAAAGCCATGTCAGCCTTTACACCTCAGTATAAATTAAGATCTAATATGCAATCCAACAATTGTCTTCCACAAGTGGGAAGGTGTATAGTGAGATGTAGGCCAGGTGGGGCAGGGGCGTGGGAGCCTAGTGAAGGAACACTGGCAGAGGAGAGTGGGAGAGTGGGGGGCTACCTGTAAATGAGAGAGAGACAAGGGATGCCCTGCCTCACAGGCACGAGTCCCTGGCTCCTTCAGCTGTCCACGATAACCGTACTCTCTGCCCAGCCAATGAAAGGCCGATGCTACCTTGATCTAAACAGTTGCTGGGAGAAAGTGAGCAGCTTGGGTCCTCACTTCTGAAGAGCTGCCTGGAACCTGAGGTTACCCAGGATTTGAGTATCAAGTCCCTCTGACCCACATGGAATGTTCTACTATCTAGGGGACATGGGTAATGACCATTAGCCCACCGTCCCCTAATCCACTCGTCACTCATCCGCTCAGCAGCTACTTCCTGTGCCTCAGTGGAGTACTGAGCCCTTGCCCTGCCTTGGAGGAGATGATGAAAGTCACAGACATGTCTTTAGCTGGCAAACTCCAGGGCAAAGTCTGAGCTCTACGCCCTCCACATCGGTTTGACTGTGGCCAACGTGCCCTCTTCCCACCCGGGGCTCCAGTACCTTCTTCCTGCACCAGGGTTTCAGCTCAGACTCCCACCTGTGCCCTTGCTGGTAACACCCAGCGTGGGTTCCAGATGCTGAACATCTCGTCCTGGGACTGCTCTGATGCAGGAATAACCACAAGGGTAACCTGCTAAAAGTCTCCTCTTCTCCAATCCTGCCCTAGGTCTGGAGGCCGGAGGATGACCAAGGTGGTACGTGACTTTCTGCAGGCCCAGCAGGTGCAGGCTCCCGTGGAGCTCTACTCCGACTGGCTGACTGTAGGTCACGTAGATGAGTTTATGACCTTCGTCCCCATCCCAGGCAAAAAGGTGAGCTGATCCCCAAGACTAGAGTGAATTGCATAGCCAAGAATCCATGCATGCCGGGCCTTGCCAGCAGAGGGTCCATACTTTGACCTGATGTTATTGCCCAGGATAGAAGAAATGTGAGACAGACAGACTCGCCCAGGAAACCAAGACATTCAGCATGGGAGGCATGAAGTGCTTTGCAGTCAGGGCCCTAGTCCCTCTGACGTCCTGGCCATCTTCCCTCCCTGACAGTACCATCCACTGGGGTGTCTCTTGCAGGAATTTCGGCTGCTCATGGCCAGCACCTCAGCCTGCTACCAGCTCTTCCGAGAGAAGCAGAAGGAAGGCCATGGGGAGGCCGTTATGTTCAAGGGTGAGTGTCTTAGTTGGGGTTTTTGTTGCTGTGAAGAGATGCCATGACCATGGCAACTCTTATAAAGAAAACATTTAATCTGGGCAGCTCACTTACAGTTCAGAGGTTCAGGCCTTTATAAAAATGGCAGAGAACATGGTGGCATGCTGGCAGATGTGGTCTGCAGGTGTAGCTGAGAATCCTATGTCTTGCAGGAAACAGGAAATCAACTAACACACTGGGCAGTATCCTGAGCATAGGAGACCTCAAAGCCCACCCCCACAGTGACGCACTTCCTCCAAGGCCATACTCACTCCAACAAAGCCAACCTCCTAATAGTGCCACTCTCTATGAGATTATGAGGGCCAATTATATTCAAACTACCACAGTAAGTGATCATAGGCCCTTAGCAGGAAGCCCCAGGGGCCCTCAACAGGACCTTGTCTCTGAACCCAACTCTACCACCAAAAATCATGCCTCGCTGGGGATGCACAGTCAGTAGAGTGCTTGCCTAGCATGCACAAAGTCCTGGGATGGAAGCCAGGACCTCCCTCCATGGTCATGCATGCTACTGCTAAGCCACATACCCCTCCGGCCCTCCCCCAGAAATGTAAAGAGGGGGAGAGAAAGGCGCTGATGTTGGAAAGGGGAGTGGTTTCGGCTGACATCGTGCCTGCAGGGCCTGGAGCGAGACTCGATCTCCCTCCTAAGTGGGGCAGACCTGGGGATGAGTTTTGCACTTGAATTAATCATGAGAAAGAGAATCCGCTGCGGAAACCCGCCAGCCAACAGGGTGAGAGAGGCCACAGCACCTCTGCCCTCTCTTACTGTGGTAAAATAGACACAGCCTATTCGTTCATCCTCACCACTTAGAATCCAATGTATTACAGCGTTGTATTATATATATATATATATATATATATATATATATATATATATATATATATTGCAGTCAGTCTGCCTGTGTGGCCACTTGTAGTGTGACTCATAGAACCTCTGTGCCTCAGCTTCCTGACCTTCAACAGTAGCTGGAACCTCACAGGGACATGGTGAGGGGGAGGGGTACTGCTAAATTAATCCACATTAAACTTTCAAAAGACTGCTTTCTTGGCTGGGAGATGTTGTTCTATGGCAGAGAGCTTATCTAGTGCATATGAAGTCCTGCGTTCCATCCCCAGCAGCAGGACCAAAGGACAATCACAGGCACTTGGGTGTCACTAAAACCTCGAGGCTATGGAGCTGGAGTCAAAGGCAGACTCTCTCCGGGGTCCGGTATTGGATCAACTACTAACCTTCTAATGGGGCGCCCAGGTGTCTGCTCCTCCTGCCAGAGAGAGCAGGATGCCTACACCCCCTTCCTGGCTTAGGGCCATGGTGGATGTGGAGAGAGAAATGTATGCTGCTTCCCTGGGTGGCTCAGATGGAACCCCCAGCCGCTAGCTAAGATTTCCTGTCACCCTCTGGTCCCCACAGGCCTGGGGGGAATGAGCAGCAAACGCATCACCATCAACAAGATCCTGTCCAACGAGAGCCTCACGCAGGAAAACCAGTACTTCCAGGTGCGGGAACAGGCGGCGGGAGGGGCCAGGCCCGCGGCTGCCTGCGGGTGGGGGGCGCTGAAAAGGTCGGGGGCCTGGGGCTTCTGACCCAGAGGGGCCTCTGTGATGGATCTCCTTGCTGTGTTCACATGCTGACAGGGGCAGAGGGCTCAAGACACTGAGATCCC
The DNA here is from genome assembly GCF_004664715.2 of Peromyscus leucopus. Taxonomy (NCBI): domain Eukaryota; kingdom Metazoa; phylum Chordata; class Mammalia; order Rodentia; family Cricetidae; genus Peromyscus; species Peromyscus leucopus. The sequence continues at coordinate 142,050,740 of NC_051064.1, forward strand.
AGCAGAAGACTTGGGAAAGCAGCAAGGATTGTGCTGACTTCAGTCTGTGTTTCCCACCCTGTTTATTTTACAGTGTGTCAGGTGTATGACTGTCAAGTCTGCCCGTTGTCAGGCAAGCTCGGCTGCTAGCAATTTTCTACTGTAAAGTTTAAGTTGGGGAGCTAGGCTGATAGAGCTTTTGGGGGGGTAGCTGGACTAGCAGGCATTAGCAAGAGTCATTTTTGAAAATGAACCGTTAAGGTGGGCACAGGTCCAGAGCTCCAGCATTCTTTCAGACAAGCGCTTACAGAACTCCCCTTAAAACTCACTAAAGCTTCAGACTTGCCGTCTAGGACAATGCTGGCCTGAGTGTACCCCTCACTTGGGAGCTTCAGCACCTCACAGCTTTGAGGGGTTGGGTCTGGGCTTGACAGTCTGGGTGCCCGAGTCTTAAAAGTTGCACATTGGTAGAGAAACCTTGAAAAAACAAACAAAGCCGGGCGGTGGTGGTGCACGCCTTTAATCCCAGCACTCGGGAGGCAGAGGCAGGTGAATTTCTGTGAGTTTGAGGCCAGCCTGCTCTGCAAAGTGAGATCCAGGACAGGACCCAAAGCTACACAGAGAAACCCTGTCTTGAAAAACTAGAAAAAGAAAAGAAAAGGAAAAGAAAAAAGAAAAGAAAACACAAGCAAACAGAAAGGAGTTCAAGGTGTTTGGTTTGTTTGAAATGGTTTCTGAGGCATTTAAAGAGACAGAATAGCCTGGAGCCTGGCCTCAACAGGCTGGACTGTCTATTTCCAACAGTGAGTGGCAGATGCAGCAGGAAAGGGGTGTCTGCTGAAGGGGTGCTTGGGGTTTGCATAGGAGGTCTGGGAGTGAGGAGTTCAATGCAACTTCCGAGGCTCCGAGCAAACCCAGACAAGGCAGTTTTATCTTTAGAACCTGTCTTGCCCTTGCTACCAGGATGCGGGTCATAGTGGGCAACAGAGTGGAGCAAAGCGGTAAAGGGGCAGGGGCTGGAGTTTCAACATCGGGCCTTGGTCGGGTCGGGCAGAGTTTGTCTAAAGTTTATGCCAACGCAAACCCTGCGGTTGTGTGGATCTCAGGCACAGGCTGATCGGGGCTCCGGCTCTTCCTGCTCTGTGTTTATTGGTATGTGCAGGTGCCCTCATGGCTGCAGAAGTTCAAAGCCTCACGTAGACACTGCACACCATCTATGAAGACTTAGATGTCCCCCAGCATTGGAACGAGAACTTGATCTCACTCTGACTTGGGTCAACCTGAACTGGTCACTGTGGACAGGGAGTTTCCCAGCACCAGTTTGCTTAACCCTGAGTCACTGTTCACCCCTGGCCTAATCACTGGGGTAGCCGTGGCAAGAGCCCACCAATTAACTCTCACCAGAAGCTCAGAGAATCTGGCACAACCCAGCCACGCTCTGCAGTGCGGTGGGGGTCGAGGGGACAGCAGAGTCCCAGGGGAGCTACACAGGACCCACTGAAGCTGTGCCAACGCCTCTTTGGCTGCTGGATGCTGACCTCTGACTATCCCTCCGTGATCCCTGTGAGACACAAAGACACACACACCCACACTCTGTAATAAGAGCTCGGGAGACAGAGTATCGGAAGCCAGGCAGTTTATCTTACAGCTTTGCAAAGCCCAGATGGCAGGTGCAGTGGTTGAGCAGAGAGAGCCTTTAATCCCTAAGGCCAGCTCCTCCTCACCTTCCTTATTAGCCGAGTAATCGGGGACACAGCCCTTCAGGGTCACCTGAGTCTCTGCCACTTAAGTTTGTCTGTTTTTCAGCAAGGACTCTGAGGACTTCAGTCTGTGTTTCCCACCCTGTTTATTTTAGTTTGTAGTATATGACTGTCAAGTCTGCCCGTTGTCAGGCAAGCTTGGCTGCTAGCAATTTTCTACTGTAAAGTTTAAGTTGGGGAGCTAGGCTAATAGAGCTTGGGGGGGGGGTAAGCTGGACTAGCAGGCCTTAGCAGGAGTGTAGCATTTTCTGTCCATTTGTAGCAGGGTCTCAAGCCGTATTTGAAAATGAGCCATTAAGGGGGCATAATGGTGCACGTCTTTAATCCAAGCGCCCAAAGAGGCAGTCAGATCTCTGTAAGTCCAAGGGCAGCCTGGGCTACAAAGAGAGTTTCAGGATAGCCTGGGCTCCACAGGGAGACCATCTCTCTCTCTCTCTCTCTCACACTCACCATCATCTCTCTCCCCCCTCTCTCCCCCCCCTCTCTCCCCCCACACACACACACACACACACACACACACACACAAGTTACTACTGTCCCTTAGCCCTGGTGGAGAGAGATGCTGGAGAGGTGTTAGGGACACCAGCTAAGTAGGAATCTCTTTGGAATGCAGGCAAAGTGACAGGTGTGTGTCCCCTAATCTCCATGCTGCCTGTCTCCCTCTCGCCCAGCGCTGCCTGGATTGGAACCGTGACATCCTCAAGAAGGAGCTGGCACTCACGGAGAGGGACATCATTGACCTGCCCGCTCTGTTTAAGATGGATGAAGACCGCCAGGCCAGGGCTTTCTTCCCTAACATGGTGAGACCCTCCAGCCCCAGCCCCTGCTCATGCTACCCCCAGCAGGATGCAGCCAGTTCCAGAGAGGCCCAGCTGAGCTGCTGTGTGACCTCATGTCTGGCACTTGCCCTCTCTGAGGTCTTCCATTCCCTGTTGGTGACGATATTCTTAACCTTGCTTCCTCACTCAGTGTGCCCGGACCCTTTACTTTAGCAGATAGGCAAGTGCTTTGCAAAAGTCACAGCACAAACCCGCTTTAACTCAATCCGAGCCTCAGTTTCCCCACCTCTAAGGGAAGATCCTGCTAACACTTCCCACCTAGGACAGTAACAGGGATCTGAGGGCTTGACACCTCTAGGCAAACAGTGGCTGCTCCCTAAACACCCACTCCCCTCCCAGGTGAACATGATTGTGCTGGACAAGGACCTGGGCATCCCCAAGCCTTTCGGGCCCCAAATAGAGGAGGAGTGCTGCCTGGAGACACATGTTCGAAGCCTACTGGAGCCCCTGGGCCTTGCCTGCACTTTCATTGACGACATCTCTGCCTACCACAAGTTCCTGGGAGAGGTGCATTGTGGCACCAACGTCCGCAGGAAGCCCTTCACCTTCAAGTGGTGGCACATGGTGCCCTGACTGGCAGGGGCCCTGGCCCTCCCTCTTCCCCTGTAATCTCCAGGTCCTTCCTGTGTCCCTAAGTCCTCTTGTGCCTTGCTGTCCCTGGATAAGGGCCTCAGTGTCCACTGGAGTCACCCCCAGTAAGCCCAACCATCCCCCTGGAAATAGCTGGACTCATGGCTAGTGTGCAGAGCTCTGGCAGGTAAAGCCAGACTTCATGTAGTCAGACCGTTCCTCAAGAATTCTCAGCCTCTGTTCTAGATCAGAATGAAGGGAGAAAGAAAGGAGGGTCTGAGGTCACTGGGTCTTCCAGCACCATTCTCTGATAATCAAGGTAGACCGCGGGGCCAGGGTCCTGGTGGACCTTGGACAGCACCATCATCTCGCATTCGCCTCCCTCCAACCATTCATTCCTCATTCACCCTCTCCCGGCTTCCTGGACACAGTCCCCACTCCCTGAGGGTCCAATCGTTCTGCTTAGAATCTTACGGAAATAGATATTAGCTGAAGAGAGTTCTTCACCCGCTGTGGATACAGGCTGCCCAAATTTGGGGAGCTGTAGTGATAGATTGTATACCCCAATAAACTTGCATGGGGATCGGAGGACAGAGCCAGCCACTAGATTAGACATACAGGCCAGACAGTGGTGACACACACCCTTAACCCTATCACCCAGGAGGCAGAGGTCCATCTGCCACACTGGAAACGGAGCCAGGCAGTGGTGGCACACACCTTTAGGGGGCTCTCTCCCCAGACCAGCATCTGCGGTCCAAAGTTCAGTATGTAAAGATGCCCTCACCTGTCAATGCTATTCCATTTCTTATCTGGTCCTCGATTCTCTAGGCAGTCCATGGGCCCCTCTTCCCACCATCCTTCCTATTCTGGACACTGTCCCCTCCAGACAGCTACATAGTTTCTTTGCCACTAGCCAGATTTGGGCCTTCCCAGAGCCTGAGAAATGACCTATCCCTCCTCTTGGATGTTGGCCACAATGTCCAAGGCTGCAGGTCAGGCTCCAGCCTCAGCAATCAGTTCTCAGCCAGCTGCTGCCTGGGAGATGGAATTCCCCAGCACACTTTTCCAAGTCCTTCCATCCAGATACAGGTAAATGTGTCCTCTGCTTCAATTAGAAAAGTCCCTGGAGCTGGAGAGCTCCACAATTAAGAGTGCTTGCTGCCCGGGAAAAGGACCCAAGTTCAGTTCCCAACACTCAGAACTGTCTATAACTCCAGATCCAATGGAGCCAATACCCTTTCTGGCCCTTGATGGCACTGCGCATATGTGCACATAGCCATATACATAATTAAAAATAAAATATTTTAGGGTATGGAGAGACGGCCCAGTAGTTAAGAGCACTTGCTGCTCTTGCAGAGAACCTGGGTCCAGTTCTTAGCACCCACATGGCGGGTCACAACCACCTATAACTCCAGTTCCGGGGGATCTAATGCTCTTATCTGACCTCCATGAGCTTCTGCACACAGATGGTACACATACATACACTCAAGCATGCACACATACAAGTAAATAATATTTAAAACATAAAATTATTTAGATAAAGAAGGTCCTTTAGGGGCAGGAATATGGGAAATATTAATTCTGCTTTGAAGGGTTAAGCAGTCCCATTTTATAACGAAGAAAGGGTTACAGTCATACATTCTTAAGGAAACAGGATTTTTACCTTGGATTATTCCCTTGGCTATGCAATCAACATTGGTTGCATGCTACTGAGCAATAAGCACAGACTTGGGCTCTGACAACACAAGCTAGCGATAGACTCGGCTTGTCCCCGACAGGCAAGATCCACATTTTAACCCTTTGACCTTGCTGTGGTGGGCTCTTTAGAAACACTACCCAGTGTATTGAAAAAGCATCCAGGACACCAGTCACTGCCTGGAAAAAATAAGACTATGTCTTCTGTAAACAGACCCCTGGCCTTTCCATCCAGCTGGGCCCACAGCACCATGTCTGGTCAGGCCACAGAGCCTCCAAAGCTGTCATCCTCCTGCCTCTGCAGAGAGTGGCCCCTGCCCTGGGGGTAAAGCCCCAAATCCTGCCTCCAGCTCTAGAGCAGAAAACACATGCACCTCTCCGGGGGAGCTGCCGTGGGGATGTGGAGTGTGACATGTGTGGTGTTCAGTTAGAGTGGCTTTGTGGTTTTTATTTTTATCTATCTTAAGGGGAAGTGAGCGCCTCCCTCATGGAGGCTGCTTGTCTTTGTAGATTGTGCTATGGTTCTCCCTGGCAGCGTTGGTTGTTTCAGAAATTTCTGGAACTCCAGGACTCAGACACTGCCTGTCCCATCACACTCATCAGTGTGACTCCCTCCGGTGTGACTCCCCTCAGTGTGACAATTCCCAGTGTGACACCCCCCTGGGGGGGACCTCTTGCTCTTCCTCACCCCCACTTTCTTTAACATGGGCCTAGGTGCTTCTGGGCTGTGCCAGTTCCTGTTTCAGTGTCGATTTTGAAACAGTCTGTGAAGGGCAGAGGGATGGTGTGAAGATGGCGAGAACCAGGCAGTTTCAGCTTCCTGGAAAAGGAGCCAAGATGGAGACTGTAAAGTGTTTGGGGAAGAGCCGAAATAAAGAGCAATAAAATGAACCGCCATGACTCTGGGTGTGGTATTCTTTTCGACTTCCTCGACATGATCACAAGAGATCTGGGTCACATGTGGCCCCTCGTGGTCACGAAACGCCTACTGTTGGGCTCTATGTGCTACTACCCAAGGTCATGAGCAGTATCTACAGTGATGTAATCATGTTTTAAAGGTGAGTTTCCCTAGATGCAGACAGTGAGATGAGCATTTGGGAGCCAATGGCTTGATAGGAACGTGCCTCCAGGAGAAACGGGTCCAGAACCAGGGGAACGGGGTATTGGAGAGGAAGAAGTGAGCAAGGGTGTAATTTCAGGGGCTAGTTCATCCCAGTACCCCCTGTGAGCCCTTGCATGCCAATGGCCCCTGGAAGCTGATGCCCATGGAGCCCTGGTCCCGCTGCATCTGACCCACAGGGCACTAAATCTGTTTCCTTTGGTACTTGATGGGCAGAGCCACCAGTAGCCCACACAACATCTAAAGAAGGCACCTGCTGCATTAAGAACAGAATGGGGAAGGGCGATGGCTGGGAAGATGGCTCAGTGGTTCGAAGCACTTACTGCTCTTCCAGACGACCCGGGTTCGGTTCCTAGCACCCACATAAGGTGGCTTACTATGACTTCTGGCCTCTGTAGGCACCTGCATACACACATGTACATACAAATAAATAAGTAAAATGATAAATTCATGTTTAACAAGAATGTAGTGAGACCAGTGAGATAGCTCACCAAGTATAGGTGCTCACTGCAACCTGGCGACCTGAATTTTGTCTCTGGAACGACTGCAAAGATGAGAGGAAAGAATAGACTATACAAAGTTGTCCTCTGGCTGCCACATGCATGCCGAGGCATCTGAGTCTACATGCACAGTAGTAGTAATAATAATAATAATAAAGACCTAGCTGGATGGTGGTGCTGCACACCTTTAATCCCAGCCCTCAGGAGGCAGAGGCACGTGGATCTTATAAATTCAAGGCCAACCTGGTCTATATAGCAAGTTAGTTCCAAACCAACCAGAGCTAAATAGTGAGCCCCTGTCTCAAATAAATATAAATAAATAAATAAATAAATAAATAAATAAATAAATAAATAGATGCATCAATAAACAAAGTCATGGCATTTAAGTGCTCACTGACTACAAGTATCTACATATTGGGAGGCATAGTTCTAGAATCTTCTCTGACAGGTTTAGCCCCACTTATGGAAAGAGATACTTTTATTAAATCCCTAGAGTTCGGTTAGTCTGACTGCCATAATTAATCAGAGCTAATTGCTATAACACAGAAAAGAGAAGTGCAATGAACATCAGCCCTTTTCCTTCCAGAAAGTCCTCTTTGTGTGGTGGTATTGTATTCCCTAAAATATTGTGCACGCTAATAAATTTATCTGGGGTCAGAGAATGAAACATCCACAATATTAAACATAGAGGATAGGCAGTGTTAGCACACGCCTTTATTCCCAAGAAGTGAGCCTTTAATCCCAGGGAGTGAAGGCAGATAGCAGAAAGGTATATAAGGCATGAAGACCAGAAACTAGAAGCATTTGGCTGGTTAAGCTTTTAGGCTTTGAGCAGCACAGTTCAGCTGAGATTCATTCTGGATGAAGACTGAGACGCTTCCAGACTGAGGAAACAGGATCAGCTGAGGAACTGGTGGGATGAGGTAGCTGTGGCTTGTTCTGCTTCTCTGATCTTCCAGCATTCACCCCAATAACTGGCTTCAGATTTGTTTCTTTTAATAAGAACTTTTAAGATTCCTGCTACACTCTTGCCCTAAACCATGGCCATCCCAGTGTCAGCAGGACCAGCCTCTCTCTCAGGAAGATGGGGAGGGGTGTGTGCCTTTGGCTAAGTCACTGCTGCCCTCCGTCAGGATGGAAAGCCCCACCATCTTGTGGGAAGAAAAATCACGACCCCTCACTTCGGCCCTCTTTCTCCTCATATGTCCAGGATACAACTGATTCTGTGTTTTAATGTCAAAGGTTGTCGTGCAGGGAAGAGGAGGTCCTTGCTCTCAGTCTCTTTCTCATTATCATCTTTTGCATGGGTGCTTTGTCTGCAAGTATGTGTGTGCACCACATGCATGCAGTGCCTGCGGAGGCCAGAAGAGGGAGCTAGATCCCCTGGCACTGAGTTAAAGACAGTTGTGAGCTGCCATGTAGATGCTGGGAATCTAACCCGGGTCCTAAGGATGAGCAGCCAGTGTTTCTTAACTGCTGAGCCATCTCTCCAGCCTACAGGTCATCTTTGTTACAACCCTGGCCATGACCCAAGAGATCCATTCAGATGCCGACAAGAGAGGGAAGATCAGTCTGTTTCTTCCTTTTCTCATGTCTTTATCAAAGATGCAAGGAGAAAGACTACCTACCCAATCATGATGGCCAAATTAACAGAAGCAAGCAATTAATTAAAGCAAGATTTTTTTTTTAATGTGTGGACATGGGCTATCTCTCCCTAAGGTGGGGTTCAAGAGGTCATCACTGGACATGAGGAAGACAAGGTTTTTATAGCTCGGGGTAAGGGGTTTCCAAATGGGGGGAAATAGGCAGGGTTACAGGAGCAGGACACAAGCCTAACAAGTGAATCTTAACAACCTCTTGAGAAAAAGACATGATTGAAGGTGGTCACAACAAGGGAGTCCTAATAAAGTAGTCACAACAGAAAGAAGTCATACTAACCTTTTAAAACAAAGGTGGAATTGCAAGACGGCCATTACAGCTTTTTGAGACAAAGGCATAGTTGCGGTTTCCTGGACCAGGCAGTCCAGGACCATTGGTAGTTATGGTTACAGCTGGGGCACAGCCCAATTCTTAAGAAACAGAGGTTTAATCATGCACAGGAATGAGCCTTGCTGTCTTTACTATAAGATGGTTTTTAAACCTAATTGTGAACAGGCTGGTTCATCGCTTATTTTCTGTCTTTTTATTTATTTATATGTTATTTATTTTTACAGACCAAACACAGATTTATTAGGAAAAGTGAGAAAGAACTATGATTTATTTTATTCTCTTTTTTGGTATTGGGGATTGAACCAAAGGTCTCACATTCTAGGCAAATGCTCTACCACTAAATGACACCCCCTCCACCTAACTTCCCCTTCTTTTCTTTCCTTTCTGCTTCTGAGACAGGATCTCTAGTCCAGACCAGCCTTAAGCCCCCTGTGCAGCCAAGAATGATCTTGAACTTCTGATCCTCCTGCCTCTACCTCTCGGGAACTGGAATTACAGGCATGCACCACCATGCCCAGTTTATGCAATGCTAAGAACCGAACTGGCGTTCATGCATGCTAGCCACATTCCCACCCCAGACACTTCTTAAACACTTTTTCTTGAGACAGGGTCTCACTGTGTAGCCCAGGCTGGCCTCAAACTTTCAGTTCTCCTCCTCTCATTGGGATTATAGGCTTGCGCTGCTCTGTTTCAGCGTGCCAAGTGCCCTATTAGAATGTTGCTTACAAACAAGATGCCTTTGAGATCTTGGAGGGCAGCAGCGCCAGAAGCAAAGTAGCTCTGCAGAGCTCAGCATGTGCCCAGGGGAAGATGACATCTCTTAGCTATGAGAATCATTACTAGCCACTCATTCTTTCTTCCTCAGCACTTGCTACACATCTTTTGTGTATGCGACCAGAACACTGATGGGATTTTTCATCCAAAGCAAGACCTGGACCATACATAGATCATTTCTTACAGGAACCGAGATGTCTGCTCTCTGGAGCATGAGATATGAATTCATTCTTTTTTTTTTTTTTTTTTTTTTTGGTTTTTCGAGACAGGGTTTCTCTGTGTAGCTTTGCGCCTTTTCCTGGATCTCGCTCTGTAGACCAGGCTGGCCTCGAACTCACAAAGATCCTCCTGGCTTTGCCTCCCCAGTGATGGGATTAAAGGTGTGCGCCACCACCGCCCAGCCATGAACTCATTCTTAAAGCATCCAGACAAACAGGAGCAGAGACAGGCTGGTGGTGGAGGCACCTGGCAAATTTGTTTTTTTGTTTGTTTGGGTTTTTTTTATTTTATTTTATTTTATTTTATTTTATTTTATTTTTGAGACAGGGTTTCTTTGTGTAGCTTTGCGCCTTTCCTGGAACTCACTTTGTAGACCAGGCTGGCCTCGAACTCACAGAGATCTGCCTGCCTCTGCCTCCCGAGTGTTGGAATTAAAGGTGTGTGCCACCACCGTCCAGCTACCTGGCAAATTTGTACCAATCAAAGAATGAATGGTGCAGGAAAGCTGTGGGATTACACACACTACACAGGCCTGTGCAGATGTTCACACACACACACACACACACACACACACACACACACACACACACACCACAAGTTAGGCAAGCTAGTTGATAATCACTGTGTGATTGCCTCTGTGCAGTTAATCAACTTATCAGCCTTTTCTCCAGACATACTGTCTTTGTTTATTAAAAGGAACTCATCCTTTGCTCCTATATTATAAACTGTAGCCATGTGGGGGGGGGAGGCAGGGAAATCCCAGGATCTAAGCACAGGGAATCCCCTAAAACTTGAGGCAGCTGTTATCACATAATCACTGTCGAAGCCCACAGTAATACCAATTTCATTCTTGTCAGTGTTTATAGGGAACCCATTTTCAGGTGGGGTTACATATGTTCACATGTATGTGTGTATGTATGTCCTCTTATATGTGCAGGTGTCTGTACGCATGTGCCCATAGAGGTGAGAGGTCAGCCTCAGCATCGTTTCCTCACAGCTGCTCACCAGCTTTTTGAATGAAACAGGATCTCTCACTGGGACCTGGGACCAAGTAAGCTAGTCTGGCTGGCCAATGAGCCCTAGGGATGGATCTGCCTGTTTCTGCCTCCCCTGAGTGCTAGGATTCTTTTTTTTTTTTTTTAATTTTTATTATTACGAAATTTTCTATTCATTTTACATACCAACCACAGATTTCCCCCCTCCTCTCTCTTCCCATCTCCCAGCCTTCCCCCCAACACACCCCCATTCCCCCACCTGCTCCAAGTCCAGGTCCACCATGGAGAGTCAGCAGAGCATGGTACGCCCAGCTGAGGCAGGTCCAAGCCCCACCCCCCTGCACCAAGGCTGTGCAAGGTGTCACACCTTAGGCACTGGGCTCCGAAAAGCCCGCTCATGAGGGCTAGGATTCTAAGCATGTGCCGCCACGTGCTGGGGGGCCAACTCGGGTCCTCACACTTGCATGGCAAATATGTTACTGACTGGGTCATTGCCCAGCCCCAAGAAACCCATTTTTAAGAAACCGTCTGGGAAGTGATTAAACCATGGTATACACCGATGAATGATTTTGAAGTTCATTCAGTGAATTCAATCTATGTATGATAACATCACAAAACCCCAAGACCCAGCGAGGGACAGAAAGGTGACAGGCTGCCCAGTGTGCAAACTGCCATGGGCTTCTGTAGAAACATACATATGTACTGCACACTGGTGACAGCGGTCACCTCTGGAAAAAGAAATGTGACCAAGGGAACTTAAACGTTGTCTCTACAGCTTGAATTTCTTTACACATCAAGAATGGAATGATGTGTATTTTGGGTGTGTATGGTGTTGGCCTGTGTGCCTGCCCATGCATGTGTGAGTGAAGGTCAGAGGTTGATGTCCGAATGCCTTCCTCCATCAATTCTTGACCTTATTTTTTAATTGCATTTATTTATTCATTTTGTGTGTGTAGGTGTGTGTTTGTGAGGGTCAGAGGACAACCTCTGTTGAAGTCAGATCTTCAGACTTGGCAGCAAACACCTTTATACTCTGAACCATCTTGTTGATTTTCCAATTTACTTTTGAGACAGTCTCTCACTGACCCAGGAAGGGCTGCTTCTGCCAGACTGGCTGCCCAGCACCCCAAGATCTGCCTGCCTCAGTCCACCCCCACCCCATGCTGGGGTTCCAGGTGACTGAGCACAATCAGGCCTTGTTTCTATGTGAATTTGGGGGATCCAAACTCAAGTCCTTATGCGTGTGCACATTACTCACTGACCATCCCCCCAGCCTGCTATATGTACTTTTTAATGATTGCTAAAACTGGCTGAATTCTGTGCACATTATTTCCATTCAAATCTTCAAGTCCATTATCATAATCCATTTCTCCTATTGATATGTGGCTCTCTTTTCCTCCCCTCAACTGGCTTTCCCCACCACCACCTCAAATGGAGAATTCCTTTAGGAGTTTAATCCTCCTCCATGGCAGGAGACTGTTTATCTCCATTCATTTTACTAACACACACAGGGGCTATGTGACTTACTCGAGGGCACAAAGTCAGCTTGAATCCCAAACCTACACTTAGTCTCCCTAAAAGGCAGACTTGCCCTTGACTTACTGCATCTCACTGGCTTGTTTTGTTTCTGACATCTGGCCACTGTGAGACTATTCACCTGTGTTCATGTTTACATTTCACTTGCAGGGCTCTGGCTCTGATTTTTAAGAACATTCAAAACTTCAGGTTCCAATGGAAGGAGGTGGATGTAGTGCAATGCACGGTGTCCACAAGGCAAATGTCTGCGTTTACCTGGAAGATCAACGGAACTGCTAATCTGAGGGTATGCTGGAGCAGCGGCAGGCAGGTGGGAATGTGAAAGGGGCGGACCGGGTGGATGGGTTCTAAATGTATGTGTGCGCTTGGTGCTTGGGGAGGGGTGACAGTCCCCCGAGGAGGCCCTGGGCCACTTGCTAAGTCCCAGCAGCTGAGCTGACCTAAGCGGTGTGAAACTCAGGTCCAGCTGGAGCAGGGGTGACTCGTGACTCTTTGCTCCGGGAGTTAATTCCATAGAGATTGCTTGTGAAATGGGAGAAGCCTGTAGCCCTATTGCCTCACTCCCACTTGAAGAGCATATTTTGAGAAGTCTAATTATATGGTGGGGTTTGTACAGGATAAAAGAAAGGGGTTTAGATAAGCCTTTTCTGAGGGCAAGTTGGCAACAGCTGTTAGAGTGCTGGGCAGTGCTGTGGGCCGAGGGTGCCCCCTGGAGGTGGACCAGAGTGACTGCAGCCACCACTTTTCCTCGATGGACACTGAGCCCACAGTCCAGGCACAGAGCCACAGAAGATGCTGTGTGAGCTGGGTGAGTAGTTGACCTTTTTTGAGGCTCAGTAACCTCAACAACAAGTAAAGACCTATAACTCTCATCTTGTGGGTTTGCTGTAATGACTATGGAGCAAATGTAGCCAAAGGGTTTGCACCCAGAGCTCAGCACCCAGGAAATTCTACAAGTGTGGATGCTGTCAACCGCTACAGCCTCAGAGCACCAGCATCATGAGCCTGGCAGGGACGCCATTCAGTGACTAGGAGAAGGGAAAGGGCTTCTCTGAGGGCCAGGCAAAGTAGGGAAAGGATAGGGACAGGAGCTGTTGTGGGTGACATTTGTTCTGCTGTGTCAGCTCTGATTCTAAAATCACAAGCTTTCATCTCAGCTCCTCTCAAGAGCCCCATGACATGTAATGAGTGGAACCGGGAAGTAAAATAGCCCATCCAGGGAACAGAGATGCTCCTGAAAGAGTCAGCCTCTTGCCCAGCTCAGAGGCCACAAGCCTGAGTGGATAATTGAGCCATAGGAAGGGCTCCTCCTGCAGTAGCCAGAGGGAGACTCCAGGGCTGAGGGGACTCAGGCCCAACCTCTCCACAAGGGATACCTGTAGATGGAAGTTTTCCTGTGTCCTACAGCCGTTTGGTCACAAATAAACACACAGAGGCTTACATTACTTACAAGCTGTTTGGTCTATGACCCAGGCTTATTACTAACTAGCTCACTCATCTTAAATTAACCCATTTCTATTAATCTATGTGTCACCTCATGTCTTGTGGCTTTACCTGAGTTCCATTACATCATGCTGCTCAGACGGTGGCTCTCAATGTCTCCCCCAACTCCACCTCTCTTCTCCCTATCATTGCTTGGATTTCCCACCTGGCTATAACCTGTCTCTCAATAGGCCAGAGCATCTTCTTCTTCTTCTTCTTTTTTTTTTCTTAAGATTTATTTATTTAGCCGGGCGGTGGTGGCGCACGCCTTTAATCCCAGCACTCGGGAGGCAGAGGCAGGTGGATCTCTGTGAGTTCGAGGCCAGCCTGGACTACCAAGTGAGTCCCAGGAAAGGCGCAAAGCTACACAGAGAAACCCTGTCTTGAAAAACCAAAAAAAAAAAAAAAAGATTTATTTATTTATTATGTATACAGAATGTATGACTGCAGGCCAGAAGAGGGCATCAGATCTCATTACAGATGGTTGTGAGCCACCATGTGGTTGCTGGAAATTGAACTCAGGACCTCTGGAAGAGCATCCAGTGCTCTTAACCTCTGAGCCATCTCTCCAGCCCCCAGAGCATCTTCTTTATTAACCAACAGTAGCAACATATATTCACAGCATACAGAAAGACCATCCCACAGCAGGTACCCTGCTTCATGGGGTCAGGGAGTGGGGCATGCATTGAGTCAGATGGAGGCCTGAATACTGGCAGGCTGATCACACAGACTTGCACTTTCTCCATCCCTGACCATCTAGGCTCTCTTTCCTTTTTTTTCCCGAAGAGGCACCGAAGGCCCTGATGTACCATGAAATTCCTCATGTTGACTACAGGGAAGCCAACAAGGGCTAAGAGGCTAAGATGCAAAAGAGTCAAGGGAGAGGCTTGGGGATGTGGCTCACTGATAGAGCATTTACAGCCACAGATCCCAGTGTTCAGCTTCCAGTAGTTCTAGAGAATGCGTCTCTACTTAAAACATTCCTTCTTTATTTACCATGAATGTTTAAATAAAATTGTTTAGACTTATTTTACTTTATTTTTATGTGTGTGAATGTTGTGCCTGCATATACGTATATGCTCCAAGTGTGTGCCTGGTTCTCTTGGAGGTCAGAAGAAGGCATCATATCTCCTGGATCTGGAATTATAGATGATTGTGAGTCACCAAGTAGGTGCTAGAAGTAGACACAGGTCCTCAAAAAACAGCAAGTGTTCTTAACTGCTGAGCTGTATTGGTCCAGCCCCTTCATAATGAGCGTTTTGTTCTGTTTGAGACAAGGTTTCTCTGTGTAGCCCTGGCTGTCTCTGGAACTCACTCTGTAGATCAGGCTGGCCTCAAACTCACAGAGATCCGCCTGCTCTGCCTCCTGAGTGCTGGGATTAAAGGTGTGTGCCACCACCACCCGGCTATAATGAACTTTTAAAAACATTATTTACCCTGGTCCTCACCCTGGTCATGGCACTGAGAAGTGTGGTGCCCTAGTCTCCACATGGCACCCTGCTCTCCTAAACACCCCCCTGCCCATCAGTCTCTCCTTCCACTGCTAGAAGGAAACAACTCACCTCTCCCACTCCTCATTCCTTCATTCAGCCAACTCACTTGACTTCATGCCTACTGTGTGCTGCATCCCAAGCCAGCCACTTCGGAACTGAAGACAGACACATCCTCTCCTTGGCCTGGAAGCTTCTTACAATCAACATAGTCATAAAGAATTCAAAAGCCAAAGAGAATCCAGAACCGATTATATGCTCCTCTGCTAATGAAGCAGATCACGAGTTTGAGGCCAGCTTACACAGCCAGACCCTGTCCCCAGACAAAACCAAAAAGAAGGAACAAACTCAAAACAGACTTGGAGACAGCAAAAAAAATTTGATAAAGAAACTAAAACAGAGTGAAGAGGCCAGGCCTTTAAAACGTCCCCATTCGTGCATACAGATAAGAAGTGGGACATTATCAAAGCAGGTATAAGTTGACTGATGGTCTGTGTAGAGGATCTTTTGTTGGGAGTGGTTAAGGATTTATTTTCTAAGGAAGGAGCGAGTTGAATCTGAATTTTTACCAATGGCTGTGAAGGAGGAAGGAGCAGGCAGATGGCTCACACCTGTAACCTCAGAACTTAGGAGGCTTGAGAAGTCTGGGCCAGCCTGGGCTAATAATGAGACCTTGCCAATAGATAAATAGGTCAAGGAAATAGGACATTCCAGATCCAAGATAAGGAACTTCACAGAGAAACAGAGGTGAATAGAGAGGAGGGGTGGACAGATGTGACTAGAGGGGTCACAGGGGCCTGGAGGCTGTGGTGGCAATGGGTGATAGCTGGAATGTGAAAGGAAAAGTAAGGTCAAGGATGATGCCAACTTTCTGGTATGGATGTTGATGGATGGTGGTGCTGATGAGAGAGGGAATGTGAGCATCTCAGGAGACAGGTGGGAGGAATCATTTGAAGCTAAGTTTAAAGAGAATGGAGACCCCTCTTTCTTTCTTTCTTTCTTTCTTTCTTTCTTTCTTTCTTTCTTTCTTTCTTTCTTTCTTTCTTTCTTTCTTTCTCTCTCTCTCTTCCTTCCTTTCTTTCTTTCTTCCTTCCTTCCTTCCTTCCTTTCCTTCCTTTCTTTCTTTCTTTCTTTCTTTCTTTCTTTCTTTCTATTTCAAGACAGGGTTTCTCTGAGTAGTCCTGGCTGTCCTAGAACTCTCTATGTAGACAAGGCTGGCCTCAAACTCAGAGGTCCACCTGCCTCCCACTCCCAACTGTTGGGATTAAAAGCATGTGCCATCACCTCCTGGCTCTTTTTCTTTTTGGAGGGTCGTGAGACAGGTTCTCACTATGTAGCCCAGGCTAACCTGGAACTAGCAATCCTTCTGCCTCTGCCTCTTGAGTGCTTAGAATGCAATCTTGAGCATTCAACTCCAGCTTGTTATTCATTTTTGCTTCTGGACTCAATTTCTAGCCCTGGAGGAGGAAAGAGTTCCTCAAGCAGAAGTCCCACCCTAGGCTGCCCAGATTCCTAGTATTCAGAAGCTGTCTGGATTTGGGGCAGTCATTCCCACCCAACTGGTTGTCAGGAGAACCGGAGGAGACTGTTGATGTAAATACATTTGCAAGCGATGAGGTGAGGTTCTGTATAAGCACAGGGCGCCCATCAGGATGTCTGATGAAAAGCAATATATCACTCTCCAAATGGATGGCAACCAACCAACCCCAAACCCTACGGTCTTTTGGCAAGGACACCTTGGGAACATAAGCCAGGAGTAGACCACGAAGACCTTTAAGTCCTATGGCACCTGTGCCTTTCCGGAAGCCCAAACCTCAGGGCGGAGGTAGAGCCGCCCAGGAATTTATTATCCTTCCATAACATTGAGCTTCCCAAATCCCCATGAAGCCCAGGAATGATGTGACCGCAGAGTGTGTGGGCACACTGGCACCAAGAGCCCCTCCATAAATCAAGATCTCACTTTTGCTGGCCGCAGACTGCTTTTTCCAAAGTGACCTAGGCAAAGTTAAAGAGTAGCCACTCATGTAGGGATGGTGTCTGTCTTTGACATAAAGCCTGAAAATGACAAAGGGGGCCAGTTCTCTAGAAATACCACCACTGACGCTCTAGAGGAGTTGCAGAGAAAATGACAGTCTCCCTACAACCTCAGCCGATTTGTTTGGCCCAAAGGTCTGCTGGGGCAGATTGGAAGGGCCTATCCCAGTGCTGAGCCAGCTCCCTGGAAAGCCAAGGTGACCTCCACCTTGTCCACTATTGCACAAGACAGCATGTCAATCATGGAATCTTAAATCAGCTGGTCCAACCCTCTACTGATTCAGGCCAGGACGCTATAAGTCAGAGGTGGAGGACTTGTTCAAGGTCACATGCCCTTAAGGGGAGCAGCTAAGGTAACCTCCTGGGGCTCAGGCCTCAAACACCCCCTTTAATGAGGCCACCTGGCAGAGAAGCCAGGTTCAGGTAAAGGTCTCAGACACTCGGCCCCGTCTGCCGTCCCTTGTGTCATTTTAACTTCTCCAGTGGCATCTAAATGAGCCGGCGTGAGGAAACCAAAGACTATAAACAGTGCTCTTCCTCTGCCAAAAGGGAGCGGAGAGACATGAAATCATTCCTCCTGGAACCAGGGGACCAGCAAAGTCACTGGGTGCCTGAAGAGATCAAGTGATCTGGGACACCAAGATCACACCTGCCCAAGGTAGTCAAATCCCGAGCCAGAGAGACTCTGAAAGAATCCATAAAAGGTGCTAGAAAAAAAAAAAAAAAAACAGTTCTGAGACCAAAGGAAACTTAAAGAACAAACTCTGGGGATACAGCTCAGCTGGTAGAGTCTCCTCTAGCACGCACAACAGGCATGGTGGCACACATCTGTAACTGCAGGAAGGTCTGAAGTTCAAGGTCACCCTCCTTAGTGGACCCCCGAGGCTCCATCACCCATCTTTCCCACTCGCCCATGGCCGCTGTTGTAGAGGAATCAGGTGAGTGTCTGGCTCACTCACCACGCATCCCAGAGCCTGGCCGCAGCCGCATAGCCGGTGCCCCTTACTTTCTGATTGCTTTGGTTTGGGATTTGTGTTTTGAGGCACGGTCTCATGCATCCCAGACTGGCCTCCACCTCACTAAGTAGCCAAAGATGACCTTGATGTTCCTCCTGCCTCCACTTGCCATTTGCTAGGACCCCCGTCATGCGGGTTATGTACTTATTTATGGATAAATGGATGAGTGACACCTTTGTCAGTCACCTTTGTGATCGCCTCAATCACTCACCAACTGTCCCAGTCAGCTAGGGGATGAAGAGGTACTCTAGATACTGAAAAAAAAAAAAAAAAATGATCAGACAAGAGTCGGAGGATGATTGACAGACACCCTTGCAAGTGGATTGCAAATGGAGAGGGGTTTAAATAACGGCCGGGAGCAAAATGGGAAGGCTCCGCCCCTCCTAGTCCTTGCTCCGCCCTCAGACTCCGGAGGTCACCCTGGGAACATAAGAGGCCCAGTGGACATGCGCCCTGCTGGCCGCTACTGCGCAGGCGCGCTTTCCGTCCGCTCGCTCGGGACACCGGAAGCCGGCTCCCATTCGTTGGCTCTGAGATGGCTAGCGGACCTCGAAGTGAGATGCCGGCTTTCACCGCGGTGTTCGACGGGATGCCGGAGGGTAAGGGGTGGGGCTGACGTCAGGAGCCAAGATGGCGGCGGCGGTCGGGGTCTCCTTGAAGCGCGGCTTCCCGGCTACCGCTCTGGTCAGAGTCGGCCTGCAGGTGAGCCCCGGGGCCGTGGGTCAGTGGGAAGCCGCGCCCGTCCCCGAGGCTGCTGGAGTGGAGAGGCCGCGGAGAGGCGGAGGGAGCCCGGGTCCAGGCCTCGGGAGGCCGTCTCGCCTGCGCCCTGGCCCGGAGCATCCCGTCCGCTAGCGGTCCCGCGCCTCGCCACAGGCCGGAGAGTCGCGGCCGGGCGGAGGTTGGAAGAGATCAGCGGACAGACAGAGGTCGGGGAGGGCAGGCGAATTGTTCAAGGTCACAGGACAAGCTTCAGATGCAGATATGCAGCCCTGTGTGAAAGGAGGGTGGGACCCGGGAGGCCAGGTCGCCACCTCCAGGGGAGGCTGATCTCGGTCGGGAAAGTCGGGGAGCAGTGCCTCTGACCCTCAGGGGAAGGAGAGGTGGAAGAAACGACCCAGACCTGGAAAGATGCGGACCCCGGCCTGTGGAAGGCTGCAGGCAAGACCCGGTTCCCTAAAGCGTGTTTATTCCAGGGTGTGTGGCGGCACTGATGTCACACCGTTGGCATGGGATGGCGCAGGCACAGCCTGGGGCTGCTTCTGTTTATACTGCCGTGGTAGCTGTCATGGGGCTCCCCACACGCCCTGCGTCCTCGGGGAGCAGCGCACTGCAGGTGTGCTTTCTCAATGGGAGCATTCAGAAAGGCGAGAGAGACGTCCCCTGCTTACTTAAGGGACTAAAGATTGCAAATCCTGTTCAGTCTGTTGGCTCTTCTGGGCTCCTGGACAGCCCTTTAAAGCCGGACAGCAGGAACTCTGACCTCCTTAGAGATTTGAAAACTTAGTCTCTCCATCAGCCCCCATTTTTAAAAAACTTAAACTGGGCAGCTTTTTTTAAAAGATTTTTATTTATTTATTTATGTGTATGAGTGCTTGCTTGCATGTATGTAGGGGCACCATGTGCCTATCTGGTGTCCAGGGAGATCAGAAGAGGACACTATATTCCCTGGAACTCGAGTTACAGGTGGTTGAGACTTCATGTGAGTGCTGGGAACTGAACCCTGCTCCTCTCCAAACTGCTAAGACATATCTCCAGCCTTGCTGTTTTTGTTTTGTTTTGTTTTTGGACAGGGTCTCTAAGCAGCCCTGGCTGCCCTGCAGCTCCTGGAACTCAATGATCCCCCTGCCTCAGCCTCCCACATGCTGGGATTAAAGGTGTGTGCCACCACACCTGGCCCTGCAACAGATCCTGGCATGTGGTAGGTATGTAGAAATATTAGTTCCTTTTCTTGACTTGATCTCTCTCATCTCAAGTGGCTGCAGGACACAGTACACACTCTGACCATCTTTTAATCCAGCTCTCTCTAACCTGCCAGATATGAACCTAACAAAGCATTCACTCTGCATTTCTCTTTCTTTCTTGTTTGTTTGTTTGTTTTGAGACAGCATTTCTCTGTGTAGCCCTGGCTCTCCTGGAATTCTGTAGACCAGGCTGGCCTTGAACTCAGAGATCCACCTGCCTCTGCCTCTCCAGTGATGGGATTAAAGGGATACACCCCCACTGCCTGCCTATGCATCTCTTTCTGAATAGGAAGGGTAAAGTGTCAGGTGCACTTACACTCATCTGTCATCCCAGCACTCAGGAGGCTGAGGCAGCGAGATCAGGAGTTTAAGGACATTCTCAGCTGTATATGCAAGGCCAACCTGGGCTAACTGGGACCCTGTCTCAAAGAACAGTAAAAAAAAGTGCCTATGAGAGCCTCGGGCTGTTGTCCTGAGTATTCAGTTAATGATTCTATTTTTGTTGTTGAGAATTTCATACATGAATACTGTATTTACATCATTTCCACCCCTTCCTCTCCTCCCATGTTCCCCCTCTCCCTCTCAAATTCAGGACTTTAGTTATCATTGCTAAGTGTATACATGTACACATACATAATCTCTTGAGTCCATTTAGTGCTGTTTATACATACATGTGTTTAGTGTTGGCAACATGGGATTGGATGCATAATGACAGCAGCAGTTCACATGCCAACATGAATGGGGGAAATTTCACAAGGCCCCCCCTCTAATTGAAGAGCTACAGGTAATCCATGGCTACTGAGAAGGGGTGCATCCGATTTCTCGAGGAAGCAGCTTCCTGATAGGTTTCCCAGTTAATGATTCTCAGTGACCCTGCTAATCAGCCTCTTTCCATGTTGCTGAAGCAGCGGTTACCTTGTAAGAGCCCTACCACTAGGAGTGAGTGAGTTCTAAGGCCCACACTGGCTTCCTAGAATGAACTGTAGAAAAGGGTCATGTTAGGGTTTCAGGAGAGATCTTTGCCCACCTTCCCCAGGGCAGTAAGAGTGAGAGAGGCATCCTCCCTGTGGGGAGGTGTGTTTGTATTCCCGAGAACCCTGTAATGAGCTTGCTGTGTTGCTGTGGGCTGTAGGTTCGGGTTCTGAACCTCCTGTGCATGGTCTGCGCCCGTGGACTGCGGTTCTGCCTAAGAATGTTTACTTGTGATAGCTTAACTGTTAATGCACTCCTTATTTCTTCATCTGGACTGTGAACTCCGGAAGGGCAAAGCTTCCTTTTACAGCTGTGCCTCTCCGCTCCTGGGACTGGCAAGGCTTAGAATGCCCATCTGCCAGTCAGAATGATCCGAGGCCAGTGCCAGTGTTGAAAAGCAGAGATCATTTCCTGAACTTTGCCAGGAGTTTGGCTTGCTCCTTGGGAAAGAGGTGTCAATCCCACCCTCCCCTTTGCAAAGGAGGAAGTGGGGTCGGATTGGCTAACTAATTCTCTGAAGAAGGCACAGCATGAAGGTGACAGGGTCTGAAACAGCTCCTGATAGATTTCCCTAGTTTTAGGAGGGCTGCTGCTGCTTCCTCCTCCTTCCTTCCTTCCTTCTCCTCCTCCTATACCTTTTTTTTTTTTTTTTTTTTTTTTTTTTTTTTTTTTTTTTTTTGGTTTTTCAATGACAGCGTTTCTCTGTGTAGCCCTGGCTGTCCTGGAACTCCCCTCTGTAGACCAGGCTGGCCTCGAACTCACAGAGATCCTCCTGCCTCTGCCTTTGAGTGCTGGCATTAAAGGAATGCACCACCACCACCTCAGCTATCATGTTGGGGTTTAAAAATATATTTATTATTATTATTATGTTTGTATGGTGAAGGAGGTGGCACATGCCACAGTGTGGATATGGAGATGAGGGATAATGTCGCAGTCAGTATCTCCTCCACCTTTACATGTTTCCATGGAAGGAACACAGCTCTCGGGCTTGCACTTGGACCCTCTTGAGCCTTCTCACTGACTATAGCATCTTGTTTGGGTAACTGAATAGCTTTCTGACCGGTTTCTTCAGATCTCATAATAAGTCTCCCTTTTAGCTGTTACCTACGTACATCCACAACACAACATTATGTCACCACTATGATTTCCAAGTTGTGTTGGCTGGTGTTTGTGGCACATACCTGTAATCCCGCCTTTAGAAGGCTGAGGCAGGAAGATTGAAGAGTTTGACTCTGGCTTGGACTGCATGTGAGACCCTGTCTCATGAAGTTTCACTGCATTCCATGTTCTCAGATTAAATGAACCCACCTAAGTGTGATCAGATCTATAGGCAATTTTTCTTTGAACCACTAACTCACAAATAATGACATGGAGACTTACTATTACTTATAAAAGATTGGCCAATAGCTTAGGCTTGTTACTGATTCTTACCACTTAGATTAGCCCATTTTTATTAATATCCTTTTTGTCTCCTGGCTTTGTTACCTTTATTACTGTACTGTCCATGCTGCTTCCTCTCAGTCTGGCTGGTAACTCTGCCTTTTTCTTCCCAGAGCTCTCTCTGTCCAGAAGTCCCTTCTATGCCTCCTACCCAGCAATTGGCCATTTAGCTCTTTATTAAACCAAACACAGTGGCACATCTTCACACAGTATAAAAGGAATATGCCACAGCACAGGTCCTCACAGCAGCCATGTCCCCATCTTGGCTCTAGCCTCCTGCAGCCTATCAGACTGTGCCTCATAGATACTCTGTCCCCTGCACACCCTCACAGGTGTTGTTCCCTCAGTCTCCTAAGGCTCAGCTTAAACCCCAGTCAGAGCATCCCATGACCACTTGCCTTCTCCAGATGCTGGCTTCACCTCCTCAGGGTCACTTTGTGTACTTTTTCATGCATATTTTGTCTGTCGCCACAAAATAAGTTCTGCGAAAACAAAGGTTTGTTTTCCTGGGTGCTTTGTAGCTATGTCCTAGGACCATAGCTGGCGTATCATGGGTTATTAATATCTGTTGGTGACTGCACCTTCCAAGGAAGCTGTATATCAGCTTGTTTTACCCAGTAACACATTTATCATGCCGGCTAAGTGGAAAGAAGTATCTTACATTTTTTAATGTTTTTCTTTTTCCTCTTCAAGTTTCAGGCCTGCCGAGGGGCACAGACAGCTGCTGCTGCAGCTCCCCGAATCAAAAAATTTGCCATTTACCGATGGGACCCAGACAAGACTGGAGATAAACCTCGAATGCAGACTTACGAAGTTGATCTGAATAAGTAAGTGTCTGTCAGCCAGGTGCTTGGTAAGGAGAGGGCTGGGAGGACACGCCTGGCTCATGGTTAGTTCTCCTTTGTGGTGCGAGGGACTGAACCCAGGGACTCATGCTTGTTGAGCATACTCTCGACCACTGAGCTATGCCCCCTCTAAAGGAGAGCTCATAATCTGATGTGGGGACATAGTTTTCAGGTCTTAAAAGACATAAAAGCCTGATTCTCTAATGTTTTGAAATCTGTCTTCTGTTTTTAAAGTCAGATGTCTAGTTGAGAAAGATAAATAACAGAAATCAAACACTGAAAAATCCCTTCTTTGTGTTCTTCCCCAATTTCTTTTTTCCTTTTTTTTTTTTTTTTTTTTTTTTTTTTTTTTTTTTTTTTTTGAGACAGTCTGTGGCCTAGGCTGGTCTTGAACTCACTGTATAGCCGAGGAAGACCTCAAACTTCTGATCTTCCTCCCCTATACCTCCCACATTCTGGGATTATATTGCTGGAGATTGAACCCATAGCTTCATGCGTGCTATAGAAGCACTCTGCCAACTGAGCTACATCCTCAGCCCCAAATCACACTCACAGGTAACTGCTTTAACAAGGAAAAAATAAATAAAAAGACTGCCAGATAATTAGAAGATAAGTTTTGCAAATCAAAACTCAGTAAGCCAGGCGTGGTGGTGCACACCTTTAATCCTAGCACTCGAGAGACAAAGGCAGTAGATCTGTGAGTTTGAGGCCAGCTTGGTTTACATGAGCCACAGGACAGCCAGTGCTGCATAGTGGGATCCTGTCTCAAGTAGGTAGGTAGGTAGGTAGGTAGGTAGGTAGGTAGGTAGGTAGAAAGAAGACCCTGTCTCTAGATAGACAACAAAACAAATAAAAAACACTACCTCCGTAACATGTGGCTAAAAATATAGAATTTTTAAAAAGTCATTACTGAGTTTCCTACCAGTAATGATAGAATAGACTTTCTTTCTTTTTTTCTTTTTTTTTTTAAAGATTTATTTATTATGTATACAGTGCTCTGTCTACATAGCCAGAAGAGGGCACCAGATCTCATAGGTAGTTGTGAACCACCATGTGGTTGCTGGGAATTGAACTCAAAACCTCTGGAAAAACAGCCAGTGGTCTTAACCTCTGAGCCATCTCTCCCGCCCTGAGAATAGGCTTTCATTAGACTGACCCCAGGGAGCAAAGAGGAATGATCTGAAGGCGCTGGAAAGTGACTGACATTTGGAAGACTCAAGACTCCATGAGTGAGCTACATAGTTCTCCATGAGGTCAGGCCTCGGTCTGCGTAGTAGTAGAAAGACTAAAACTAGGGAAAGCAGAGGACATGCAAAGTGTGGGGACCCTGAAAGAAGTGAGGAGAAGTCCCAACTTCTGTCCGCAACCTCATTCTAGTACTTGACTCTGCCATGTTGATCACTGCTAAAAACAATAAAACATTAATTCACACTCCTCAGTAAATTCTTGTGGGATCCAGGATTGCTAATTATGCAAGGAAAGAGTGGAGGAAGCGGACTGGCTAGGTATGGTGACCCAAACCCATAGCCCCATCACTTGACTCATAGAGGCAGGACCTCCAAGGTTGTCCTCAGCCACATTGCAAATTCAAGGCCAGTCAGCACTATATGAGACCTTGTCTCAACAAACAGATTTAGGGGCTGAGGAGATGGCTCAGCTGATAAAGTACTTCTGTGCTCACGTGAAAAATCTAAGTTTGATCCTCCAGAACACATGTAAAAAGTGGGGCATGGTTAACATGCACCTGCTCTTCCAGCACTGAGGAAACAGAGGCAGGAAGATCTTTGCCTGGCCAGCCAGTCTGTAGTCCCAGTGGGAGGCCCTGTCTCAACAGAACCAAGTGGACAGCGCTTGAGGATCAGTACCTAACACTGACCTCACATTCGTGTGCACATACATGCACCTGAACATAGACACACAGAAATTTTTAAGGGGGCTGTAGAGATGGCTCAGCAGTTAAGATTATAGGGTATAGGGGATTATAGTTCAGTTCCCTACACCCATGCCAGGCAGCTCACAACAGCCTGCAGCTTCACCTTCAGGGGATCTGATGCCCTCTTCTGGCCTCTGTAGGCACTTCACACGCATGCATACACGTAAATAAAAGATAAAAAAAATCCCAGTACCAAGCATGGGCTGTCACTCCAGATCTTGTAAATGTTAGGTTATTGTTAATGGTTATGCTCAGATGTTCAACAATTTTGATGAAGTAAGCTACATCCTTGAAAACTAACCCTCAGCTTGACTTCTGTAAGACGCACTGCCTCCACAAGGACACTCACTGGATCTGGACTAGGACACCTTGTGCTATATTGGATTTCTTTTTAAGATTTCTTTTTAATTGTGTGTGGGTGGGTGTGTTTGTGTGTATGCATGCAGGGCCAGGGATGTTAGATCCCCTGGAGCTGAGTTACAGGCAGTTATGAGCAAGCCAACACGGGTGCTGGGAACTGAACTCGGGTCCTCTGCAAGAACAGCATGTGCTCTTAACTGTTCAACCATCTCTCTAGTCTGACTCACTTTCTTTTACCATCTTTACCATATTTCCTGTGGTGGTTATGTGTCATTTTTAACTGCCAAATTAGGATCTTGAGTTCAAAGCTAGCCTGGGTTACACAGTGAGACACCATCTCAAAAACCAGGAGAAAAAAGCAGGCTGAGGAAATGGCTGAGTGGGTAAAAGTGCTGGCTGTGCGTGCATGAGTTTGGATTCCAGCGCCCATGAAGAAGCCAGGCAGTGCTTTCCTGTACTCACAGCACTGGGGTGGGGAGCAGACACAGGCCAATCCAGATCTGGACATGCTCACTATCAACCTAGCTGAAAAGCAGCAGCTGCAGGCTCAGAGAAAGACCCTGTCTGGCTTCCACATGCATGCCTGTAAATGTATGTGCAGCTGCATGTATACGTGTACATATATGCATACACTACACACACATACACACACACACACACACAAAAGAATGAACAAATAACTATGCAGTAGTTAAACTTTTTTTTTTGTTTTTGTTTTTCTTTTTTTTCTTTCTTTTTTTTTTCCCCCCAAGTCAGGGTTTCTCTGTGTAGCTTTGCGCCTGTCCTGGATCTCGCTCTGTAGACCAGGCTGGCCTCGAACTCACAGGGATCCACCTGCCTCTGCCTCTGCCTCCTGAGTGCTGGGATTAAAGGCATGTGCCTCCACCACCTGGCTGTAGTTACACTTTTAAGCAAGTAAAAAATAAAACCATAGGAAAAAAAAACCTGGTGCTGATGTGAGGCTGGATGGGCCATGCATCCAGGTGTCCTGATCACTGTACAGTAGTGAAGCAAGGATGCTGACCTTGGTGAATGCAGCTGAGTCCTTCTCTCTATCAGGTGTGGACCTATGGTGTTGGATGCTTTAATCAAGATTAAGAATGAAGTTGATTCCACTTTGACCTTCCGAAGATCATGCAGAGAAGGTGAGCGTGGCTTTCGTTGTCACTAGCCCTCGGCTGGGGTTCCGACTCCAGAGAGTTTGGCTGCCACTGATGGGGACCCCTGGAGAGCAGCTGCAGCACTGCCGGGTGACCTTGCTGCTGAGACTAGTACAGCTTTAGGGACTGCCCTGATTGGACAACAAGAGAATAAAGGGTAGATACAGATGCGTTCAGCACAGCTGTACACCACACAGCTGTACACCACCTTCTTTTTCTTGGGAAATGGCTTCCAAAGGTTGAACTGTGATGCAAGTTCTGATTTCCCCTGGGTGCTTTGTCTAGAGGTTCCTCTGTCTCGTGGTTCCGGTTAGCTGCCCTGAGCTTGCTGGCACGGGTGAAGACAGCTAGCTGGCATTTGCAGTATGAGCTCTTTGTGTGGCAAGAGGTAGGAGTTTCTTGCTGAGGCCTATCCAGACTCGCACTTGTCACGGGCTGATGTGCTGGTGCTGAGCTGTTGAGACAGTGAAAAGACAACTTCCTAGTCTAACAGCTATGTATTTATTCTGTGTCTCTGAAAATACGGAGCTAAGGGTAGCAGAGGCAGGAAAATCTCTGTGAGTCTTAAGGCCAGCCCTGTCTACATGTCGAGTTCAGGACCAGCCAAGGCTACATAGTGAGATCCTATCTCAAAAAAGAGAGAGAGAAAAGCCGACAGTGGTGGCTCATGCTTTTAATCCCAGCACTCTGGAAGCAGAGGCAGAAGAATCTCTGTGAGTTCAAGACCAGCCTGGTCTACAGAGAGAGTTCTAGGACAGCCAAAGCTAAAGCTACATATAGAGAAACTCTGTCTTAAAAAAAGGGGGGGGGGAGTAATTGCTAACAATTGCAACAAAAGTTAAAATGTTTTAAAATATGATTTTTAAGTAAAAATAAATTTAATAATAATAATTTTTAAAAACTCAGAAGGCAAATATTACATGGTGCCTTGAAGCCTGGCTGGCCCTTGTGGCCCTGAAGCCCATCTGTGAGCCAGAACTGTTGTGTCTTCATGTAAGGTGGGTAGGTGACTCCATGGACTTAATATGGAGCAGGGGAAATGGGCCCGTGTAGTTAGGGACTCTGAAAGGACCTGGAGTGAGCTGGAAACCAGAAGTCAGCCGCAGGGGCAGTCTCCATGTCTGTGCTAGCTGCTCACCAGCCTTGGAACCTGGGATAATCAAAGATGGAAGAAGCCAGCTCGGGGCTTCCAGGAACTGAGGGTTTAGCTTAATGGGTAGAGAGCTTGCCTGGGTCAGGTTTGAAGTCTAGGCAGGAAAGAGAACGGAGACAAGACATATCCTATTAGCGCAACTACCAATGGTGGTCAGCATGGCCCAGAAGAAACGACTGGAAGCCTGAGGTCATCTGGTGTCTCCCTCAGGGATCTGCGGCTCTTGTGCCATGAACATCAACGGAGGGAACACTCTGGCGTGCACTCGTAGGATCGACACGAACCTCAGCAAAGTCTCAAAAATTTACCCTCTTCCACATATGTATGTGATCAAGGATCTAGTCCCTGTGAGTGTCTGTGGCTCTCCCACCTACTGAGGGGGTGTGCAAGTCTGCCCTGCAGGGGTGGTGTGAGCGTGCCCCGGGCCCTGCCCTCTGTCCTCCAGAGCAGCCTCTGTGGTAGACATTACCAGTCAGACTCTTGCTGTGTTCATGGCAAGGAGAATTCTACAGTATCCCCGGAGACATTAGGAGACCCCCTTCCCAGGGCCACCCCGGTGTCTGGAAATCACTCCTTCTGAAGCTCAGATGGTGGGGTTTGTTTGGAGACAGGGGTTAGAATTCCAGAGTTGGGATAGCCCAGCAATGAGGGGTTTGGCCTTACCTGCGGAGAGTTTGTGGAAGATGAGTGGAAAGCAGCAGGAGTGGCCTTGCCGAGTCTCCTCCCTCTGCTGGCCTCCCCGACTTGGAGCAGCAGGAGGAAGGACTGCAGTTGCCATGTCTTCACTAGTGTGGCTAACACTGGCATGTCCCCTTCTAGAACCTTTGTCTCGGCCTTTGAGAGTTTGGTTTCTGGTTGCCATGGGGAGGGAAAGTGTGCGGTGTCTGAACTAATAATAGCAAGCTGAAGCTGAAGGTCCTGGTGGAAACTGACCTCTCTCCTGTTGCCCTCTCCTTTCCCTCAGGATCTGAATAACTTCTATGCACAGTACAAATCCATTGAGCCCTATCTGAAGAAGAAGGATGAGTCCCAGGAGGGCAAGCAGCAGTATCTGCAGTCCATCGAGGACCGGGAGAAGCTGGTCATTACTTAAACTACTGTCGTGGTTGGCAAGGGTGCTTTCCTGAAGTCAGGAGAGCAATGGGGTGATGCAGAACATTCCATGTTCTGAAAAAAACTGGGAAATATCCCACCCAGAAAAAAAAAGTTACCAGGCTGTGGGTAGAGCTCAGTGGCAGAGTGCTTATCTACTATGCTCAGGGTCTTGCAGTCCATCCCCAGTGCTGGAGAGGGAAGAGGAAAAAGAGCAGCTGACCCAAGGGTTGGACACTCCATTCAGAACCAGGTAGTCAATGAATGCCTGTGAAGGCCCGAAGCAGACCAAGGAGCTGGCAC
The DNA here is from genome assembly GCF_004664715.2 of Peromyscus leucopus. Taxonomy (NCBI): domain Eukaryota; kingdom Metazoa; phylum Chordata; class Mammalia; order Rodentia; family Cricetidae; genus Peromyscus; species Peromyscus leucopus. The sequence continues at coordinate 142,079,957 of NC_051064.1, forward strand.
AGCTGAGTGCTGCCTACCTTCAGGGCAGGCGATTATCCTGCTGCCTGAAGAGACAGTATTTCAGATGCCTGGTCTGTAAAAGCTGGTGGCTAAAACCAAGCTGCTCTCACAGGGGACGGGAGGTTAATAACATGCATGCATGCTGGCCATTGCTTCAGATAGAGGGTAGAAGGCTGGGGGTTTGTCTGGCAGTGCAGGAGCGGGGCAGGCTTGAAGTGGGGCCTTGCTGTCTGTTCCTAACCGTGTTGTGTTTGATTGGTGTGGTTGGTACTGACCTCCAGGAGTTGCTGTTCGTGAGTCCAGACTACAGGTTTTGTTTCTTTGAGGCAGGGCTATATCACAGGCTGGTCGGCCTGCCTCCACCTCCCCCATGCACCGCTGGGGCTCCATCCCAGGGCTCTGTGCTTGTGGAAAGAGCGCTCTGCCAACCGAGCCCCAACCCAGTCCCGGGCTACAGACCCTTACGTGGAGGGCTCAGCACCAAGGTTTCCATCTCCTCCCCTCTCTGAGAAGTCCTTTGACTGGCCCACAGATTGTCTGGTGGACCAAGCACACTTTAATTACCTCCTTCCTTTCTGGGCCCCTAGACTCTCTCATGCTGGATATTTTACCAATGTCAGTGTGTGAGTGCCTGATGAATTCCCTTATCTGTTCCTCTTACCCATAAAACACTAAAGTCGCAGAGAGCATGCTGGTCCATCATGGAAACAGTCAGTTAGTGATGCTACCTGTCCTACAGCATCCTAGAGCTGAGAGTGTCATGGGACAGCACTCTGCTCGTCGCATCTCTGCTTCCCACACAGTCTTGCACATCCCAGTCCAGACTGGGCATGCTTGCCTCGCAGCTGGAGAGCATTGCCTTGAGGTAGCTTTACTAGGAAGTGAAGGCCTCTGAACATACATTCCCATAGTAAAGGTGTCCTTATTTAAATACCTACATGGAGCCAGGCATGGTGATTCATGCCTATAATCCTAGCACTTGGGAGACTGAGCCAGGAAGATTCTCAGGAGTTCAAGGCCAGCCTGGGCTACATAGTAAGTTCCAGGCCAGCCCAGGCTACAGTCTCAAAAATAAATATATACACACATATATGCACATACCAGCATGAAGTCAGGGCTATAACTTGGTGGTAAGGGTCTTGCCTAGTTTACAAAGGCCCAGAATTCTAACTCCAGCACCACACAAAACATAATAAACATTTATGTAGCATTTGTTGGTTCCTTACATTAATATGCTGTTTAAAACATAATTGAAAATACAGTGAACTACTTTTAATTTTTGCATTCATTTGGGGGTGGGGTAGTGGTGCTGGAGGTGAATCTCAGACTTCACACATGCCGAGTATGAGTTTGCTGCTGGGCCACTTCTACTACGTCAGGGCTCTACCACATGTGCTGTGAAGCCATCCCTCTGCTGTCGAATAATGACAGTGTATGTGACTCTTACCACAAACCCAGTCTAGGCAGCCAGCTGTCTGCTTGGGTCGGGCTCACAGTGTCTGGGTGGCCTGTCTACGCCAGCTGCCCCTGTGCAGACAGACCTCTCTGGTTGGCTGCTTATTACCAGAATTAGAAAGCTGACTTGTTAAGCACAGAGAGCAGCTTGAGGCTGTGTGGCATGTATAAGAACAGGATGCCAAGCCAGGCAATAATGGTGCATGCCCTTAATCTCAGCACGCTGGAGGCAGCAGGCTCTCTGAGCTTGAGGCCAGCCTAGTCTACAGAGCAAGTTCCAGGACAGTCAGGGCTACATAGAGAAGCCCGGCCTTGAAAAAACAAACATACAAAATAACCAGGATGCACTTGAGGCTCAGGAGCTCTAGTTAACCCCCTCCTACCCTCCCTGGAGTTCAAGGATCTATGTGAAATGTGGAGGGCAGCTTAGGATGCTACTGAGGCCCTGTTGGAAACTTGCAGACTGCCCAGCTGGACAGACACTGGGGCAGACTGCCAAGGAACCTCAGTGACCTCTGCACTGCAGACTGCACGCTGGTTAGGAACTTGACCTTGTTCATGGCTCTTTTAGGTCAGTGGGGGGTTATTGATTATCAAATCTACATGCACTATTGTTGGACTTAAGGGCCCTGGGCTCTGATCCAGCAGAGGTTTGCATTTCATTACAAGGTCTTTTTTTTTTTTTTTTTTTTTAATGAATCTATTACACAGCCACAAACCACCCTTGGATTTCACCCAGAAGGCACACAGCTGGCCCTTTGTCATGTGCTGGTACCTGGTCTCTGACTTCCTTTCTCCCCACACAGGATGGATTGTATGAATGCATCCTGTGCGCCTGCTGCAGCACCAGCTGCCCCAGCTACTGGTGGAATGGAGACAAGTACCTGGGGCCTGCCGTTCTCATGCAGGTGCGCTGCTCCCTGGCTCAAGCAGCCAGACATGCAGATGGTGTCCAGTGACATGCAGTGCATCCCGTGCTTTGCTAGAGTGGCTCCCAGCAAATCTGAGGTTTCGTCTTGCTGCACCCTTGTAGCAAGGAGGACCACCCCAAAGGGAGGGACCCACTGTACAGCTGGTGTGAACTGGATCCCTGGGCTGCGGGCTGTATGGCGGGAGGAGCATCTTGAGGGACAGCTGCTCATCGGAGGGCAGGAAGGAAGCCTACTTTTCAGATTTGTGGTCAGTGCTTTTCAGAGACTGTGAAGCAAGTCGAAAGACAACTTCGTGTTTCTCATTTTCCCGTTAAAAAGGAAGTTAAAGGCCCTGACAGGCATAGCGTAGGCTGACCTTGCCATGTGAGCCCGATGCACGGTGCTGCTCTTTCCCCGGGGTCTGAGTTGCTGGAAACCACACAGGTCTCAGTCACACAGCTGGAAGAGCTCCAGCGTCCTGCGGTAAACCATTGTGATTCGCCGATCTCAGAGCATGTGTTGATTGACAGAAAACAAACTGTCCATGATGTGTATGATAGCTCATTATGCCTGTAATCCTCAGCCCTTGAGAGGTTGAAGCAGGAAGATTATGAGTTCAAGGCCAGGCTGGAAGCCTTACAATAACAAACAAGCCAGGTGTGGTGGTGCATCCCTGTAAATCTAGCACTCAGGAGGCAGAGGCAGGCAGATCTCTGAGTTCCAGGCCAGCTAGGGCTATACAGTGAGACCCTGTCCCCAAATAAGCATCCATTTATTTAGTGGCAGGTTCTAGCACAGCCCACCCTCACTAATTAGAACGTGGAACAACAGAAATAGGCTATGTCCAGTACCATGTCATTAAGCACTGAGGTACCAAGCACAGGGTAGATCAAAGACTCACAGACACAGAGTTAGGAAAGAGCTGGGAGCTTTCCTGCAAGATGGGCAAGAACTGCAGGACAGTGGCAGGCTCCTGCACTCCTGAGCCAAGCCTGTCCAGGCCAGCAGCTGACTCGCTGACCCACCCTGCTTTCCCAGGCCTACCGCTGGATGATCGACTCCAGAGATGAGTTCACAGAGGAGCGCCTGGCCAAGCTGCAGGACCCCTTCTCTGTCTACCGCTGCCACACCATCATGAACTGCACACAGACATGCCCCAAGGTATGGGCAGAGCAGCACGGTCACTTGAGATGGAGAGGGACGGACCCTGTTTTCTCACGTGGGGCTTGGAATGGCTCTTAGTCACAGACTCCGCCAGGCCCAAGAGAGCAGCAGGCCTTACTTGTAGATGACATAGGGATGTAGGGGCAAGAATGCCACCAGAACCCACAGGTAGGAACCTGTGCCAGAAGCCAGTGCTGCGGGAAACGGGTGGCCATGGGAGCCACTGATTTGCTTTAGCCAGTGTGGCAGGTCTCTGTTCTGTAGAGCTGCTATGGGGCTCAGAGCCCCCGACTCCCTGGTCTCTCTCTCAAATGCTGTGCTTTCAGCCTCCCCTGCTTGGACCGCACCACCTCCGGCTCTCACATTGCTTTTATTGTTTTGTCTGACTTGTTTTGAGACAGGGTTTCTCTGTGTAGCCCTGGCTGGCCTGGAACTCACAGAGATCCGCCTGCCTCTGCCTTCCAAATGCCGAGACTAAAGGTGTGTGCCACCACCCCTGGCTCTCATTCCTGAGAAGGGACTCTTGGTCCAGCTCTGCCTCCCAGCCCACTGCAGTGGGTATGGCCACTTCTGATCATGCCAAGGGTTGGCTGCCTTCTAATCTGGTGCCAGTCGTGGACCTAGAGATGTGACCCTGACTGCCTTTCGAGCAGGGACTGGGCAGCAAGATAGAAAGCTGTGTAGCCATTTAACGGCCTGAAGATAATTCCAGCATGGAGTCGCATTGGACTCCAAAGGCCCAACCTCTCAGCAAGTTCTTAAGTCCTGCACAGGACAGGCTGTGGCTGTGCAGGAGAGCGTGGCTCTGTCCTGTGGGCCTGGTGTTGACTCCCGCTCTGCGGTGTCCACACGTGTCCGGCCTGCCTTTCTTTGCCACACCATCGGTGCCCTTCTCACCTGTGCACTTGGGACACTGCTCTGTATGGCTGTGTGAAGAGCCTCCTGTCATGGGTTATTTTCACTTTTTTCCCCTTTTCTTTCCTCCATGCTTTAGTTTCTGGGCTCTTCTTCTAGTGTGAGAGGCCCTTTGCCAACCTCAGCTAAGTCTAATCTTGCCATGTACCGACCATTTTCCTCCCAGCTTTCACAAAACTGGCACTTACTAGCATACTGATGAGTCCTGCCAAACAGATGTTACAGCTGTAGGTCCGTGCTGCAGCCAGGGATGCTAGTATTGGCCAGACTCGAGATACAGGTGTTCGCGGGGTAGTTTCTTACAGTGCTTTTGAGAGTGTGACTTACTGACAGCGGTAATGGTGTCTGGTGAACACTGACCATAGCCTGCGGTCCTAGAGGAGATAACCGCCCTGGGGGTCTGGAGCAGTTACGGAATGCTGTCTGCCATGGCATGTTTGCCTGCTGGTGTGAACCATGCCAGGAGTCAGTGCAGCAGACTCCTGGACGTGTCAGAACCTTGGGACAGGGCTGCCCTTCCCGGGCTTGCCCTTCCCGGACTTTTGAGGGCTGGATCTCTACCACCCCTCCTGGGAGGGGCTTGGCCCGCTCTGTTCCCTCCATCACACCTGGTACTGACACTCTTCTCTCCTCCAGGGTCTGAATCCAGGGAAAGCCATTGCTGAGATCAAGAAGATGATGGCCACATACAAGGAGAAGAGAGCCCTGGCTTAACCCTGTCCATGCTGGATATGTTTGTCAGCTCCAACTTGAATCCCTTTGAGCACCGGATTCTCCAGGAAAGCAGCATGTATAATAAACATTTTATGAAATAAGTAGGCGGTACTCTGCATTATTAGCAAAAGTAGTCCTATTCCTTTGCTTTGCTGCTGAGGACTGGGAAGGTGTCAGGGGAATCTTTGTCCTTGTAGAGGTGAGCAGGGCTCCAGACCTGAGCTCTGGTGAGGATTGAGGGGTACCAGGGCTGAGGCATGTCCCCAGCACTGCACTCACCGTGCCCTTCTGTAAAACAGGACTAGTAAACACCTGCCTGGGATTCCTAGTCTCAGTAGTGTTAGCTAGCATCCATTTGCAGTCTTCATGACTACATACTGGTCAGTCTCTCCGCGCCATGGAAGCAAAGTTTGAGATTCTTCCAGCACACAGCAGTGGCCCTGACTGGCTGCAAGCTGATTGACTCCACAAATTACCTTCAGAGACCTGGAACTGCAAACCTGAGTTCCCCACAGCAGCTGCCCTGGCCCTCCTGCTTACCACACAGGTCTTACTATGCTGGGCAAACAATACAAAATAGATGGGAAGTACATCCGCAGAGGCAGGAGGATTATAAGTTTGAGGCCAACCTAGGCTACATAGCAAGTTCCAGGCCAGCCTGAGCTGCATCGTGAGATCGGGTCTAGAGAGAAAAATAGGAAGGAAAAGTGAAAGTCTTTCTAATTCCCCTTGTCTTGCACTCCCCTGAGTTTGTGTCCTAAATGTGCAACCTATCTAAAACTCCCCCAAGGCAGTGTGTTAGCTTTCTTACTCCATGATGGGTGATGGTAATGGTGATTCTACCCAGTGTGTGTGGATGAGCACGTGTGTGTGGCATTCCACGCCAGCATTTGCAACCACTGAATAACAGATTTAACCATTCCTGTGTTAAAAGTTGAAGGGTGCCATTAGTTTTTGACTAAGTTTCTGCACTGAGCCCCAACAGACCAGACTAGAAATCAAAATGGAGTCACTCCTGTCAAAGTTCCACAACACCTACCAGATGTTTCTCTGACCTGACTGGGCCAGAGAGAAAGTGTTTAATTTTCCCAGAGAGACCAGTTTCACTTGACACAATCACTGGTGATCCTGAAAGTCGTGATCAGCCCGTGTTATCCAGGCAGCCCCTTTCCATTGCTCTGTCTCCTGGTCCCGCCTAACGAGAACAGTGACCCTGACTGACCCAAGGAAAAGAGCTGTTAACTCCAAAAGGAGCTACCGCTTGGGCTGCTGGTGCAGTTACTCTGTGGAATGAAGCATCACTCGGTTCTAGAATCTAAAAGCCACCAGGCATGGCTGCCTCTGCCTGCCAGCCCCTCACATAGGAGGAAGAGGCAGAATGACCTTGAGGTCTAGGCCAACCCTGACCCCAAATCAAACTAAAGGGCTGGAGTACAGCTCAGTGGTGGTACAGTTGCCCAGCTTGTCCAGGTCTGGGTTCCACCCTGACACTACAAAGGGAAAGGATGTTCCAGGGCTACACTTGAAGCTGTAGCTGGAGACTCTCAGCATCCCAGAAACAAAGGGTTTTTTCTATCATGAGGCAGGTTAGCTAAGAAAGTGACTGACACCCCAGAGAATGGGCCTTAGAGCGCTTCTGAGCTGGGCGTGGCACACTCGTGTGATCCTAGCCGTTGGAGGCAGTCCAGAGGATCATGGGTTCTACACTAGCCTTGGGTACATAACTCTAGGACGGAGCCTGAGCAGCCAGAGACCCTGCTTTAAAAAGAAGTGCTGATCGTGGTGGCACACACTTGTAATACCAGCACGTGGGGGATAGAATTGAGTCCCAGGCCACCCTGGGCTCTGTGAGAGACCTTTTCTCAAAAAAAAAAAAAAAAAAAAAAAAAAAAAAAAAAAAAAAGGTACTTACAAAATGGGAGTGGGGAAGAGTAACAGTGTTCACGGACTTAGTGGCATGCTCGGGGCTGAGGGAGGGCTTCAAGGCCAGTCTGGGTTACTTAATTCAAGGTCAGCTCCAGGTATACAATGAGACCTTGTCTTTAGGAGAAAGGGAGAGCCTGGTGTCGGTGGTGGTAGCACACACCTTTAATCCCAGCACTCTGGAGACAGGGGCAGGCAGATCTCTGTGAATTCATTGTCAACCTGGTCTACAGAGCGAGTTCCAGTACAACCAAAGCTGCACAGAGGAACCCTGTCTCGAAAAAAATCAATAATAATAGTAAGAGGAAGGGAGAGAGGACTTTTGTATGCAGCAAACGTTAGCATCACCAGGTATGTGGGAGGTAAGGTAAAATGCACGTTTGTTTCTGGCCACCCATAAGCCAAGGCCACAAATTAAAGAGAAACGTCAGTTATTAGACACTTGGAGCATGTGCAAAGCCCTGGTCTGATCCCTAGCACTACAAAAAATAAAAAATAAACAAATTTAGAGAAGTGGGTTTGCCCTCTCTTCATATGAGTCCCCAACTTCTGCACGTAGATAGGCTTAACACTTAGCACCCCAAGTGACAACTGAAATGTGAGGCCACTCCAAGGCCATCACTTGAGAGGTGGCAGGATAAACCTTACCCTGTCAGTTCAACCCTAATGGCCCTCTCTCAGAGCCGGGAAGATCACATTCCTGAGGCTCATGGGTAATCGGACTTTGCTTCAGATATCTGGATCTGTACAGAAAGGTAAGTTGTTCTCATGAACAGCTAAGTGGCACATAAAGATGAGCTATGTAGCCTGGCTGCTGCTAAGAGTTGAATTTCAAGGGTAAGGTGGCTCAAAAGGTAAAGAAGGATGCTTGGCTGTGGTGATGGTGGTGGTGGTGGTGGTTGTGGTGGTGGTGGTGGTGGTTTTGGTGATTAGTGATGGTGGGGTGGTAGTGGTGGTGTGGTGGTGGTGGTGGTGGTGGTGGTGTGGTGGTTGGTGATTGTGGATGGTGGTGGGTGGTGGGGGGTGGTGGCAGTGGCAGTGGTCATGGTTTTAGACAGGGTCTGAGGCTATGCAGCTCAAGCTGATGTGGATCCACTCTGCAGACTCCTGCTTCCCCCCCCCCAGTCATGGGATTGATTACAAGTATACACCACCATGCCAAGTGATACTTCTCTTTGGTATATTTTTTAGTGTGTGTATGTGTGTGTATGTGTCTGTCTGTCTGTGTACATGCATGCACAATGCCTGGGGAGGTCAGAAATTAGCTAGATCCCCTGGAGCTGGAGTTACTAGAGGTTGTGTGCAGCCCAATGCAGGTGCTAAGAATCAAACTTTAGCATTCTGCAAGCACAGCAAACTGTGAACCATCTTTCTAGAACCTTCTCTTGATATTTTGAGCTGAGTCTGGCTGTGTAGCTCAGGCTGGCGTTGAATGAACAATACTCCAGCTTCAAGTTTCCAAGAGTTGAGATTATGTCCAGCCACAAGATTGTTTGTTTGTTGTTGTTTGGTTTTTTGAGGCAGGCTTTCTCAGTATAACAGCTTTGGCTGTCCTGGAACTTGCTTTGTAGACCAGTCTGGCAGGCCAGGCAGAGCTCTGCCTGCCTCTGCCTCCTTAATGCTGGAACTAAAGGTGTGCGCCGCCGCCGCTGCTGCTGCTGCTGCTGCTGCTGCTGCTGCTGCGGACTTAAACTAAGTCCTAAGCAGGATTTTGTCATGTGTGTATCTATGAAACTTACAAAGCAATACTATGGAAAGCTTCAAGTTTCCTTGGACCTGGGCCACCCAGCTCTTCTCAGCTATCTTGGGCAGTTGTTGACCATCCGTGCCTCTCTTTTGCTATCTGTAAAATGGGAATAGATGGCCGGGTGGTGGTGGTGCATGCCTTTAATCCCAGCCCTCGGGAGGCAGAGGCAGGAGGATCTCTGTGAGTTCGAGAGCTGCAGGCCACAGGAATATATCATAAGAACTCAGCTGGTATTGGCAAAGTCACTACCTGGAGGAATCAGGGAATTCCTCCAGAGGAAGCCAAATCCCAAGGAGTTTTTGGTGTTACTTGGCTTGTTGTATATCAGCTGTCTTCTGTTATGAAAATCATGTGTGCCTTCATAGTTTTCCCAATTGACTTTTCCCTAAGAAGGGCTAACAGTGTGGACTGATCACTCTCTGGACATACACATTCCAGGCATTTGGAGAACAGCCTCAGGAAAGGCTTTCTCTGGAATCAGATATCTTCCCTAGCCACTTTCAAGGACTAAAGGAGACACCGCCCAGGTGGTCGCCCAATTTCCGAGGACTAACAATGATAACAGCCCACATGCAAGTCTCCTGACCTAAGGTAAATTCCACAAAGAGACACCGCCTAGGAGAGGTGGACGTTAAGTAATAGCTTTACACAATTTAGCTCAGACCCTCCCTTTATATACCGGGACTTCCAGGGCACGGGAGAGAAGAGAAAAGAGAATGGAAGAACTAGACAGGTAAGAACTTGAGAGGAACGAACTGAGATGGGGAAGAACTAGGTTGTAGGGCTAGAAAAGAGAGGACCAGAGGAATGAGATGGAAGATGAGGAAGAGTCAGATGGGGAAGTACTAGCTGGGTAAGAACAAGGTGAAAAGGACCTAGACGAGGCAGAGTTAAGACGAAAGAATTAAGATAGAACTTAGAGGGAGCAGTAGATAAATATAGAGAGAAATCAGGCAAGAAAGGAGCTAGACATGAGAACAGAACTGAGGCTGTGTATAAAGGATGTTGCCAGAGGAATTAAAGCAAGTGGACTATAGAGCTCTGTGTGCTGAGATTCTATTTCCTGGAAATAGTCCTCGCCATTAGTAGTTCTCTCTCCTGAGCCCCTGGGATGTATAATATTAAGGCTGGTCCCGCTAATATTATACAAGATTCGAGGCCACCCTGGTCTACAGAGTGAGTTCCAGGAAAGGCGCAAAGCTACACAGAGAAACCCTGTCTGGAAAACCGCCCCCCCCCCAAAAAAAAAAAAAAGAGAATGGATGGTATTGAGAATGTGACTGGGGTCTAAGAATAAACACCAAGGCATCTTGCTTTGCAGTAGCACAGATATGCCGTACTCAGTTTAGCTGACTGGTCTGAAATATCTAGTCTGAACCATATATGGGACCCTGTTAACTCCGCCAAGATGTGTAAACCCCATGATGGACAATATTTCTCATGGGATTGACCACCTCAGAGTTTTGTTTTTAGTTTTGCTTTTTGTTTTCTTTGAGATAGACTCGTGTCCCAAGCTGGCCTCAAACTCAACGCAGCTGGGAATGACCTTAAACCCCTGATCCCCTTGCCTATCTTGCAAGGAGCATGCGTGTACCACCACACCTGGTTTCTGCCGTGCTAAAGATCAAACTACCTGTTTATGCATGCTAAGCAAGCACTGTACCAACTGAGCTACATCAGTTTGTTGTTTTGTTTTGTTTGCAACAGGGTCTCTGATATGTAGCCCAGGCTGGACTCAATTCTCCCACCTCAGCCTCCTGAGTGCTAGAATTACCAGTGACTGAGGCACCATGGCCTGACTTCAGATTTCTGTCTGTGTTTGCAAAGCTAAGCATGCCCTCCTCTCTCCCCCTTCACTGGCTGCTGAGGGTCCCAGGGACTCCTTTATTCAGTCCCTCCAGGTCCTTCCCAATAAGACCAACTGCAAAAAGGTCACTTCACTGGATGTTTAGACAGCCATTGTCTCACTTTGGGGGTGTCACTAGTTGAGAAAACATCCCTTTGTTGCAAAAAAAAAAATCCATCGAAACTAAAGAAATCAAGAAGTGAGGCTGTGCTCTGGGGTAAACTGGTCTGTGTCAATGGTTTCTCAGACTTCTGCAATGTGAATCAGGCATGGGACATCCCCCATGAGGGCCCCCATGGAAGCTGTTGAATCAGGCCTGGCCCATGTGACTGGAAACTTCAGCTGCGGTTATCTAGGAGGAGAGCCCTGCCCACAGGCTGCCAGTGAGGCCACACAGTTAAAGCCACTTTCCAACAGGTGACTCTGGCAGGTAAGCAGGAACTACCACATCCTCTGTGGTTTAGAAGAGTGCATTCCCTGGCACTTGCCCCATCAGGGAGCTTGACCTTTTCCCAGAAAGCTTGGAATGAAGCCTGTGTAGTTTCATGTGGCTTCTCATGGTCTGGCAGACAACTTGCAAAGGTGGTCTGTCCCTACAGCCCCTAACCCTTCAAGACTTCTAACCCAGCTTGAGGGTCTCATGAATGTATCTGCACTCTGAGGAGAGGTTCAGAGTGGGAAAATGACTTTTATCCCAGCACTTGGGAAGTCAGGGGCAGACGGATCTCTAGGAGCCCAAGGCCAGTCAAGGCTACATAGCTAGCCCTTGTCTCAGAAAGTAGATCAAGAAATGTTCGAACAGCTAGTCAGCAACTGATGCACCAGGTTGTGGTGGTATTGTGTTCCCCAAAATATTGTGTACCTTAATAAACTTATCTGGGGTCAGAGAACAGAAAAGCCACTAGGTAGGCAGTGATAGCACATGCCTTTAATCCTAGCATTCCAGAGGCAGAAATCCATCTGGATCTCTGTGAGTTCAAGTCCACATTGGAAACGGCCAGGCATGGTGACTCACGCCTTTAATCCCAGGAAGCAAGCCTTTAATCCTAGGGAGTGATGGTAGAAAGCAGAAAGGTATATAAGGCGTGAGGACCAGAAACTAGAGGCATTTGGCTGGTTAAGCATTCAGCTGGTTAAGCATTCAGGCTTTTAAGCAGCAGTTCAGCTGAGAGCCATTGGGATGAGGACACAGAGGCTTCCAGTCTGAGGAAACAGGACCAGCTGAGGAAATGGCGAGGTGAGATAGCTGTGGCTTGTTCTGTTCTCTGATCGTCCAGTTCACCCCAATACCTGGCTCCGGGTTTGATTTTATCAATAAGAACTTTTAAGATTCCTGCCACACCAGGTCTTTCTTTATTACAGGGCCTCTCTCCACAAGGGCATCTGTGCCAGCCAAGTCCAAACCTAAATCACCACCATCACCCAGGCTACCCAGGTTCCCTGGAAATGTCACCTGCTGGGCATCAGGGGTTGGGGGTGGGAGAACACAGAGGCTCTGAGAGATCACACTGCTGGTCCCTACTGGCAATGTCATCTGCTAGTAAAGCCTCACCTGACCTAGTGAAGCCAGTCCTATGCCCCACATGGCCAACAGGAATGCCCCCCAACCTGCTCCACCAGCATCATGCCCCAGCTCAGTAAATGGCTCCACTGTCCCCCAGCTGCTCAAGCCATACCTCTGGGCATGTCTGAGTCTCACATTGCCACACCCACAAATCTGGTCAACAAGTCCTGCCCACACAGCCAGCATTCACTGTCATAGCCCCCTCCTGTCCCCACACAGGGAGCCCCATCCCTTCACAGCTCTGCACTCTTCCAGCACTTTCTGCCATCAGCTGTTTTGGCTGCCCTTGTGTTGATTTCCAGTAGTCCTAGGTGGACGGGGCCTGGTCCAGTTCCTGAACTCTCCTTGGCTCTCCATGAGTTCACAGGGACAAGTGGCTGGGGCTGCAGGCTCAGGACTCTTGTGGCCCCCACTTTCCCTGGCTTACCCTCTGACACACCCTTTACCTCCGTAACTCCTGTTCAGAGGTCATTGACCCCAGGACCAGGGGACACCTTACTTGTCTCTGTCACTATGGAACAGTGTGGTAAATGCTGTAGACAGGTCTCCTAGGCTTTCGAGGTCTTCATTTGTCCCCCCTGTACAGAGGTGCATGCAGGTCATGTTTCCAGGCTTCTGGGCTGGGCCCTCCAGTCTCTTTGGCCTTTCTAATGCCTACTGAGCATCATCACAGCCAATCTGTGCACAGACACCTTTATGGCCTGACCTGACCACAGGAGTCCAAGGCAAGTGTGTCTTTCCTGACATTTATCCCGTAGTATCAGGTTCTATCCAAGGGGTTTCAGATGAGTGCTCTCATGCAGTACTTAAAACAAGCAAGCAGTGCTGCTATGTGTCATTTTACAGGTCAGAAAAAGAGGTCCACACCCAGTGAGATGGCTCAGGGGGTCAAGGCACTTGCTGCCAAGCCAGAGGACTTGAGTTCAATCCCCAAGACCACAGGCCAGAAGAAGAAAACTGACTCTTGAAATTGTTCTCTCATCTTCACACAGGTCCCACCGGCGTGTGCGCGCGCACACACACACACACACACACACACACACACACACACAAAATACACATCAATAATGTTTTGTTTTTAAGAAAAGAAAAAGAGCCGGGCGGTGGTGGCGCACGCCTTTAATCCCAGCACTCGGAAGGCAGAGGCAGGCGGATCTCTGTGAGTTCGAGGCCAGCCTGGTCTCCAAAGTGAGTTCCAGGAAAGGCGCAAAGCTACACAGAGAAACCCTGCCTCGAAAAACAAAACAAAACAAAACAAAACAAACAAAAAAAAAAAAAAAAAAAAAAGAAAAGAAAAAGAGACCCAGGGAGGTTAACTGATAAATCCACAGTCACACAGCCTGAAAGACATGGAGGCAAGCTTGAGTCTGCATGCGTAAGGCTCAATTAACTACCGTGGTGTGCACCAGTGGCTGTGTGTTTGTGGACAGTTTCCCTTCTGTCTACTCTCTTTCTGCTTGTCCATTTTCCATCCATCTGCTTTGTCTCAGGTCTGTTCCACCTGTGTCTCCCAGCATGCCCTTCTGCCTGCCCATCTGCCTGCCTGTATTTTTGACAATTCTATCTCCCAGAATATTGGTTTTTCTGTTTATCTGTTCTGTCTGGGTATTGTCCCAGCTGTCTCCCAGCGTCCCCCCCACCCCCGCGCCTGTATGTCTACCTGCCTCCTCTGTTGTGTCTGGGGACTGCGTCCTCCATCCCCCGCCTTTCCCACCTCTCCCCTCACAGCTCCCCATCCCCGCACTCGTGGCTCCACCCACGCAATCCCTAGAATCAGTATCTCTGGCGAGCTCCCGGCGGAGGCCACACTGGGAACTACAAGTCCCGGCAGCCCGCGCGGCTGAGGCGGACGTGGGCGCCGCGGGGGGCGGGGCTTGACGGCCGCAGACTGACTGCGGCACCGTTCGAGCCTCGGTCGCGTCGTGCAGGTGCTGCCCAGCCCGGCCCCTCCGCAGCCCGCCGCAGCAGGCGCCCCCGACCGTGCCCCGGGGCCTCGCACGCCGAGCCCAGGCCGCGGGCCGTAGCGGCCGGCGATGAGCGCGAGGAGCCGAAATGAGCGCAGGTGAGCCGCGGCCCGGCCCTCCCTTCGGTGCTCATCCCCAGGCCCCCAGTGAGCAAGATTTAGGATGCCGCTGCGCACACCCTGGGCCAGAGGGTCTCTGGGGCCGGGGAAGGGGTGGGGGGTCTGCCCTCCCCACCTTCTCTGAATGCATTCGATCCTGAGTGACAGGTCCAGGTGAGGGACGCGGTGCACCGCCCTCGGGCCTCTGAGCAGTCACCCATGTGCATGAACAGCGTTAGGGAAGCCATCTCTCTGCTGGGCCTGGATGGGGAGACCTGAGGCAAGATGCACTCCTAACCCCCAGGCTCAGGCCCCACAGAGAAAGCTTGTCAGTGGCTAGGTCCAAGGACCACACCCTGCATGGCCCCGGTGCCAGGCTGAGTGTCTTAGGCTGGAACCGAAATCCCACCTGATGCAGTTAAGGTTTCTAGACCCCGGCTGCTCGCTAGGTGCCAGCTAGCGTGCCCAACCCCCAGGCTCTGTTTCTCCCAGCACATCTCTGGCCCAGTCCACAGGCCCTATCCTACAGTGCCTTAAGTGAGGGAAGGAAAAGAATGGGGGGTGGGGCGAGGGGGCAGCTTGTGATAAGAACTGCCTGCCCATCCTGCACCAGACCCTGGGTCTGCACCCGAGCAAAGTCTCTCAATTCTAGAATCTAGCCAAAGACCTCCCAGGTGCACACTCTCCCCGCCTGATGGAGGCCAGGAGCTCCTAGCCATGGGGGAGCCACCATAGTAGATGCTGGTGCCCTGAGTCGCTGGCAGATCCTCAGCAGGAAGCTGAGTCTTTCGCAGGAAGTAAGAGGTTCCCAAATGGCTTTGCCTCTGGCCCCTCTGCTCTACGGTGCTGGTGCGGCTGCCCCAGGGCAGTGACCTCGCCCCAGCCCTGTCTCTGGCGGTCACGGCCGTGTGACTCTGTGTATGCTGTCTCTCTTGGCCTGCCTTTCTCGGGCTTTGTGTTTATGGTGCTGGGTATCAAACCCAGGCCTTGTGCTCTGCTCTTGAGCTATATTGTAATCTTTGGGTCTTATTTTTTTTTAAAGATTTATTTTAAAAGATTATTTTAAAAATATATTCTTTAAAGATTTATTTATTTGATTTTATTTTAAAATTCTAATAGTGTGGGGGAGTGGTGGTTACAGGAGGTTGTGAGCCACCTGACCGATGTTAGTGCTGAGAAGCACACTCTGGAAGAGCAGACTATGCTCTTAATTGCTGACCATCCCTCCAGCCCCTATTAGTTTTGTTTTTTGAGATTGGGGGGTCTCATGTAGCCTAGACTGGCCTTACATGCAATGTGTAGTCGAGGATGACCTTGAACTCCTAATCCTTCTGCTTCCATCTCCAGCGTTGGGGTTACAGTCATGGGCCACTAAACTTAGCTTTCATTTTAAGTGTGTTATAAATTGTACTATTACTTGTGTGTACATTCACCCCCATGTGCCACAGCCTGTGTGTGAGGTCAGAGGATGGAATTCAGGTCATCCGGCTTGTGTAGCCAGTGCCTTTACCTGCTGAACCGTCGCCACCCCTCCCCCACCCCTCCCCCACTCTCAGTGAGAATCCTTATCTATGCTTTTCCTGAGGCAGCTGGCTGTGAGGGTGAATTAAAGGCTCTGTTCATCACAGCCAATCATTCCAGCTTCCCGTTTGGGGCTGTATGATTCTGGGCCTGAATCTTCACAGCTCTGTTCCTTGGTTTCCCCATCTTTGAGGGGAACATCTCAGCAGTCCCTCCCTCAGAGGGCTGAGGTGAACTACAATGTTGCCACTGCTGTGTGAAGGCCCTTAGGCCGCCTTGACTGACTCCGGAGAGAAGGGGCAGCTCACAGAGGCCGCAGCCTGTGCCAGCCAGCTTCAGGCTGCCTGACTGGGGAGCTCTGGGACACCTTCCCTTGAAGCCAAGTGCTTTGAAGATGTCCTGTGTTCCTGCCAGACAGTGCACTGGGCGTGGTCCTCTTGGGCACTCTGGAGGTTTCCTCAGATGTGACTTCCTCCTTTGGCAAGCTGCCTTCCCTCCTTCCCTGGCTGGTTGTGAGCATCCTTGTGAAATCATGGGTGTGTGATAGATACTCGAAAGGAACTTTCCAGATTAGATCCTGGGGATTGATGGTAAGGGCTCTTTAAGGAAGAGGCTAGAGACGTGGGGGATGGGGGGGGTGGCACAAGGGGACTGACCCCTCCTCTCCCTGCTCTGCAGTGTGCGGTGTGAGTTCATTCATTCATTCACTCAGTGCTGGCTGCGGCAGCAGGTGCTGTGAGTAGTACAGAAATCAATGAGGGAGGGTGACCACGGGGACTCTGAGGAAGACAGGCCCCTTTCCAGTCTCCCGACAAGCCTTTGGCAGAGTGGCTGCGGGAGGCTCAGTACTTCCATTTGTGAACCACAGTCAGAGGCCATCCCTCAACACTTGGTAGGTGGATTTGGGTCAGATGATCCACCCAGTGTTGGCTCTGTGCCTTCTTTATCAGTCTGAGCCCCATCCAGCTGGTGCCTGCCCCAAGGTCCTCAAGCCACAGGAAGGAGCTGACGTTCAGGCCTGGAGGCTAGGTTTCTGGCTTGGTGATGAGAAAGGAGAGGCCAGCCTGGGAAATGGGTCAAAGGAGCATCCATGCCCTGGTGGGAAGCCGCCTGCCTGTACCAGCCTCAAAGACTTCCGACGCCCTCTGTGGCTGAGGCTCACTGCTCTCTCTTTCCCTGTGGCCAGCTGCATACATCGCTACACACACTATCCCCTTAGAGATTGGAAATGCACTCCCAGAGAGGCTGGTTCACCTGCTTTATGAATCACAGCTTGGCAGAGAGGACAGTTGATGATGAAGACATTAACTATGACTCTTGGGCAGCGCGTACCTCCCCACCCCTGTGTCCCAGCCATGGGACAGAGGTGAACGTTGTGCTGTTGGCTAGGGTTGTGTGGAGGAATAAGCAGGTGGTTGTATAGCCTTGATGGGCCCTTTGAGACCCTGAGGGGCTGTTTCCCAGTCGTCTGGAGGGTGGGTGCGCCCCCAGCCCTGACATTGTAGGCAGATGACGGGGCTCTAGCAGGAAAAGGCTGTAGCTACTGTGGCCAAGGACCTGAGAACCTCCTCCTGGACCTCCTGTCCTGAGTTCAGATCCCCTCTGTGAGAGCCAGGCTGCTCCCTAGGGCCAAGGGACAGAAATGATGTTCTTCCTGGCTGGCTCCACCCTCACACCAGGGTCTGTCTGTCCATCTGTCGGTTCCTGAGGTCAGTCATTCGTTTTCTGTGGAAGGTGGAGGGGGCCCACTGGTGGGCCTCTGGTTCAGCTGTTTTCTCTGGGTCTTCGATTGAAAGCGGCCTCAGGTGGCTCAGCACAGATGGATTCCTGGCTGTTCCTTGTAGGTGTGAAAGCCCAGGACTCAGGCTCAGGCCTCCTTTGTGCCCTAACCCCAGTTCCCTATGTGCCTGAGTGGGCATCCGTCCTAGGAGGATTATGGACAGCTCTGGCACGTGGGAAGTGAACTCTTCTTCAGTCCTGGTTGCCCCTCCCAGATTTGTCTTTATACAAGACCAATAAATCCATTGTTTAATTACAAAAACAAACAAATCCAGTCTGAAAGCAGCCTGCCTGGACGTGCCTCCTGGTGCTCCAGATCCATGCTGTGTGATCTTGGGCGAGTTACTTAACCTCTCCCTTTCCTTTAAAATGGGGAGAGGAGGCTGGAAAGGTGACTCAGTAGGGGAAATGCTTGCTATGTAAACATGAGAATCGAGATTTCGGATCCCCTGCACCAGCGTAAAACTGGCACAGTGACCCATATCGGAATTCCAGTGCTGTGGGGACACAGACAGGTGGATCCTGGAGGCACTCTCTAGCCGGCCAGCCTAGACTAATCGGTGAGCTCTAAGTTCAGGGAGAGACCCTGTCTCAAATGAAGTAAGGAGAATAATAGAGTAAGATCCCCAGCGCCGACGTCTGGAGTGTGCGTATATGTGTGCGTGCGTGCGTGCGAATGAGAATACACCTGAGCCTGTATGTGCATACACAAAACACACCTACACACAAATAATGAAAAATAAAGTGGAGATATAACTGACAGAATTATTATGATAGCCGTGTGAAAAGGGCTGGGAGCAGAGGCCCACACATGACTAGCCACCAAGCCTCAAGCACAGGAAGCCTCTGAACCACAAACCCAGCCTGACAGGTCAGGATTCTTTAATGGTCTGGGAGAAATTGCAGAAGCCTCAGCCTACAGGGACTGAGCAGCCAAGAGACTAGGGATGCAGTGAGGGAAACAGTTGTGAGTGGAAAGGTTGGCCTGGTTGGGTGGAAACATCTAGAAAGACTCCTGCCCTGGAGATGGGGAGGTGGGAGGGCAGGGGGTTCCGCCCCAGCAGCCGGTGCCAGTCCCTGCTCCTGACAAGGTTGGTGTGGACTTGACATGGTAGAGGGTCTGAACACTGCCTGAGCTGGGCACCGGGACTGAGTAAGAACAGCCCCGACCCCTGCACGAAGGTGACAGGGAACGTGGGAGAAATGCCGTCCCCCACGAAAACAGCAGCAAGACACAGGCGTCAGGGTAATTATGTGCCTCTCTCCAGCTCCTGACGGACACACGAGGGAGCAAGACACTCTTAAGAACCAATGGGCCAGTTAGCTCACAGGCCCAGAAGGCCTGGGTACAGAGGGACCAGGCTTGCCAGACTTGGGAAGGAAGAGGCGGCCTGGGGGTGTGGCCTGGAGTGGCTCACCTAGCGTTGCAAGGGCCTGGTTCCATCCCCAGCACTGAAACCAGAAAAAGAAAGGCGCCTCCCTTCTGTGACTTCCTCCTTTCTCTCCACAGACAGCAGCCCGCTCATGGGCAGCACGCCCCCCAGCTATGGGACCCTGATGACAGGGACATCAATCGATCCCCTCAGCTCCTCAGTTTCATCCGTGGTAGGTAGTGGTGGCGGATGGAGTGGCCCTCCAGCCTGCCCCCAGCGCCCTGGCTTCTGTTCCGTCCCGGCCCGCCCCCTGCCTCATCGGCCCTTGTCACCTGCATCCACAGAGGCTCAGCGGCTACTGTGGCAGTCCATGGAGGGCCATCGGCTATCACGCCGCGGTCTGGATGCTGGCCGGGATCCCCTGGCTGCTATTCCGCTGGAAGCCCTTGTGGGGCGTGCGCCTGCGCCTGAGGCCATGCAGCCTGGCCCGCGCCGAAACACTCGTTATAGAAATAAGAGACAAAGAGGTGAGTGGGGCCACCCGGGACTGAGAAAGAGTGGCGGGATGCTGGGCTGCTCAGTCCAACCACTGGCCCTTGGAGGAGGGGGTTGGGGGGAAGGCAAGCCTCCGTCTTCCTGCTTGCACCCCCGCAGCCCAGGGGAGGCAGTGGACAGAGACAGGCCAGGTGCGGCTGGCTGGGCTCCCGTATAACCCTGGAGCTTTTTCTTCCTTTAGAAAATGCTTCATTAGTTTCCATAATCAAACCCACAAATACAAGACCTTCCCTAGAGCTGGAGATGGCTCTGAATGGGAGCTTCTGTTAGGGTTCCTACTGCCCTGATAAAGACTATGACCAAAAAGCAACTTGAGGAGGACCAGGTTCATCTCACTTCTGCTTCCATGTCACAGTCCCTTATCAAAGGAAGTCAGGGCGGGAACTGAGGCCGGAGCCGTGGAGGACCCTGCGTGCTAGCTTGTACCCCATGGCTTGTCCAGCGCAGCTCAGTCTGCTCTCTTATACTATCAAAGACCACAGGCCCAGGGTGGTCCTTCCCCCAGTGGGCTGGGACTGCTCACGAAATCATTAATCCATTAGTCAAGAAGATGTACCACAGGCTTGCCCACAAGCCAAGTCCAGTGGGGGCATTCTTCCCAACTGAGGTTCCCACATCTCACATGACTAGCTCATGTCAAGTTGACAGACAACTAACGGGAACAATGGATAAGGGCACTTGTTGCACAAGCTTGAGGACCTGAGTTCGAATCTCTAGCCCCCATGTAAAAAGCTGGGTATGGTTGCCGGGGTGAGGGAGCAAAGAGAGCAAGATCTCTGGGGTTTGCTGCCCTGCAGCCTACCTTCAGGGTCCAGGAGTGGCCCTGTCTCAAGGACGCGAGGCAGAGAGCAATGGAGCAAGGTCCCTGATGTCCTGCCCTGGAGTCTGTGCACACCGCCGCACTGCCACACACATGTGCACGTACACTGTGCTCACGTGTGTGAAGACTATTGGATATACTGTACTGCCTGTCTAAAAGGAAAGCTCTGTATCATTGGCTCAGCTTTCCACAAGGCCGCCTGGCTATGGGACTACCCTGGAAGGATGGGGGTGCTTTCTCGAGGCTGAAGTCACACCTCTGTATTCCAGGGTAGCTCCAGGCAGCTCTTCACAGTCCAGGTGCAGACTGAGGCTGTTGGTGAGGGCAGGTGAGCCAGCAGGTGTCCTGTCCCAGGGAGGAGTGGGAGCTTGGGGCGGCCCCTGGAGCTGCAGAGTAACTCCCAACCCTCTTCAGCCTGGAGCTGCCCCGACAGGCCCAGGCAGAGGATGGCCGGAGTCAGGCGGCTGTGGGAGTGGTACCCGAGGACTCATGGGAGGACACCACCCAGCTCCACAGTCAGAAAGAGGCAGTGAGTGACGAGCTGGGCTTGACCTGGCCTTGCCCGCCCGTCTCTGGGCATCTGGATCCCATACTCTGTGGGAGGACCAGGCTGGGGTTCTCTGTGTCCCTCTGGCCTCTGTGGTCCCAGAGGTCTGGGATGCTGCCAGACTTCCAAGTTTCTCTTTCCTGTGATGCTGTCCCTGTGTCCTTCCCCACTGTCTGCATGTGGATGCTCCTTGATGCCGGGCCACCTCCCACTGGCCTCCCCTCCCACCCAGAAACAGGTGCTGCGCTATTACCTCCTCCAAGGCCAACGCTATGTCTGGATGGAGACCCAGCAAGCCTTCTGCCAAGTCAGGTAGAGGCCCTCAGGCATATCACACCATCTCCAGCAGGGTGGGTTTGGATACCAGGGCATGATGGGGCTGGCCTAGCCTGGGCTGCTCTCAGCTGCCCTGAAATCTTGGGCAGTTCACTAAGCCTTTCTCAGCTGGCAGCTGCTTCCTGTAAATGGGGGGTGAGGGTACATCTCATCTCATAGGGTCGTTTTGAAGGTACATCTGCCAGGCACCACACCCCAGGCTCTGCCTCCCATGGTGTGCTGAAGCAGAGTTCCAGATGTGAGGGTGAAGGAGGCATTTGGGCTAGAAGGTGACCCTGACAGCCCTAGGGAAGTGCCAGTAGAGGGTGCCAGACCTTTTTACCACCAAGAATACCAGGGATACCCTTGAGCAGTGTGGACCCTGCACCTCAAGGATGACAGAGACAACCTTCAGCTCCCAGCTATGAAGGGTTGTGAGCTGCTCCAAGGAAGGTGGATCCAGCCACACTTGGGTCCTTTTGCCTGTCATACACCCTATGCTCACACAGCCAGGACAGTCCTAGGGTGAACTTGGGTATTTGGAGGGGAAGATGGGTTCCCTCAGCCTCTGCTGCAAGGCAGTGACAGGAACAAAGCTCACTGGCAGGCTTGTCACTGAGCATTGACGTCATCGCAGCTACCCAGCCTGGCAGGTAGCTACTGGCCCCATTTTGCAGATGAGAAAATAGTGGCATAGAAAGATCAAGTGACTTGCCTAAGGTATCATCGGTGTAAATAATGTTTGTAACTGACCATAGCATCCCCATCACTCGCCTTCCTTAGTGAGGTAAAGTTTGCCGCCTAGTCACAGGAGTGGGTAAGCTGAGTTCTCTCCTCGGGGTTTAGTGTGACTGAGGGGGCCTGACAGCCCCGGGGCCCTAAGTTCTCAGCCTCCAGAGGATGAGGTGCAGAGCTCAGGTCTGTCATCCATACCGTGTTCCTCCCCTCCCCTCCCCCCTCCCCAGCCTGCTGGACCATGGCCGCACCTGTGATGACATCCACTGCTCCCGCTCCGGCCTCAGCCTCCAGGACCAAGCTGTGAGGTATGTGCTGCCCTGGCCCCCGGGGTCCCGCCTGTTCCTCCTTCCCACACTCCCGTCTTCCAATTGGACCTTCTCGGGGCCTTGGTTTCCCCAGTGGAAAGTGGGGTTGCTGACACCCTGGGCCAGCTCGGTGGCCTCCCTTTTTACAGGAAGACCATTTACGGCCCCAATGTGATCGGCATCCCCGTCAAGTCCTACCTGCAGCTGCTGGTGGATGAGGTAAAGGACCCTGGTGTCCAGCTTATCCTTATCCAAGTAGGGGTCAGTGACAGGCAGCTGAGAGCCCAGGTTGAGGACAGGGAGGGTCGATGCAGAGTGTGGCGTGTAGAGGGCCACGGCAGAGCCACAGAGTCAAACTCAGCCTCGAGCGAGGAGGTCACCGTTAGAGCTGGTCCTGCCCCAGAGCCCAGTCCTGTGAATAAGGATAAGGACTATACAGTATGCCCTCCCAGGAGGAACTCAGGGCAGGATAGGACATGGACGCGGTCATACATGGCCAAAGGGACCACCTCTTCTTAGAAATCATGTCCCAGCCTTCTACAAACTGCAGCCTGACACCCATTCACTGTTTGGTTTTAGGCCTTACCCCTCTGGTGTCTCAGTCTCTGCTTCCGGTGGTAGCGCCATCTTGTGGGATTATCCTCACCATTGTGTGGCACTTAGAAAGCGTGGCCGGGGTCTGACATGTCTGGGGACAAATGTCTGTGTCCTCCTCGCTGCAGCTTGGGGGATGTCAGGTAGAAGGAGCTGGGAGTGGGCCTAGGCAGGCGACTGGCTTGGCTTTGCTCGGGGCAGCAGCCACCCAGCTGTCTCCGGGCTGCCCAGGGATGCAGTGTTGATGTGTCTCCCTGCTCCTGCAGGCACTGAACCCCTACTATGGATTCCAAGCCTTCAGCATTGCGCTGTGGCTGGCCGACCACTACTACTGGTATGCCCTGTGTATCTTCCTCATCTCGGCCATCTCCATCTGCCTGGCTCTCTACAAGACCAGAAAGGTGAGCGTGGGTGTTCAGTTGAGCAGAGTATCCCCAAGGGGCCGCCACCCACTCAGCTCTTTCTCATCCCTCTGTCCCACAGCAAAGCGTGACTCTGAGGGACATGGTCAAGCTGTCTGTGCGGGTGCAGGTGTGCCGGCCTGGAGGAGGTGAGGAGCAGGCAGGAAGGAGGGAGGCTGGGCTTAGGAAGCGGCAGGGCAGCTGACCCTCACTGAACCCCATCTGCCCACAGAGGAGGAGTGGGTGGACTCCAGCGAGCTGGTGCCTGGAGATTGCCTGGTGCTGCCCCAGGAGGGTGGGGTGATGCCATGCGATGCTGCCCTGGTGGCTGGCGAGTGTGTGGTCAACGAGAGCTCCTTGACAGGTGAGCCCTGCTTGCTCGAGGCCCGGAGCCCTTCCCTGCCTGCCGTCCAACCCTCTGCCTCTCAGCAGAAGCTGCAGTTGAATTTTTCTTTTTCTTTCAAGTAACAGTCCTGGCTTCAGTACTTGCTACCCATATGCCTTTAAACACCCAGTGCCTCAGTTTCCCCACCTGGAAAATGTGGTTGTCAGTGATTGTGGGATAGATAGGGTGTGCCTAAGCTCCCGTGTCAGCATCTGTGGCTGGCTTAGACTCTAAGCCGTGCAGAGACAGTGGCTTCTGAGCCAGGGTCCCTGCTTGTACCCCATGTCTCTTCCCCATGCTCACACCACCATTGCAGCTCTTCCAGCTGCATGCATGGACTCACGATCCTCTCTAGTTTTGTTCTGTGTGATCCGAATGCTTGTCCACATGCATGTAGCGCTCCACTCGCTGCCTAGGAAGCCATGGTGCAGGTGGATGGGGACTGACGTACTCCCGGGTCTCCAACCAGTGCCAACGGCGATGCCAAGAGCAGCCTTACCTGGGCTTCTCTCAGTATTTATGAGATTCGTGCAAGAGCCTGTCACAGGGGCTCACACCTGTGATCCCAGCACTCAGGAGGTTGAGGCAGGAGGATGACTAGGTCCAGGCCAGCCTGAGCTAAAAGTATGATGAGAGTGGATGGTTGTTTCTAGAAAAGTTCTGGCCTGGGGTTTTTTCCTGTTGTTTCTGTGTGTGTTTGTGTCTATGGAGCTAGCTGTTGAGTCCGGGACCTTACTCTGCCCTGTATCTTAATCTTAGTTACTTTCCTTTGTTTTTATTTTTGTTTTTTTACTTTGAGATAGGGTTTCTCTGTGTGTGTGGCCTTGGTTGTCCCAGAACTCACTCTGTAGACTAGGCTGGCCTCGAACTTAGAGATCTGCCTGCCTGTGCCTCCCGAGTGCTGGGACTAAAGGCATCTGCTACTTCACCTGACTCCTTTAGTTACTTTTCTAGTACTGTGACAGAACACCGTGACCAAGCCAGTTGAACCTTGTAAAAGGAAGTGTTCAATTGAGCTTACAGTTCCAGAGGGTTATTATTCCAGAGGGTTCCTTGATGATGGAACAATGTATGGCAGCAATAACAGAAGAGCACTCACATCTTTTTTTTTTTTTTTAACATTTATTTATTATGTGTATAGTGTTCTGTCTGCATGCATGTCTGCACACTAGAAGAGGACACCAGATCTCATTACAGATGGCTGTGAGCTACCATGTGGTTGCTGGGAATTGAACTCAGGACCTCTGGAAGAGCAACTAGTACTCTTAACCTCTGAGCTGTCTCTCCAGCCCGAGAGCTCATGTCTTGATCCACAAGTAGGAGGCAGAGAGAGAGAGAGCTAACTGGGAATGACTGGAGGCTTTTGAAGCCTCAAAGCCCACCTCCAGTGACACGCCTCCTCCAACAAGGCCACACCTCCTAATCCTTCCCAAACAGTTCCACCGACTGGAGACCAAGCATTCAAACATGAGCCTAATGGAGGCCGTTCTCATTCAGACCAAGGCTACACCAGGTTAGGCTGTCGTCTACCACTAAGCTACACGCCCCACTCCTTTATATCCACTTTGTTTTTGAGTCAGAGTGTCACCAAGTTACCCAGGCTGGCTTCAGATTCACTCTGTAGTCCTAGCAGACTTCAAACTTGTAATCCTCCTGCCTCAGCCCCCTGAAGAGCTAGGGTTACAGCACTGCACCCCTACACCCAGCTGTGTGATTTTACCTGTATGATAAGCTAATGAAAGCAAACACAGTTGTAATCCCAGCACTCAGGACGCAGAAGCAGGGTCACCCCAAGTTAGAGTCCAGCCCGGGCTACACAGTGAGGCTCCATCTCAAAACAGTGACAACAACTACAGAACCCTCAACAACAAAAAAGAGTAAAAGGTGCCAGGTGGTGGTAGGGCACACCTTTAATCCCAGCACTGGGGAGGCAGAGGCCAGCCTGGTCTACAGAGGGAGTTGTAGGACAGCCAAGGGTACACAGAGAAACCCTGTCTCAAAAGAAAACAAAAAAAAGCAAAAGGACTGGGCAGCACTCAGGAAGTTGAAGTAGGGGGAATCCCGAGTTCAAGGTCATTGACTACATAGCAAGTTTGAGGCTAGCCTGGGCTACATGAGAAAAGTCTGGCCCTCCATGGACTGCCCCACACATGCCTCATCTTAGGGACACAGACAGCCTGGGCTGCTCTTGAGTGCACTTAGAAATATGCGTGCTGTAGATACCCAATAATCCTGTCCTCACGGGAACTCAGTAATGGATTCCCCTTTGCCAGGCAGCTTGCCCAGGGCTTTGTAGAGATGACAGACACCCCCATGCAAGTATCCTTATTAGTTAGATGTGAGCTGGGCATGATGGCGCACACCTTTAATCCCAGCACTCAAGAAGCAGAGGCAGGTGGATCTCTATGAGTTCGAGGCCAGCCTGGTCTGTGTAGTGAGACCTTGTCTCAAATCAAAAAAGTACAAAGAGTAAGATGTGACCAATACTGGTGGCTTACACCAGTGCTTTCCAGAACTCGATAAGCTAAGTCAGGAGATCACAAATTTGAGGCCAACCTTGTTACATAGCAAGATCTGTATAAAAATCCACAAAATGATCCGTGGTAAACCAACTCCAGGAGGAGAAGGGCTTCCCAAGCCCTGGCCACCAATACGTACACACGCTGGCACTGACCGGCTCAACTACCCAAAGCGAGTTCCTGGTAACTGGCTGCCTCCCCTCAGGATTGCCTCACGGTCTCAAGTCCCCCTTCCCTCCTGCTACCCACCCAGTTACAGAGTTAAGTGTGGCTTCGGAATAGTCGTGGAATAAGTCAGCCCTTAGCTCTGACGTGGGAGGGAGTACCCTGAGGGCCCCTCATGGACCTCACCCCATGTCCCTCCCAGGGGAAAGCACCCCAGTGCTGAAGACGGCCCTGCCAGAGGGGCCCAAGCCCTACTGCCCAGAGACCCATCGGCGGCACACACTCTTCTGTGGGACCCTCATTCTGCAGGCCCGGGCTTACCTGGGACCCCGGGTCCTAGCAGTGGTGACCCGGACAGGTACCTATCTGGAGGCGGGAGGAGCAGCGAGGCAGGACAGGACAGGGCCTGCAGCCTGGGCCCCTCCACCACCCTGCCACCAGGATTGACCAGTCCCCCGCCGGGCCCTTAGGTCCCTTCCTCTTTCTTTAGTTTTGTGTGTGTGGGTGTTTTGCTGTTTGTCTGTCTGTGCATATGCATGCCTGGTGCCTGCAGAGGCCGGAAGAGGATGTCAGATCCCGTAGAACTGGAGTTACAGACAGTTGTGAGTTGCCACGTGATACTGGGAAATGAACTTGGGTCCTTTGGAAGATCAGGAAGTGCTCTTAACCACTGAGCCATCCTCCAGCCCCCAGTCCTTATCAGAAGTTGGGGCAGACTGTAATCAAGCTTTGCCATGTTTGTAGGAGACAGCAGGGGTCCTCCTGTAGGGGTGGAAGGGACTTGGTCCTCTGGGCTGTAAATGAAACCACCCACTTGAGAGGCTGTCCTCGAATTCCACTCTTAAAATCCATGTGGAGGACCTGGTAGCGCACACCTTTATCCCAGCACTGGGGAGGCAGAGGCAGGTGGATCTCTGTGAGTCTGAGGCCAGCCTGGTCTCAGACCAGCGGGGACTAAAATAGTGAGATCTTTCTGAAATAAAACCCTACAGAGGCCGTGCACTTAAAATCCCAGCTACTGGGGAGGTAGAGGCCGGAGGATAACAAGTTGAGGTCCAGCCTGGGCGATTTAGTGGGACCCTCAGTCGGAATGAAAGTAAAAAGAAGGCTGCAGAAAAGTAAAAAAGTACCAGAGCATTGGCCTTGTTGGATGAGGGTTCAATCCCCGGAGCCACAGAAAGAAAATAATGGAACAAAAACTGTGGGGGTTGGGCAACCTTGTGAGTTTGTCATCTGTGACCCCAGTCCAGATGACAGCTGGCCCTGTGAATGTCATCACCCCAGGGTGCAGGCGGTGTGCAGGCGAGGGAGGAGCTTGCCCTAACCCCTCCTCCCTCCCTTGGCTTCCTGCCCCCAGGGTTCTGCACCGCCAAAGGCGGCTTGGTGAGCTCCATCCTGCACCCGAGGCCCATCAGCTTCAAGTTCTACAAACACAGCATGAAGTTTGTGGCAGCACTTTCCGTCCTGGGTGAGTGGGCAGCACACCTCCCTCTGAGACAGCCATAGCGGGGCCCGAGTCCCGGCCGGGCCCAAGTCCCGCTTACCCCTTGCTTCCTCCCCAGCCCTGCTTGGCACAGTCTACAGCATCTTCGTTCTCTGCCGCAACCGGGTAAGCCAGAGGCCGGGTGGCGCTGCCATCTTGCAGGGCCGATCCGGCCGGGCTCTGTGTTCACAGTGCCTCCTGCCAGGTGCCTGTGAACGAGATCGTGATCCGAGCTCTGGACCTGGTGACGGTGGTGGTGCCACCTGCTCTGCCAGCCGCCATGACCGTGTGCACGCTCTATGCCCAGAGTCGGCTGCGCACGCAGGGCATCTTCTGCATCCACCCTCTGCGCATCAACCTGGGGGGCAAGCTGCGGCTCGTGTGCTTCGACAAGGTGGGGCCTGGCTGGCAAGATTTGGGGGACTGGGCACTTCAGCAATCAGCCTGCTGGACCTAGACCCGATTCACACGTGGGAACATTCAGGGCCACCTTCCACAACCTACCCATCCCATTTCATGCCTGGCAGATAAAATGCCTGAAATCATGTATTTAATTGTTCAAGAACCATTTGGTTCTACTGTGCTGGGCAAGTACACAGCGCTGGAGTTCAGTAGTGACCAGGACAGGGGCACTGGTGTGTGTGTGTGTGTGTGTGTGTGTGTGTGTGTGTGTGTGTGTGTGTGTATCCCCACTCGGTGAGCACACCAGCGGTACACTGTGTGGACGGCGGGCATTAGGGGAGCCCAGAGCTGCCTTGATGGGACATGACCAGTTTCTCCCTCTGAGCACTCCCATGATGAGGGCGGGCAGACCAGGTGGGGAGGAGCAAGGGTCTGTGGTTCCTGAAGGACACAGTGAACCTGGGACACACGGAGCAGTGGTGACAGCCGAGAAGGACCAGGTGGGCAGCAGGTGGTGAGCAGAGGCCTCACGCTGACCCATCAGGACCGTGAGCTGAGGGAAGGGAAGATGGTCAGATGCAAACAGAGCTGTGGAGGTTGACTCCAGCAGGGACACAGGCTCGGGAACAGGCCTCCCGTGGCCCTTGCTCTGGCTCCTGTGGGACTCACCTGGCCTGGGTGTGGGGACCAGCTCAGCATGGCCTGACTCAACAGAGGACTCGGCCCTGTCCCTCTGCAGACAGGCACCCTCACGGAGGACGGCTTGGATGTAATGGGGGTGGTGCCCCTAAAGGGACAGATGTTGCTACCACTGGTCACAGAGCCCCGCCACTTGCCCCTGGGGCCCCTTCTCCGAGCACTGGCCACCTGCCACGCCCTCAGCCAGCTACGTGACACCCCAGTGGGCGACCCTATGGACCTCAAGATGGTGGAGTCTACAGGCTGGGTGAGGAGGCCGAGCAGGCCAGGCCCCTGCCTCAGGGCAGCTGGGAATGCTACCTGCTGCTCCCTAGTTGTCTCTGTCAGTCAGTCAGGGGAGAGCCTCCTGCTGAGCGTCTGCTCTGTCCTGGCGCCCCACTGTGTCCACCTTTTCTCATTCACTGCCCCTGTGGCCCTAGCATAAGCCTGAAACCTGCTTCCTGGCGATTTTAATAACTTGCCCAGGATTTCCCAGCAACCTACCGGTGGGACAGCCAGAGTGTGGATTTGAGTCTGCACAGATCCAAAGCCCTTGTTAACTTGTACCCCTCTGGTCATGAAGTCTTCCATGCGTCTAGTCCTGCTGCCCCTCTGTTCGTCAGGGCCCTGGTTCTCAACCTCCTTTGTTTGCGCCCCAACCAGGTCCTGGAGGAGGGTCCAGCTGCAGACTCAGCACCTGGGACCCAGGTCTTGGCGGTAATGAGACCCCCACCCAGGGGGCCCCGGCAACAGGGAACGGTAAGCTGCGGGATGAGTGGGGATTGGGGGCCTCAGGACTGGGCCCCACCGCCAGCCCCTCAGCTCTTCCCCCACCCACAGGAAGAGCCGCCGGAGCCTGTCAGCGTCCTCCGCCGCTTCCCTTTCTCCTCCGCCCTGCAGCGTATGGACGTGGTAGTGGCATGGCCAGGGGCCACCCAGCCTGAGGCCTACGTCAAAGGCTCCCCCGAGCTGGTGGCCAGCCTCTGCAGCCCCGAGACAGGTGAAGGGGGCAGGCCCAGAGTCCACTGTTGGGTGTGAGCATGGAGTGGGGGTGGGTCCCAGCCTCTGACGCCCCCGCCCCCCATGCCCTGATGACACTCCCTGTCCCTGCAGTGCCCGGCGACTTTACCCAGGTGCTGCAGACCTACACGGCCGCTGGCTACCGAGTCGTGGCCCTGGCTGGTAAGCCGCTGCCCATCGCACCCAGCCTTGAGGCCGCTCAGCAGCTGACCAGGTGAACCCATCCCGGGGGTGCGGAGGCAGGTGCCCCATCTAGACCCTGGGAGAGGGGCACTGATTCTCCTGCCTGCCCTCTGACCCGGGGATGCTAACCCTCTAGGGACACTGTGGAGCAGGAGCTGAGCCTCCTGGGGCTGCTGGTCATGCGGAACCTGCTGAAGCCACAGACGACCCCAGTTATCCAGACTCTGAGGAAGACGGGCATCCGCACCATCATGGTGACAGGTATTATGGCCCAGGGGACCTGTGAGGAAGGTACAGCCTGCCCTGTCGTGGGCGGCTTCCCAGCATGCCCTGCTGCAGCATCTTTCGGAGCCAGGCCTTCCCCCGTCTTTTCACAGTATCCGTAATGTGTCATTGTGTGACAGAGGAGGACAGAGGAGTTCTGAGAGCCAGGTGGAGTGTCAGCCTGGGTTACAGCCCAGCTCTTCACCTGCGGGGTCACCGGGAGGTCTCCACCCGGGTTCCAGGTCCCTTCTCCATGTGGGACAGTGGTGTCAGGCTAGAAGACTGTGACAACCTCATAAAGCAGGAAGGCTTCCCACTGGAGTGAAAGGACCGTGGTTGGCAGTCTGTCTTTCTCACACACTCCAGCCCTGCGCTCACTCACAAGTACTCATGTGTCATGCCCTGGTCATGCAGCGGCAGGCAGAGTGCAGGCTGGGACCCCGCCCAGTTGCTCCTCTGACATACACTGAAGAAAGAGGTCTAGGGACGTGGCTAGACGGCCCAGCTCAGCCATGCTGGACACAGCGCTTGTGGATGGGCCACAGGCCCCCTGGGACAGTGGTAGACTCTGACCCTGCCTCACACTCCTAGGGGACAACCTGCAGACAGCAGTCACTGTGGCCCGAGGCTGTGGCATGGTGGGCACGCAGGAGCACCTGGTGATCATCCATGCCACCCACCCTGAGCAGGGCCAGCCTGCCTCCCTCGAGTTCCTGCTACCCGAGTCCTCTGCTGTCACGAACAGGGCTAAGGTGAGGCAGACCATCGACTCTGGCTGCATTGTCCCCAGCAGCCCCGTTCCATGTCACCTGACCCGCTTACTAAGTTGAGTTTCCTGATCCCTAGGACCCTGCCCAGGCCACAGGCTACGCCCTGGAGCTGGAACCCTGGCCCCGCCACTTGGCCCTCAGCGGGTCCACCTTTGCCGTCCTTCAGAAGCACTTCCCCAAGCTGCTGCCCAAGGTAGAGCTGCCCAGGGCGGGGCTGAGCGTCGCCCGTCTCTGCTCGCCAGGTGATGCTCCAGTCCTCCTCTCTCACGCCCCAGGTCCTGGTGCAGGCCACCGTCTTTGCACGCATGGCCCCGGAGCAGAAGACGGAGCTAGTGTGCGAGCTGCAGAAGCTTCAGTGAGTGCTGTGTGTGGTGTGCCAGAGGGCCGGCGGGAATATGAGCTTGTCCATACGTCCCAGTCCCCTCCTCGGGCATTAGTGACCCTCCCTCCACCTTCCAGAAGCACCCAGGAGCCGGGCATGCTGGCCTGTGCTGTCATCCCAGCACTTGGAAAGCAGAGGCAGGAGGATTGCTGCTAGTTCAAGACCAATGTGAACTATGTAGGGAGACTGTCTCAAACAAGCAAGTAAAAAAAAAGCAGGACTGATGTAGCTTAGTGAGTTCCAGGCCAGCCAGGGGTACCCAGCAAGGCCCTGTCTCAATAATAAACAAGTAAATAGTAAACAACACTTAGGTTGGGCTGGATGTGTGGTAGAGTGCTTATCTAGCATTTAAGACATACTGGGATCTATCCCAAAAACAGTAAAAACGGGTACCCAAGCAGGCTCCTCTGTCATGCCCAAAATAATTAACTTCTGTTTACCGAGCACCAGCTGGTCATTAGGCTGGCCTCTCCCTGGGGCCTGGAGTTGTTTCACAGGCCGTATCTCCTCCCCTCTCTGTCAGGTACTGTGTGGGCATGTGTGGAGACGGAGCCAATGACTGTGGAGCCCTGAAGGCAGCTGATGTGGGCATCTCGCTATCCCAGGCAGAGGCTTCAGTGGTCTCTCCCTTCACCTCCAGCATGGCCAGTATTGAGTGTGTGCCCACTGTCATCAGGTGAGGCGGGCAGGGCTGGTGGGTGTGGTGAGGCGGGGCCTGCCAGCAGCAGCCTGAGCCCCTGATGTCCTTTGCCTCCCAGGGAGGGCCGCTGTTCTCTGGACACTTCGTTCAGCGTCTTCAAGTACATGGCCCTCTACAGCCTGACCCAGTTCATCTCGGTCCTGATTCTCTATACAGTGAGCATCAGACCCCAAGCCTGCACCCCACCGGTGTCCCACCAGGGAGGAGTCAGGGAGCTGTGACTTGTCATCTGCCTGCCCTGGCTCAGGCAGTGACGCTTGGGTTCAAAACCACTGGCCATAGGTCCCTAGAAGTGGGGCTACTGGTGTATGCTAATAGCTGTCTCTATCTCCTAAAGCTCCTAGTCTGCAGGGGCGAATAAGGCAGAGCCCAGGCAGGAGGGACACAGAGCCTTCCCCTGCCAGAGCGTGCTCTGTTTGCCACCCCCCTCCCTCCAGCCCCACCCCCGACTACAGAGATGCAGTGGGCCAGATCCAGGTCTGCCTCAGAGTTTCTCTAGAGCAGAGAGCGCGGCCCCACCAGGCAGCCCCTCTGCTCCGTCAGGCTGGGGCTTTGCTATCTGTAAAGCAGCCTTCCACGGGAACTTTAGACTCTAGCGTCACTAGGGGGCAGGACAGCATGTCATGTATCAGACTGCGCCGTAGATCGGTGGGAGCATCTTTCATCAGGCTTGAGGTCCACCACTGTTAGCTGAGGATGCTGGGTCAGACAGTGGGCGGGTCAGACAGTGGGCAGGAAGGATTCTTCTGGCTCCGTGGGGACAGGGGACACCCTGGGGCTCTGCAAGAGCTGGTCCTCAGCGTCTCCTCTGTCCGCTTGCCTGCCACAGATCAACACCAACCTAGGAGACCTACAGTTCCTGGCCATCGACCTTGTCATCACCACTACCATCGCCGTGCTCATGAGCCGCACGGGCCCGGCACAGAAGTTAGTGCGAGCGCGGCCGCCGGGGGCGCTGCTGAGCGTGCCCGTTCTGGGCAGTTTGCTGCTGCAGGTGGCCTTGGTGGCCGGCATCCAGCTGGGGGGCTACTTTTTGGTCGTAGCCCAGCCCTGGTAAGTCGCAGAATCCCTTGCACCGGTACTGCCCCTGCCTCTGACACCCCTCACTCTTAACCTAACCATACCACCCTGGTCCCTAGGTTTGTGCCTCTGAACAGAACAGTGCCCGCACCCGACAACCTGCCCAACTACGAGAACACAGTGGTCTTCTCTTTATCTAGCTTCCAGTACCTCATCCTGGCTGCAGCCGTGTCTAAGGGGGCGCCCTTCCGCCAGCCGCTCTACACCAACGGTGCTGCTGCGTGGTGGGGTGGGGGTGTCGGGCTGAGGGGTGGCAGCTGGCATGGAGAAGGGACCCTGAGTCGAGTGCGCACCTGTGTGTGGTCGTGCGTGTGTGCGTGTGTGCATGCGTCCCAGGGCGCAGCGCCATTGCTGACGGACTCCCCCACCCCCAGTGCCCTTCCTGGTGGCCCTGGCGCTCTTGGGCTCTGTCCTGGTGGGCCTCATCCTGGTCCCCGGCCTCCTGCAGGGGCCACTAGGACTGAGGGACATTGCGGACAGCTCCTTCAAGTGGCTGCTGCTGGGCCTGGTCGCCTTCAACTTTGTGGGCGCCTTCATGCTGGAGGTAGGGTCCACACTGAGGGATGCTAGGGAGGGACACGGAGGGGCCAGGCCCAGCCGCCCCTCCACACCCTTCCCACTTGCCCTCTGCAGAGTGTGCTGGACCAGTGCCTCCCGCCTTGCCTGCGGTGGTTCCGGCCTAAACGGGCCTCCAAGAAGCAATTCAAGCGGCTAGAACTGGAGCTTGCTGAACAGCCCTGGCCCACACTGCCCATCAGCTCTGTGAGGTAGTGTAGGCCCGGAGGGCATGCTGGACACTGGATCCCCCTGCCCCTGAGCTGTGACTGGACCCATCTCGAGAGACAGCACCCATCACCTCCCACAGCTCCCAAGTTGGCTGTTGTCACATTCCTGCCCGGACACTGCCTGGCCCAGCCTTCCCTGAACCCGCCTGGGGAAGTGCTGATTATTATCCCCCACCTTAGACCATCCTGTGTAGAGATAGCAGCTACCAACTCCAGCCAGAGCTGCAGTCAGTGGAGCAAATAAAGTGATTTTCCTGCCTCGGCAACACTGGTCTCGGATCTGGGCACTGGGATGTGTCTCACCGTCCAGGTCCCATGCTCGCCCTTCCTGGTCCCACTGGACACCTCAGAGTGTCCATTTCATCTGACAGTGTGCTTCCCACTGTAGGTGGGGTATCTGATGCATACATACATACAGCTTAGTCTCTCATTCATGCCGTCTCGTGCCCTACACCTGCAGGGTCCGACCCCATTTTATAGATGGTGATGGCTAAACTGAGGCTGGGGGTCACAGCAGTGGCTGCACTGTGCCTGATCTCAGCCTCACTGTTCCTAGCCCTCCGACCCCAGCAGGAGGGAGGAGCCATGGGCTTGCCCTCAAGCCGGGGCTTGGTAGATAGAGCCTGTGCCTGAGAGCCAGCTCACTGGGGGCTGTCTTCTCCGCCTGCCACTCCCACATCCTCGGATGTGTTTGTGGTCTGGTTCCTCAGATCAAGCCAGGCTCTAAGCCCAGGTCTCCCAGCCAGAACCACAAGCCTGTCCCCCTGGGAAGGGTGGATGCATCTGACCTCACCCCACCAGTGGGCTGCTGGCCAGGCTCCTCTGCTCTGGAGATGCAAGTTGGCTTGGCTCCTCCTGGGCAGGGAGGACAAGAAAGAAGGGCTGGTTCCTCTTCCTAGGCCTCCTCCAGCTTTGTTCCTGGAAGCCTGGTGGCTCCACAGGCCACTCGAAGCTCAGGGAATGTTGAGTCAGGCCGCGGTGAAAAGGGATTGATCAGCAAATACTGGCTCTAGATGTGACTGGACTGAGTGTGGTGGCAGTGGACAAGGCCATGTGTTCTGTTGCTGCGAAGACATCATGACCTTGCAAATTGGAGCTGGCTTACAGGTTCAGAGATTCAGTCTGTTATCATGGCAGGAAGATGGAGGCAGACATGGTGATGGAGAAGGAGCGAGAGTTCTGGATCCACGGCACTAGCCTGGCTTGAGCTTCTGAAACCCCAGTGACACACTTCCTCCAGCAAGGCCCCACATACTCCAGCAAGGCCACACCTCCTAATAGTGCCACTCCCTTTGGGCCTGTGGGGGCCATTTTCATTCAGACCACAACAGTCAGGATGGCAAGGTTGGACAGACTTTGCTGACACTCCATGGTTGGGCAGGCATGTGCCAGACCTAAGGGCCAAAGCAGAGAAAGAGTGAGGTCAGCGTTGTCCACATGCAGCTCCTAACTCTGGGTGAGGCTGATAGGGTGAGGGGAATCATCCATGAACAAAGATCACAGACACCCTCACCCCTCCTCAGACAGCTGCTTCTCTGCCCGGATCCTCGGGGCTAGGGTAGTAGGCAGGAGAAGCCGCAGATCCTGGCCAGAACCTTGGTGTTGCTGGCTGTAGGTCCTCAGTTTCCCCCTTTTGTCAAGTATAGAGGCAGCATTTCTGCCAGATGGGTTCCCTCCTACCGAGTGGGATTAGGCCTGACAGTAAAGGACAGCTGGCTGACCCCAGGGCTCCCTGGTTCCGTTGCAGTAGACACACAGCAAGGCAGTGCAGCTCACTGAGTGGACCAGGGACAAGAAATACACAGTGCAGACTTAGTCCCATGGGAGCTGAACTTGAACCCCCAGGATAAAAATTAGTGCCAGGGGCTGGAAAGATGGCTCAGTGGTTGGGAGCACTGAATGCTCTTTCAGAGGACCTGGGTTCAATTCCCAGCATCCATATGGTGGCTCCCGACTATCTGTAATTCCAGTTCCAGGGAATCCGGTGCCCTCACATAGACATACATGCAGGGAAAACACCAATGGACATAAAATTTAAAAAAAAATAAATAATAATTAGGGGCTGGAGAGATGGCTCAGAGGTTAAGAGCACTGACTGCTCTTCCAGGGGTCCTGAGTTCAATTCCCAGCAACCACATGGTGGCTCACAACCATCTGTAATGAGATCTGGCACCCTCTTCCGTATACATAATAAATCAATCTTAAAATAATTAGTGCCACGAATGGGTCACTGAAAGCAGAGGGAGGCTAGGGGAAGAAAGCTGGGGCTTCCCTGGGTTGAGGTCAACTCCTGGGGTTGTGAAATTGGATTTGGGTATTCTTGAATTTGATCTGCCCTGAGGTCATCCGCCATGCCATGCCGGGAGGAAAGGAAAGAGGGAAGGAAAAGGAGGAAAGGAGAGAGAGAGAGATGGCAGGAAGTAGGCAAGGCTTCATTTCCAGCCCAGTGACCTCTGGACTCTGGGTGGAGAGGCTGGGACCCCTCTGTGAAAGGGGGTGACCAGCCGGCTCACTTGAC
This sequence comes from Peromyscus leucopus, assembly GCF_004664715.2. Lineage (NCBI taxonomy): Eukaryota > Metazoa > Chordata > Mammalia > Rodentia > Cricetidae > Peromyscus > Peromyscus leucopus. Next base: position 142,116,540 of record NC_051064.1, read on the forward strand.
TAGTACCAGGCCCAGACCCAGCGGCATTGGGGAGGGGCTGGAGCCTCGAGGGTGCGGCGTGGCGGCGGCGCTCTCTAGGACCCAGCGACTCCGGGCTAGGGGCGGGCGTGGGCCTTGGGGGCCGTAGGGGGGCTCTGGCTGCGGGCTGCAGGCGGGCACTCTCAGCTGCACTAGAGCACGGCGGCACAGGGGCCCCGACAGGTAGGCGCGGGCTGGGCGCGCCCAGGGGCGTCGGGGGGCGCCATGCTCCACACTCCGTTCCTGGGGGGGGGATTGCGGAGACCCCGGCCCTGGGGTATGGAGCGGATGCTGAGGGGGCACCTGGCAAGTGGTGGGGCGCAAGATAGAATAGGCAGGGAGCTGGAACTTAGGGGTCATCGAGATGGGGGTGCTGGGGGACAGGGCAGCTGTCCCCCCAGCGTTTGGGATGTGGAGGGCGGGGCAGGGGTCGGACACAGAGACAAAGAGCGAAGTGGAGAGCCAGCGAGTTTCCGCCGACTGATTGTTCCCAGCTGTACAGCGGTGCCGCAGCATCTGGTGGGCCCCTTCGGGTCTGAGCCAGCAAGGGGGCTCCCAGTCCTCGCCCCCCAGAACCACAGAGTTGCCGAGGGGTTGGGGGAGGCCGAAGTTGTGGAAAGAGCCAGTGGTGGGGGTGGATCAGCCATCCGGACAGCTCCTGGCCTCGCTAACAACTCCCAAACTCCAGTTTTGAAGAGTTTGCCTGGGTCCCCTGGGAACAATTCATTATTCTCTCCTTCTTGCTGGGGCTAGCCAATGCGTCCCGTTCCCTGCCATAAGCCTGGGCCTGGGTGTGAGTGTGGAAGGCTCTGATGCACAGGGACTCGGGTCAATCATCACTCTGTATGTGGCCCCCCTGCCACAAGGCTGCCCAGAACTTAAGAGTGGGAATGTGAGGAGCCTGGAGTGGTGGTCCCTATGGATATAAACTAGCAAGGGCCTCTGGCCCCCACCAGGGGACGCTTGAGTGAGATCTCTGAGATGGGCAAGATATCAAGAAACCTCACAGTTGGGGAAACTGAGGTTAGATACCCTGTTTCTGCCTTTCCCTTGCTCTCTCCCCCAGGGGGTCAGAGTTGGGGTTCAAGCTGTGTGGAAGAACTTCCCATGGTGAGGTAGGGAGCTTTTGGATGGATGAGCCTGTGGGCAGCATCTAGAAGTCACCATCCACTGACTAAGACAGGGCATAGCCAGCTGATTCTGTAGTCAGCAATGAAGGCTGGACTCACCCTGGAGTTCCTGGGTATTAGGAACTTTGTGCAAGCCCTGGACCAGTGCCCTCACCAAGACTACACTCTTGTCATCCAGGGTCATGTCAAGGGTTCTGAATCTCTGGGCCAAGCGACTTCGCCTCACCCCGTTAGCATGCTGGGAGCCAGAGGTGCCCTCGCCTCCCAGTTTTCCTCCCCATGTTTCCTGCTGCTGCAGACAAACAGGCCTCAGTCTCGTGCGTGTGTCTGTAATGAAGACAGCCAGGTCTTGGGAGGCCTGGAGCTGGCAGGCGGCGTCTTGGAGCTGGGAGTCCTGCCCAGCCCTGGCCGCTCTGGGGGCTCCTGGGGCCTGTATGCATGTGGTTTTCCTGCTGAGCAGCATGCTCAGGGCCCAGGGGCTAATTGGGAGCAGGTGGCAGACCTGGCAAATGCTGCTGAGCTAGTGGCTGACCGTGGTGTTGGCTGGGTAGGGCTGGTACCCTAAGGATGTGCCTGAAGTCATTGGAATTCACATCAGAAAGTCAGGGAGATGGATGGGCCAGAGGTGGGTACAGTCAGGGTGGGGTGAATGGCTATTAGAGATGTCTCCTTAGTGAGCAGGACAAGGTAGTGTTTGTCAGCTTGTTAAGAGCTTCTTCCTCTGCATAGTAAGTTGAAGCTAACCTGGGCTACATGAGACCCGTCCTTAAAAGACCCAAGTCAGTCCTGGAACCTTGCCTAACCAGGGAGTGCAGATGTCCCTTCCCACCTCCAGATGCCTGGCTCTGTCTGTCCCCTGCAGACTGAGCTGGGGACAGAAATGGGTTCTGCCGTCCTGGGCTGGCTGCTGGCATGCAGCTGGCTCTCCTTTCCTCCTCTCTAGCTGTCCTCAGCGCCACCACAGCCTCCTCACTCCATGGCCATGAGAGCCGCCTGCCTCTTCCTGCTCTTCCTGCCTGGTAAGCAGCCGCTGGGGTGGGGACTCCCGTGTGGGACTTACCTCATGGCCAGAACTCTGCTGGCCAGCTCCCTGCTTCAGGTCTGCACCACCCAGGGGAGGAGCCTGAGGCAGGGAGTCCAGGCCCTGGGTCAGATCTGTATAGGGCTCTGCCGTTCTGTGCAGTCTTGGCCTTTGAGGGGTACTTAGCACACGAGGAGGTTATCAGTGGGGACCACAAAGATCCTGCCAGACCTAGGAGTCGTCCACTCACCGAGCCTGTCTAGGCCACATCTAAGGTAAGCTAAGTGCTGGAAGAGACAGCTGTGAATTAGGCAGACACATGTGGCCAGGCTGGGGAAGAGGCCTGGACAAGCAGACCTGGTAAATTTTAGATTGTGTTGAGTGCTATGATAGAAATACACAGCAAGGCAGGTGGGTCAGGGATGGCCCCAGCAGAGCTGACATGATAGTTGAGACCTGGAGAAGGCCTGGGGAGAGTCCTGTGGAAGGCAGGAGCGTGAGAATTCCTGGAGCAGCCAGCAGGCCACCCAGAGCAGAAGGCCTAGGCCAGGGCAGGGACAGGAAACTGACTCAGGACCCAGTTTGGGTTTTGTTGAGTCTGGGCCTGGCTGTAGGTCCCTGGCTTAGGAATGCCACCCGTTTCTCTCTGTCCTTCCTCTGTGGGGTGCCCACACGTGACCCCTCCCCTCAGCAGGCCTGCTGGCTCAGGGCCAATATGACCTGGATCCTCTTCCCCCATTCCCGGACCATGTCCAGTACAACCACTACGGCGACCAGATTGGTAAGACAGCCCTCCAGTGGCCCAGTGCTGCCTGGCCCATGTTCATGGCACCCATTTCAGTGGGGCGGTAGGGATCCCAGGCGCAGGTCCCTGGTTCATTTGTGACCTCTTTGCCCCACTCTCCTGGGACCTAGGGCTAGCCTGACCCAACCATTCTGTTTCCTTTTCACTTCCAGACAATGTAGACAACTACTATGACTACCAAGGTAAAAGTCTGGGGTAGGATGGGCGGGGCCAGCAACCTGGTGGGGACCTGTGGGGAAAGTGAGCGCATGCCTTGTCACCCACCCCCTGCCGCAGAAGGGAGTCCTCGACCTCCTGAGGAACAGTTCCAGTCCCAGCAACAAGTCCCACAGGAAGTCATCCCGGCCCCCACCCCAGGTAATGCAGTCTCCTTGGCCCAGCTCCCTGTGTGCTTCAGGATGGGAGTCTGGGTAGGCCCTGAGACAAGTGCCCCTTGCCCCAAATACCTCCTGGTGACCCCTGGCTGTCTTCCCACACCAGAACCACCAGCTGCAGGGGACCTGGAGACTGAGCCCACGGAGCCGGGGCCTCTTGGTAAGAGCCTCCTGAAAGCTGGAGAAAGCAGGCATGGCTTCAGAGAGAGCCTTTTTGGTGGGATTTGCAGGGTTTGGCAATGGTGGGATGCTAGGTGAGGGAGCTGACAGACATGTGCCTGGGCAGCTGTGGGATATCTCACCCTGCAGCCCCACCAACATCTGGCCAGAGTCTAGGGAGGAGCCAGCAAGTCCAGCTCAGCTGAGTCCTACCTAGCTGAGAGCCTGAGAGGAGGGGCCTAGAGAAGCCCAGCCTGTGTGTTGAGTTGGTTACGTAGAGGGTTATAGAGCAGCTTGTGAGCTAGTGAGCTGTCACGGTGACCAAGTGGGGTAGCTGTGAATTTGTGTTCCAATTTATGTTTCCAAATGGCGGGGGTGACTTTGTGTGTGGTATAAAGTTGGGCAGTCCTGTGCTGCCTGGGTGCTGGGTTTGTGCGGGTACCTGGGCAGGGCCTGAGGGTGCTTAGGGGCTCAGACTTTGTGAACCTGCCACTTGAGCTCTGAGCCTCCAGTCTGAGCCCACCTGTCCCTAGACTGCCGCGAGGAACAGTACCCATGCACCCGCCTCTACTCCATCCACAAGCCTTGTAAACAGTGTCTCAATGAGGTCTGCTTCTACAGGTGAGGGCTCTGAGGAGGGTCTCCAGGGGCCGCTCCCACCAGGGGAGGTGTGAGTTTGGGACAGGCACTGAAGAGGGTGGGCCTGGCCTGGGCTCCTGGGCTCTCCCAGTGGGAGTAGGTGCGGGTGTGCCTGAGAGCATCCCTGCCTCGTCCCCCAGCCTTCGCCGGGTGTATGTCGTCAACAAGGAGATATGTGTCCGCACAGTCTGTGCCCACGAGGAACTCCTCCGAGGTAGGAAACTTCATCCTTTGTCCTGGCAGCACCCACCCCCCACTTTACTACCTGGCCATGTCCCACCCGCAAGGGTTAGCATGGAATAGGTGTCCAGGCCACTTGTAGGAGGCCGCAAGCCCCTCCCTCATCCTCACTAGTATGGGCTGGCGGGTTCCCACCTGACTTCCCCTCCCTCCAACAGCTGACCTGTGCCGGGACAAGTTCTCCAAGTGTGGCGTGATGGCTGTCAGTGGCCTGTGCCAATCTGTGGCTGCCTCCTGTGCCAGGAGCTGTGGGGGCTGCTAGGGTGGAGCTGGTGTGGGATCCGAGCCCCAGACCCAGCTCGGATCCACCTCAGGCCCCGCCTGAACTGGTGCTTTCTCCCATCCTGCCCTCCCTTTCATCCTGGACATGAGAGGGCTGCTGCCCTGGGAAGTGTGGTCATAGCTGCCTTGGACCCCTCCCCAGCCTGTGGCCATCCAGTCTCCACCCCCTAGATGGGGTTCATCCAAGGCCTCCTTTTGGGGTCTGGGGCTCTCAATGTGCCTTCTCAGTGCCTTGGGGACATTCCTCCCTCTTCAGTCTCCTCAGGTAGGCTGTGCCCCTTACCCAGCTGGTCTACTTGGATTTCCTATGCCCCTAGGCATGGACCACCTTTGTTTTATACAAAATAATAAAGTTTTTACAAAAGACCCAGAGTCACTTTTGGGGCTGGGGACAACTTAAGTGCCACCAACATTGCTGGTTCCCAAAAAAGGCTACTCAGCTCCTTAGGAGTGTCAGATGGCTCTATTTCTGTATTCTGCCCACCGTAGCTTCATCTGTGACCCACCCAGAGGAAGGGACCCTGACACTCCCTCCCAAGATGCAACTCTTCGTGTGCACGCGACACAGACAGGTCATTTGGGTTCTTCCGTCCGAGTGAGCGGCATGGAGAGCTGTGTAGTGCTCCCCACGCTGTCCTGGTTAGTTCTGACAGGTCTGTATAGCACGCAAAATCACTGTCCTCAAATGACAGTGCTAAGTGACCACCCGGAGGCCCACAGCAGTGGGTGCCAAGAGCAGCCTGGCTCTGGGACCCTGAGAGAAGGGAATGTAGAGCTGTCTTAGAGATGCTGAGCGCTCCGTGAGCCTCTCTGTCACGCCATGATGCATGTCCCCACTTCACACAAGAGCACACACAGACTCTGCCACGGGAAGCATCAGCCAGCATCACTCCACAGAGCCAAGGCAACACTGTCCACTCCTGGCCCTGCCCTGGCACTATCCAGAGAGGGACCTGAGTTTGTGTGGTGGGCACAGCACCATCTGCTAGCAGCTGGATGGAGAGGGAGGTCCACCGTGCCCTGGGAGGTTGCTGAGCTCAGCTAACAAGCCTGTGCCCCCCGCTCTTCCAGCAACCCCCAGGTAGAGGAAGGACGTGTGTACAGACGAGTCTAGAAAACAGGTCATGTTACAAAAATCACAACAGTTCTTCACAGTTAACAGTATAAAAAACGGTACAAAAATACAAGGGCTCTAAGCTCACTAAGGAGCTTCCCGACACAAGGAGCCAAGGGAGCGCTCCCTGGCATCCCTTCCTGGGGAAGCTCTGCTCCGCTCTTGGTGGAAACAGGCGCTCTCCCTGACCTCTGGCTGGCTCAGCCTCGAAGAAGAGCCTCGGCCGTCAGGGGATCTTCTAGGAGAGGGGTCTGGAGCGTTAGAGGTGGTGCAGCAACTTTGAGAAGCCACATGGGTGTGACCACAGCCACAGTACCACCCTCATCTGTCACCCCAGCTCCCTCCCACCACACTGATGCCCAGGCCCTGGGCAGTCTATGTTACTAAGGGCCCCCTCTCCAGCCCAGGCGACTGTGCTCAGGATGCTGGCCGGAAGGGACTCACTGCTCTGGGGTGCCGGAGGGTGGGGGGACGGGTGCTGAGCTCCTGTGGAGCTCCTTCTGCAGCTGTGCCTTCAGCATGGACACCTGGAGAAGAGAAGGGCCCAGCAGCCCAGGCCACAGCTGACTTCAGAGAACGGGAGCTGGTGAGGGGTGGTATGCTACCTGCGGCAGGGCAGGGCAGCTGCCTAAGAGAGGGGGAGCCCCGCTTCTCACTTTGCCCCTCGTGGCAGGTGTCTGTGTACTTGGCATCCTTACCCCTTCAGAGGCTCGGTCACGTGAAGCAGCTCTGCCCAGCATCACTCCACAGAGCCGTGTCCTCCCAGCCCTGCCCTGCCACTGTCTATGAGCCCTGGCTCTATCCAGAAGGGGACCCTGTCCCAAGGAGGGCCAGCGAGAGGCGCAGAAGACTTGGCTGGGCCTGACTCTAGCAGGAGTGTGCGTGTGACCAGGCTGGGCCTATGTAAGCAGCTAAGCTCTGCTCTAGGAACAGCCAGATGGGACATAAGTGATCTCACTGACCAGGAAGAGCCATTTCTTGGGCTCTTACTAGTACTCCGGGGAGGGAGCCCCTTCACTGGGGTCCCAGGTTGCTGGGACAGCCTATAGCTGGACTGCTAAGGGCACCGTGCCATGCAGGGAGAGGGTCTGATGGCTTGAGGCAGAGCATGAGCCCTAGGCCAGGAGACACAGAGGCCAGGCAGTACCACCCCACCCATGGCTGGTGCCCCCACTGATCTACTTGACCCTTTTCAAGTTACAGAGGTCATGACCAGTCCTCTCCTCCAGCCCCACACTTCCATCCCAGCTCCATCTTCTCCCAGGGGAGGCCCCCGTACCTGCTCCTCCAGTCCCGACACTCGCTGGCGGTGGGCCCGCTCCCGTGCCTCCAGTGTGCGCTCCGTCTGCACCTGGGCACTGCGCAGGCGCTCAACCTCCTGTTGCAGCTCCAGACGCTGCTCGTCTGCCTCCAGGGGGACCGGATTGTGGTTCTGCTCCAGGGCCACCACCTGTGCCTGCGGATAGGGGCTGCCAATCAGGGTCCTAACCCGATGTGCACAGAGTGCAGGGCTTATCCCTTATCTCACTGGCCCTGACCGTGTATTCCGATCCTGGGTCAGGCTCCCAAGTGAAGCCCACGCAGACAGACAGACATGCGCATACGAAAATACCCAACAGTGCCGGCCTACACTCACAGGAACAAAAGCGAGCATGTGTGTCGAGAAGCACACATGGACACAAAGGCACAGTAACTGAACATCTGCATGTGAGAAAACATTTACGTGGACTCGGGCCGCATGGGGTTCATGCCGTACCCGTGAGCAAGCTCCCATAGGCACTCAGGCTTCCATAGATCCACAGCACACAGGAATCACAGGCTTGAATACCAATGAGCCTCACTGTTTCTCTCCACCATGGGGAGAGCCCCGCTCTAGAGTCCAGTGAGGACACCCTCCCAAAGGCTCTGGGCTCCTGTGCTGGCTCAGCCATAGGCACCCCCAGGACTCGTGGGCTCAGTATGGGAATTGGGGACCAGGCCGGGGGAAGGGCAGAGCTGACCTCCAACTGCTGGATCTGCTGCTGGGCCTCAGCCAGGTCCAGCTCTGCCCCTGTGAGTGTGCGGTCCAGGCGGCCCTTCTCTGCATTCAACCTGAGTGTGTCCTCATGGCTGCGAAGCTTCTCCCGCTCCACCTGGGTAGATATGGAGGTGTTGGAGGGGCTCACAGGAGCCTCTGTAGGACAATCTGACCACAGGGGCAGTACACTGAAGAGGCGCAGCAGACCTAGGGAGGCCCCCGCGAGCAGGTCACCTTATCCAGCGTCTTCCTGAGCGCCACACGGTCCTTGTCGAGCCGCAGGGCTGACCGTTCCACCTCACGTTTCTCAGCTTCCAGCTGGGCCAGGGCTCGCTGCAGACTGCCCAGGCGCTCCTGCAGCAGCCGCCGCTCTTCCTGCAGTTTCTGGACAGAGCGCAGAGCTGTGGCCTCGCCTTCTTGCCGCTGTCTCAGCATCTGCAGGAGAAGCCAGCAGTCCCTCACCCCACCGCACCTCAGGATGCCCATCTGAAACTTGGGGACAAAGGTGCTGGCCCACTGTGCCTACTCATGTAGTGAGCAACCGCGAGGCCCATGTGAGGAAACGGCTGAGGCCAAATGGTTCTCTCTGGGGTATAATGGGAGTGTGGGTCGAGGTTCGGAGTGAAGTTGAGATGGGCTCCCCACCCCATGCCAAGGACCACATGGGCTCCCCTATAGGTAGAGGCCCCCCAGGCCTCACCTGCTGCAGCTGTTGCAGCTGGCCTTCAGCATCACCCCGCTGCAGCTCCAGGTTGGCGAGCTCGCCCTGCAAAGTCTGCACCTGCTCACCCAGGGAGCTGCTTTGCCGCCGCGCTTCAGACAATGCCTGTCGGGCAGCATCCAGCCGTTCCTGGGAGACAGAGGCTGATGGTGCCAAGCCAGCCTGCCAGCCTGCCAGCCTGAGCAAACGGCTTCCCTTTGGGTGAAACACCTAACTGGCCCAGCCTGCTGCCGGTCCTGTCCCCTGCCTGTGCTGAGGGGACAGTCACTGTATCCCAAACTGCACCGAGGTCCCATACTAGCAGGTTTCTTCTCTCACTGGGCAGCACCCCCTCTCAGCCCCATGACTGGCTAGTTCTGCCCAGCCACTCCTGCCCCAAGGCCTATTCTCACTGGCTCCCCAGAATTCCTGACTGACAGCCTACAGGCTATCAGCTCCCTCCACACCTGCTCTTATTGGCTAACTCTCTCACTCAACTCTTTCCTGAAAGAAGAGAGATATAGGCCAGACCCTGGAGCCCTCCCCGCCCCCCCCCCCACCTGGAGCACTTGGCGGTCATGTTCACAGGTACTCAAGGTCTTCTGCAGGTGCAGATTCTTGTCCTGGGTGCTGGTGAGGCTGGCACTGCTCTGGGCCAGGGCATCTGTCAGGCTCTGCACCTTGCTCCGCAGGGTCCCCTCACTCTCCTCCACCTTGGCCAGTGCCCCATTCAGCCGTTCCACTGTTAGCTGCAAGGTCCCTGCCTTCACCTCACTGTCTGCCACCTGGCAGGAAGGTAGAGGCTGGTCACGGGCTCCCTTCATTGGGATCTCCACCAGGGGTGCTTGCTTACCCATGCTCCTCTCACCTCTGGGCCTCATCCATACCCTGTCGGCTTGTTCTCTTACTGCCTTAACCTACTGTAGTCTGGCCTCACCCCACTGTGAGTTAACCACCCTGTCCAGAGCCCGGTCAACCTAGCCAGGTGACAGGCAAGGACATCGCCACTCTGAGCCTCGACCTGTGCACCTTTGAAACCTGATGGTGAAGACCTGCCTCACGGAATCGGCAGCTGCACGATGCCTGGACAGAGCCCGGCACAAGGCATGTAGGTGTGACCGGGAGGGAGAGGGGCCCACCTGTCTCTGCAGGGAGTCAACCCGATCCTGGAGGGCCTGAGCGTGGGCCTCACGGTCCCCCAGACCCAGGCGGCTGCGCTGCAGCTCCCCTTCAAGAGCACGCCGCTGCAGCTCCAGCTTGATGGAGCGACTCTCAGAGGCGTCCAGCACCTCCTTCAGGCGCCGCTTGTCGTTCTCCAGCTTCACCTCGGTGGCCTTCATCTTGCTGACTTTCTCCTGTGGGTAGCAAGGCTCAGCCCCAATGCCTGCCCACCCCACACTCCTCTGCACCACTGGTACAAAACAGGGTCAGTCTCAAGGACTGTGTGACCTAGGACCAGCCTGTGACTGCCGGGGCCTCAGGATCCCCATTTGTCACAGACTGAGCAGATATGAGGATCCCAGAGCTGAGTCTAACATGTTATGTGAGCCAGGACGCACTTTCCCCATGGCTGTTTCATGTCTGTACGGGAAGGACTGGTCCAGAGGTGCCATTACCTGGGGACTCATCAGATCCCTGGGGAGGGGGCTGCAGAATGTAGACAGTGGACCCTCCCCTGCTCTACAAAGGGCTTTCCAGAATGGCTGGAAGCACAAATGAAACCCGAGCTGAACCTGGCAGCTGCTGCTGAGGATCAGGGCACCGCTCACAGCTCTAATGGCCGATTCTCCCTCCCTCCCCTGCTCAGGACTCAGACAGTGAAGGGGGTGTTGCAGAGCAGACAGGGGGCAGGAAGAACTTGGGCTCATTCAATCCACATGGGCACCCCAGAGTCAGTGGGTCCTGGGTGTCACTAACGCCTCTCTGCTTCATGCTTCCTCAAACTCCTCCCTGGCCTGTCTGGCCTGTGGGGAAGAGGGGGCCCCCACTCTGGCTCCCACCCAGCTTTGTTCCTGGCCTCCTCCCAGGCCCCAGGGGCTGCTGGGCCCAAAGCCAGAGCTGAAGCTGCAGACACAACAAACCAGCTCCAGCTTGGTCCCAGCCAGAGGGGGCGGGGGCAGCTGGAGAGAGGGCAGGGACTGCAGCTGAGAGGCTGAACTGTCATCACCCAAGGCCTGGGCTTCCTGCCCCAGACACACAGACACTAGAAACCAACACACCAAACGCCGCACCGCCATTCATGCAGATATTCAGAGATAGAGGCCCCGGCCAAAAGCTCAGGGGTACTGCCTCTGTGTAGCAATGACAGTGACCCCCACCCAAAGGGTGGCAGTTGGACAGCAGGCTGTTCCAGACCAAACCTGAGCCCCTGTGTCTGACTCAGACCCAAGCCCTTCTCCCCGAAGCATATGAACACTCAACAGTGGACTAGAATTGGCTCAATGGGAAGAGCCACAGCCCCCCCCCCCCACAGGCTGGGACTTGGGCAGAGGACTGCAGAGAACCCTGGGGCCTGCCCACCTGGCTGGCGCGGAGCTCGCTCTCGGTGGCCTGCAGGCTCCTCTCCAGCACTGCCATCTGGTCCAGGGTGGCTCTGCACTCCCGCTTGCTACGCCGCACGCTCTCCTCCTGCAGTGCCAGCTCTGCCTGGGCCCCGCTCAGCCGCCTGTCTGCACTGCGCCAGGCTGGGGCCGCCACCCAGGCCCATCAGTCCCATGCCAAACCCAGCCCCCGAACCAGGCCAGGAAGGTCCGGCCTGTATCCCACCCTCTCCAAGCCCTGCCTGGGCCACAGAGGGTCCGTAGGTTCGGGCCCCTTGGGCTGCCCAGGGAAGGTCTCCTGGGGGAGTCCTGAGTCAGGTAGGCCAGAACTGGACGTAAGAGCCCCTGACCCCAACTCGCTAGCCTCCCACCTCAGCTGCTAGGAGCATAGAGGGCAGAGGGGCCCTCACCTTCCTCGCTCTCAGCTACCGCCTTCTGCAGCTGCCTGGCCCTTGAGCTTGCACGGTCTCTCTCTGCTTCCATCTCAGCCAGCTGCTGACTGAGGGTGCTGGTCTGGACCTTAAGTTCATCCTGCAGCCCCAACAGAGGAAAGGGGAGACCCCTGCTCTGATCACCACAGCTCCTTTTCCCCTGGGCCCTGGGTTCCCCTCCCAGCCATCTCCCCCAGCCTCACCCGTTCCCGCTGGGTACTCCGTAGCTCTTGAAGAAAGTCTCGGAGGGCATCACGCACCACCTCTGGGTCCAAATCTGGAGGTGTTGGGGAGGCCACGAGCCCTGGAGATGGTGGCTGGGACCGAGGGCTATATTCCAAAGGACTGGGACTGCTAAGACCATCCCCACTTCCTGGAAGGGAAGGTATGGTGAGGGACATGGCAGCCACTGGGTGGTGGATGTAGGCTTTCAAGGTACCTCCTACATTAGCACACAAAGTGAGTCAGGTTATTTATCTTCCTGCCTAAAACCCTTTGCCAGATCTACTCACGTTCCTCAATCAAACCCAACTTCTTTATTATTTAAATAAAGTAGTTCTTTTTATTTTATTTATTTATTTTGTGATAGGTTCTATTATATAGTTCTGGCTGTCCTAGAATTCACTATGTAAACCAAGCTGACCTCAAACTCACAGAGATATGCCTCCCCGATGCTTGGATTAAAGGCATGTGTCACCACATCTGGCTTATTTTTATTTTACATATATGGGTGTTTTGCCTGCATGTATGTGTGTGTACCACAAGTGTGTCTGTGCTCATGGAGCCAGAAGAAGGCGTTAGACGCCCTGGCACTGGAGTTAAGGACAGTTGTGAGCTGCCATGTGAGTGTGGAAACTGAACTCAGGTCCTCTGCGACATCTTTCCCTCCCTGCTTTCCTCTACCTCTGCGATGCTCTGGTCCCCAGGGGCAGTCAGGCTCTGCCTCCTTTGCATTTATGTTTTGCTTTAGTTGGTTTTGACTAAGTATGCATTATTTGAAATGGGCCACTTTAATCTGTTTACTTTCTGCTCTGGAGGTACTATGGATGAGCCCAGGCATGCTCAAGAACCTTGGGTATGCTAGGTAAGCATCCTGCCACTGACATCCACAAACCCCTCCTTTTCTGAGAAAGGGGTAGGGCTCACTATGTAGCACAAGCTGGACCAGACTCACAATCTTCCTGCCTCAGTCTCCAGTGCAAGGATTGTAGGTGTGCACTACCATGTCCAATTTTATGGAGTGCTGAGGATCAAACCCAGGCCTCTGAACATACAGGCAAGCGCTGTACCAACTGAGCTTAACTAGTTCCCACCTACCTTAACCATTTTTAAGAATACAATCTGGGGGCATGAATTACAGTCATGCTATTGTACACTGGTCACCTCAAATCTTCTTCATCAGTCCTGTATCTCCCCAAATTCCCCATGGTGAACGTGACTTGATCTGGAAACAGGTAGCTGCAGACAGGGTCACACTGGAATGGTGGATCCCAACCCCACTATTGCTATCCCTATAAAAAGGGGAGATCCAGATGCCATGTGACCACGAGAGTTGTGCTGCCAGGTACACATCCCTCCCAGTACCGTCAGAGGGGTGTGGTCCTCCGATTTCCAGCCTTTGAGACAGCCAAACACATGTTTTTGCTTGTTAAGCGGCCAAGTATGTGAACTGGCCCGCTGTCCCTAAGGAATCTACCAAATGTATCAAATACATAGAAAAACATTTCAAAACCACCAGGCATGGTGGTACATGCCTGTATGCCTAGCATTTGGGAAGCTGAGACAGGAGGACTCCCCTGAATACAAGGCCAGCTTAGGCTACACAGTGAGTTCCAGGATAGCCTAAAGTGAGACCCTGTCTAAAAAACTTGAGACAAAACAATGTGAACAGTGAACCTGTACTGAGTGTGTGCAGACTTTCCCCATCAATATTCCCCAAGGATAATGGCTCACGTGGTTTGTATGTGCATTAGCTAGCACAGTGCTGCAGAGACAGACAGTATCTAGGAGATGCGTGCAGCTTACACAAACACTGAATCTCACAGGGGAGCCACAGACACCCTCAGATGTGGGGAGACAGGGAGTCTGCATTCTCCCGTGGCTACTGAAGAGTCACAGTTCCTTCATAGAGCAGTCCTGGCCAACTAAGATGACCAGACAGAAACTTAGTTTTAAAGCAGCAGATCTCTCTGCCTCCTCCCTCGATCTAGGCACCCTTGAATCTGCTTGCCGAGTGCGTGGACTTGTCTGTGCTGGAACTCACAGATGCCTGTCTTCCTAGGACTTCCTTACTCAATGACAGGATGACCTGCCCTGTGACATGTGTAAGCTGTGTGCCACTCCACAGGATGGATACAGCACATTTTTGCTATCTCTTCATGCTGATGGATATTTGGGATGTCACTGACGTTTGGCTCTTGTGAACAATTCTACAACAGTCGTTTATATATACGTGTCTACCATGGGCCTGTTTTCAGTTCTCTTAGCTGTATACCGAGGAGTAGGAATGCTGGGTCACCTCTCATTAACAATTCTATTTTCAACTTTTTGAGGAATTGTCAAGCTATTTCCCACAGCAGCTGCACTGATCAGCAGCCTCTTCCTCCCCTTATTTTTGTTTGCCTACTGTACCCAGGCCACAGGCCAATATGTCCTCCATTCTCTCCACACAGCTCTTCCTACAGCTAGACTCTAAGCTTCCTAAGAGACCTGCTTATCAACCTGTTTCCTGCCCTATTTCAGGTGTGTGCTGAGCACACGAGGTACTTAGTAAGTACTGAGTATGTGAATGGATCGATGCTACCCTGGAAGGTCAGGCCTGGCTGTTGCCTACCATGAGGGAGATTTTAGGATCCCAGGCCTGGTCTAGAGGGATGTGGAGCTGAGATAACAGTCTGGAGACCCATTAAGAAGATGGGGGCTCCGGGTTGGAGAGGTGGCTCAGTAATTAAGAGCACTGGCTGCTCTTGCAGAGGACTGGGTTTGATTCCCACCCACATGGCAGTTCACAGCCTTCTGTAACTCCAATTTCAGGGGATCGAATGCCCTCTTCTGGCCTCCTCCTGCACCAGGCATGCATGTGATACACATACATATATTCAAGTACTCTCACAAAAACATAAAATAAAACAAAGAAGATGGGGTTCAAGGATTCAGAAAAGACAAAGGGACCCTATGAATCCCTCCTTAACAAAGCTACCCAGGAGTCCAAGACAGCCAAGAGGCATGGCCCTTAGAGGGGCGTGGCCTTCAGAGGGGCGTGGTCCTCGGCGAGGCATCCACTGCTCTGGACTGCACTCACCTCCTGCTGGTGCTTCCCGAGTTGGGGAGCTGGACACTCGGCCCAGGCCCAGGCCCCGGCGCAGGGCGGAGCGCAGGCCACCCAGCTGGGCCTCGGCCACCCGCCGCTGCGCCTCCACGCGGGCAAGCTCGGCCTCCAGGCCCTGCGCACGGCCCTCGGCCGCACTCAGCCGCAACCCTAGCTCCGAGGTCTCGGCCCGCACCGTCTCCAGCCTCAGCTCCAGGCCCCGGGCCACTTCCAGTTGCTTCTTCTCAGTGCCACGCGCCTCCTCCAGGGAGCCCAGCAGGCCTCGCTCCCGCGCCCGGAACTCAGCCTCTTGCTC
Organism: Peromyscus leucopus; assembly: GCF_004664715.2. Taxonomy (NCBI): domain Eukaryota; kingdom Metazoa; phylum Chordata; class Mammalia; order Rodentia; family Cricetidae; genus Peromyscus; species Peromyscus leucopus. The sequence goes on from NC_051064.1 coordinate 142,131,633, forward strand.
CTGCAGCTTCCTCTGGGATCCCTGGAGCTGGGGAGGTGAAGCCAAGAGACGGAGTCACAAGGCCGTCCCCAACCCCCACCTGGTGCCCGCCACTCCAGGGACCACACCTGGACCTTTAGTGGCCTCCACTCTGGGAGGAGGGGTAAGAACATCCGTAGAGGGAGGGTACTTTGAATTTGCTTATTTGCCCTGCTGTTTATGTGTAACGTGCAGTCAGTCATAACAGTAACATTCACATAGTGCCAGGCAGGAAATACTTTCCCAAAGAACCCCAAACTACTCCTAAGAGTCATGGTCCTTTTACTAATGATGAAATGAAGAGACCGGCATGGAGAAGTTCAGTGGTTTCTCCAAGGCCACAGGGAGAGGCCATCTATTACAGACTTGCAACACACAGAAAGCTGCCCTCTGGTGAAGAGCAGGGGCCATCTCTCAGTCATTAGTGCCACAGGAAAGCCCCTCCACGGAGCACCAGGACACCAGGACCTGCCCCCCCCCCCCCCCCCCCCCCCCCCCCCCCCCCCCCCCCCCCCCCCCCCCCCCCCCCGCCCTCCTCTCACCCCATCTTCCCTGAGTGTCGATGCGCCCTCTGAAGCACACACAGAGAGCGGCTAAGGCAAAGTCACACAGTGTACCTGGTGGCTGTGTGACATTGGCAGGGGCCTTGCCTTCCTGAGCCTGCCTGGTTCTCCTATTAAAATGGGGTTTCCATTACCTACCTCACAGGCAGGCTGTGGGAAAATTAAAGAGGGTTGTCTTCAGAGTCTCGCCATGACCTCTTGGTATCTGCACACATCAGGCCTACAGTTTCTTTTGCTTGTTAGTATTAGTACAACTGAGGGAGCGTACCAGAGGTGGCGGGCTCAGCACCGTCCTCTGGAGGGAAGACACAGGCACACAGCAGCCCACCCCTCCTCTGGCCAGCCCACCCACCGCCCTTACCTCCTGCTTCAAGGCCTCCAGGCTGCTCTCGCCTTTCAGCAGCTTCTGCCGCAGGCCCAGCACCTCTCGCCGGCTCTCCTTCTCTGCCCGCTCGCCCTGGGTCAATCGGCCCTGCAGGTCTGCCAGCTCCCGGCCCAGCCTGGCATTGTCACTGTCCAGCATCTTCATCTGTGAACCAGAGCAGGCAGGGAGGTCAGCTGGCCCTACAGTTCTGCCCAGTCCTGGTCCAGGAGGCTCTCGGGATGGACTGACCTAGGATGCAGGCATCAACTTAACAGTCCAGGTCCACAGGGAGCCTGTCCTGGTGAACTCACTAAACTTGGATCACTCCAATGGCTTGTATGCCCCTTCACGGGAGTGGTGGTGACAGCAGGGAAGAGGTCAAGGTGACATCCAACCAACCTAGCAACTACAGCTGGGACCACAGCACCCAGGGTCTCTGTTCACCTCTACAGAGGAAGCTAGAGTGCCTCTGGTGTGCCCAGCTGGCACACGTACTTACACCAACTGAATTAACCGTCATATGTCCCTGTGTGTTTAACCCTGATGTAATGGAAGAGAAAACAGGCCAGAGCATTGAATGACTTGCCTGCCACACAGCCCACAAGCAGCAGACTGGGATATGATCCCAGGCAAGGGGAACATTCTAAGCCTGCTTCCTCCCAGGAGCAGGTAGGGTGAGGACCACCCACCCCACAGGACTGTCGCAGGGCTGACAGATCAGAACCCATCACCATGCTCCCCAGCAGAGCCTTGGCTGCTGACTTGAGGGGTCTGGGGGAGGGACTGAAGTGAGAAGGCATTATTTTCAGGAAGGCCACCCATCTCAGAGCATCCGTCTCTGGCTACCACCCGCTGTCTCCATTGTGGCCATCGAGGCTGTTTCCTGTTCCTGGGGCCTTCTGGTGGGGGAAGCCTTAAGTTTCCAGTGTGTGGGCAGTGCCCAGTATGCAGCAGGTGCTTGATCAGTGCTTGCTGGTGAGGGGGTAGCAATCTAGTCAGAGGTCTGCTGACAAGTTCAGCCATCTCCACCTTCTACTAAGGCACACGCACCTCCCATCTCGTGCTCCAGATCAAACAGGCTTTGGCATGTTAGGCAAGCATCCTGCCCATGAGTTACACACCCAACCTCTTCTACTTTCCTTTCTAAAAAATGTATACGCCAGGTGTGGTGGTGACGCACACCTTTAATCCCAGCACTCGGGAGGCAGAGGCAAGAGGATCTCTGAGTTCGAGGCCAGCCTGGTCCAGGACAGCCAAGAAAGACTGTTACATAGAGAAATCCTGTCTGAGAAAAATTTTTTTTTTACTTTTTTTTGTTTATGTGTACAAGTACTTTGCCCTGTCTGTCTGTCTGTGCACCACATGTGCTTGTGGATGCCAGAAGAGGGTATTGGATACCTTGAGACTAGAATTACAGTTATGAGCTGCCATGTAGGTGATGGGAATCGAACCCAGGTCTTTTGGAAGAACAGTCAGTGCTCTTAACCGCTGAGCCATCTCTCCAGTACCTACTTTTATTTCCTGGCAGTACTTACTGGGCAGTGGATGCAGGGCTTCATGCCTTTGGTGAGCATTCTCAGTTAGTGATTTATAGTCTTGCTGGTTTTACTTTTTATTTTGAAGAGGGCCTCAGTAAGTCAAGACTGCAGCCCAGGCAAACCTTGAACCTGTGGCCCTCTGGCCTCAATCTCCATAGTAGCTGGGATTACAGGCCTGCACCACCATGCCCAGGTTATGGTTGCTTTCTTACCACAGTAAGGGAGGGAGGGGTGGAGACAGCCGTGTGGCCTGTAAAAGTGGAAGCAGTTGCTAGCCTGACCTGGTTCCCAGGGGCCACTCCTTCATTGCTCAGGTGTCTTTAGAACTAGACAAGATGCTGCTGGGCCTCGCTGTGGGATACCCGAGTCTGGATGTGACGCAGGCACATAGCATCTACACAGTTCATGGTAGAGGGCCCCTGGAAACCCATCTGCTTAACACAGTTTCCTCTCAACTGAACACTCTCCAGGAGGGAGGCGAGGTAAACACTGCCTTTCATGAGGGAATGGAAAGCTGGAAAATTCTCCAAAGCCCCTCCCCAGCCTCACAGATGAGTAAACAACCGATGGGGGAGGGGCCTCCCCGTCTAGCTGCCTGAAGCTGTACAGAGAGCGCCAGGTCTGCAGCCTTTGGGAGTTGTTGCCCGTGCCGGGGTGGGGGTTTCTGTGATGGAGCCAATTTTGAATCCTTTCGGCTCCTGTAATTACTATAAAAACCCACTGGTTCATCGAGTTGGACTTTTGGTGCAACCATTACTTTGGTCTGCTGTGGGTTCCCTTCTGGGGTGAGTAGAGGTATATGGTGTGGGTGTGGGGTAATGTTGTGTCTCCCCAGAAAAAGTCTCTCACAAAACCCCACCCATGGATGTCAAGCTTAGGTAAGAGGCTTGCTGCAGCCCAGGCCTTGAGTTTACACACTGGAACCGGCCTCCTGAGAGGGTGCTGCTTGCTGGCCAGAGCGTGTGGAAGGGCAGGAGCCAGGGCCGAACCTGCCGCCTAAGTTCCTGCAGCTCCCGACGGGCCTCCAGCCGGGACCGCTCCACCTCCTGCAGGGAGGCCCGCAGCTCCCCAGCCTCCCTGCCCACGGACATTCGAGCCTCCTCCAGGAGAGCCAGCTTCTGCTCCTTGTCTTCATTGGCAAGCTTCAGGCTGGAGAGGAGAGAAGGCAGAGGCCGCGTCCTGGGACCGTCGTCTGCATCTGGGTGCACAAGGCTGTCCCCTGGCCCCACCAGGCCCCATCTTAGCCCAAGGTAGCCCAAATGCCGCCTGCCCACATGGCTGCCCTTGTACTGACCCAAAAGCCCCTTGGCATGGAGAGGCACATGAGGGACTCCAGGAGGGGACTCAGTTTCCAAAGCTATTGACACAGGTGAGGCCTGAGAGTGACCCAACCCTCTCTGTTGTCACCTGTCCATTTTCTGTAGCAGACAAGCCACCAAACTGACCTCCCTGCTAGGCTGTGCTTACAGACCAAAGCTTACCAGCTACATGGTCCCCTAAACCACGGTTCAGTTAGACTTTTTTTTTTTTTTTTTTTTTTTTTGGTTTTCCGAGACAGGGTTTCGCTGTGTAGCCCAGGCTGGCCTCGAACTCACAGAGATCCGCCTGGCTCAGCCTCCCGAGAGCTGGGATTAAAGGTGTGCGCCACCTCCGCCCGGCTCAGTTAGACTCTTAACCGGCAGAGGATGGGGTCAGGTTGGCCGGGTCCACTGCAGCCCTCACCTGATGCGCTCGCTCTCAGCCTTCTTCACAGCGGTCCTCAGCTCCTCGTTGGAACGTCGCAGGGCCTCACGCTCCTTGGTGCCCTCACTGAGACTGCGCCGCAGCTCACTGGCCTCCTGGCGATGGGCCTCACAGCCCTCCTGGCTGTCCCGGACCTTGCGCTGAGCCTCCAACAGCTCCCGCCGCAGCCCATCACGGGTGTCCTCCAACAGGCGCAGCTGAGTCCTCAGCTCTTCTGCCTGTGGGTCCAGAATGGGGTCAGGGCCCTCAGGCTAAGGCCATGGCGGGAATGGGCTTGTATGCCACTTCCCTGGCTGGCTACGGGACACCATGGTCCCAACACTGCCCCTGGAATCTGAGGCGGGTGGCTGACCTCAGTGATGGTATGGGACACTGAACCTGAAACAATCCCCATCAGGACTGTCCAGTGAATGAGTCCCCCCAAACTCCCCTTGCAAACCTCAGGTGCTTAATAAATGTTGGCTGCCTCCTCCATGGGCTAGTCACTGCCTGTCCTCACTGCAGGAGCACTCACAGGATCAGCCCCAGCACACATGCAGCAGCCCCCTGCATGCTGCCAGGACAGAGCAGCATCAGCTCACCTCACGCATGCAGGACTCCCGCTGCCTGCCCAGGGTCCCCGCCTGCTCCTGGAGTTCTTTCACCTGCTGGGCATGGGCCGCCGTGGTCTCCTCCAGCTGGGCCCGGAGGTCTCGAAGCTCAGATGTCAGGGCGTTCACTGTGTTCTGGAGGCAGTCAGGATGCTCACTCTTAGTCCTGATGTGGCCCCCCAACACTGGCCACTGCACTGTCCTACCCCTCTGGCTGAAATAAAGCCTCTCCCAGAGGCCCGCCACACCTTGATCATTCTTTAGCTGTGAGGTGAGGGGGGCTGGCCTTGAAGCTGGTCTCTTGTGCTGCTTTTCCCTTGGATAGAGGCCTGGCGGCCTACCTACCCGGTCCTGTTCCTGCCGGCTCTGAGCATCTCGCTTCTGCCGTTCCATCTCCAGAGAGATGGCAGCCAGACTGTGCCGGGTTCCCATCAACTTCTCAGACAGTGCCGTCTTCTCAGACTCCTTCAGGGACAAGGCCTAGGCAGAGGCAAGGAAGACTGGGCTTAGTGGGCGGCCAGTTCTTTCTCTTAGCCTCCCATGGTGCTCAGTAGCAGCACTGGCCCACCGAGGGTGGACCCAGGACGGAGGTGCCTGTTCACTCTCTGGAGCCCTCCGATGGGGTTCTGGAGCAGCAGCAGGAGCCTGGATGTGGACATGATCTACAGACTTAACTAATACCTCAACTACCCCATGGCGAAGGCTGCTGTGACCCCATGTTACAGGAGAGAAAGAGATGGCTCGGGGAGAATGTCATTTGCCAGGGCGACACAGCAGGAGACGGCTGTGGTCTGCCCCACTCCATTACCTTATAGAAATCAAGAATTAACCCAGAGGTGTCTCCAGCCTGACTAGCAGGGACAGGAGAATGGGAGACAGCTTGCCTGTGTCGCCTGTCAGCGCCCGTGTGCTAGACCTCTCTCTCTCCCAGTCTCTCTCTGCCGGGGAGAAAACTGAGGCCCAGGGGGAACTGGTGGTTCCTGGACTCTGGCTGCTGAGGTGTGTGTGTGGGGGGAATTCTGGGCAGAGCCGGGAGAGCCACGGCGGCCGCCCAGACTCCAGACCTGCTGCTTCTCGCTCTCGGCCAGGAGCAGGCCCTCATCCCGCTCCTGCTGCAGGGCTGCGATCTCCTCGCTCAGCTCCTCCTTCTCAGCCTCCATCCGGGCCAGCAGCTCCTCTCGCTCCTGCTGCAGCTGGCCCTGCAGCTGGGCCCGCTCTGCCTGCAGTTCCCGCCACGCAGCCTCCTGAGGGCCAGAACCAGGCTGTGTGACACACCGGGAGAGCCCAGGAAGTCCCTTGTGTACTTCAGGTCAGCAAAAGTCCCAAGTACCCCACAGCTAAGAGACAGGACAGTGACAGGTCACATCAGGTCTGTGGACGCAGCAGGGAGGCACAGCAGCCTGGTCTGGGGACAAGAATGCTCCCTGGGGAGGGTGGAGCCGTCCAGGCAGAAGAGAACTAGGCCAGGAGTGTAGCCTGGAGGCCTGGAGGGAAGAACAGGCTGGAACCTCAGAAATCCTCCATGGTGACCATGGGCCAGACCAGGCGAGCTGTGGAATTGAGGGCTATGGGGACAATAGAGACTCAAGCCAAGGGGACAAAGACGATCTGGATTGTATTTTTTAAATTCTTTTGGACTTCTTTATTTTATGTGCATGGGTGTTTTGTCTGCATGTATGTCTTGCACCATTTACAAGCCTGATGCCTCTGAAGGTTAGAAGATGGAGTTGGAGTCCCTGGAACTGAAGTTATGGAGAAGTTGTGGATGTCATGTGGGTGCTGGGAATTTAACCCAGGTCCTCTAGAAGAGCAGCAAGTGCTCTAACCGCTGAGCCATCTCGCCAGCTCTGGGCAGGCAGCTAGAGGGTTGTGTAAAGCGGAGTAGGGCTGGTTACAAGGAGTGACAGAACTCTGGGGACCAGACTGGCAGGGAAGCTGAAGAGAATACAGACTTGGGAGCACTGATGAGGCCCAGACAGACAGGGCCAGGCATCAGAATGTGGCTCCCTAGGGGCATGGTACAGCCCATGACGAAGAACGGCTTTCTTGTGGTGAGGGCACACTGCCTGTGCCCTACAATTTTCTGAAGGCCTTTAGGTGCTACCCTGCCATCTACTGGCCATGTGTGGTCATTTCCACCATAATTCATGGAGGCTGGGGGGCATCTCTCACACTACTTTATAGGAGTCCTGCAGTGAGAACATGAAACTGTTGGAGGCAGCCCTGACCAGGCTGGTTTTTTTTAAAGGTCCTCGTCCTGCAGACCAGTCTGGAGAGCACCCCAAGAACAGGAACTGACAGGAAATTTATTAAGTGCTGTTGCTACACTAACCCCTTCCCACTGAAGACCCCATAACAATCTACCCCATTTCTGTGGGTGGGAAAATGAAGGAACAAAAACGTTATAGAGCATCAGTGAGTCCAAGATCAGACACAAACTCAGGAAACGTAAGCACAGAATCAGTGTCATTCTTGAAACTTAGGACATGAATGTAGCTTTTTACTGTATGTTTGCTTGTTTTGTTTTGAGACAAGGTCTCACCATGTAGCCCTGGCTGTTCTGGAACTATGTAGACCAGGCTGGCCTCAAACTCTCAGAGATCTGCCTGTCTCTGCCTTCTGAGTGGTGGGACTGAAGGTGTGCACCACCACGCCCAGCCTGCTTTCTGCTAAATGTTATACTGGTCTTGCTGCAGTATGGCTGTGGGTTTCCATCAGGTTCACTAGGACTGGACCTAATCTGGGGTCTGGAACTCTACACAACTGATAAGGACAACTCACTCCCACAGATCTCCCCAGCTGTCCCCAGGGCCTCCATGGCAGACACGAAGTCCTGTTTGACAGATGTAGAAACTGAGGCAGAGCAAGACAGATGCCTCCCCAGAGCAGAGACAGTGAGGTTCAGAGGCCGGCCTACTCCTCCCCAGCTGACCAAACCTTCTCACGCTGGAGTCTCTGAAGGTCTTCCTCATGGGCTGCCCGCTGCTCCCGCAGAGAGGCCTGCGCCTCCCGCTCAGCCTGCGCCAGCTTCTGGGTCATCAGCTCCTTGTCCAAGGCTGCCTTCTCTTCGGTGGCTGTGACCTGCTGCCGCAGGCCCGCCAGCTCCCCTGCACAAGATGGGTGGCAGGAAGACAGGGCTGAGTCACAACCTCCCTCTGGGACGACAGACCTGGGCCACAGGAGCCACATGGGCAAAAGCTGAGGGAAGGGAGCTTGCCTGGCAGCTACGCTGAGCTTCTTGGACAAGCGGCTCACCCCCTCTGGATGCCAGTTTTCCACCTGCCGTATGGGCTCACTGGCTCTGTTCCCCTCATGTACAAGGGATAAAATGCCTGATGAGAAGTGCCAGCCAGAGGGGAAGGGTATCAAAAGGGCAGTGACACCATGGGTCAAGCAGCTGGGAACATCCCATCCATCCCTGCACGTCACAAATGATGTGCCCTGTTAGTTCAACCTCATCCTGTCCAAGACGAGGCTCCAGCACCGTCTGGCTTTATGGAGTGTCTCCACCAGTGACAACAGCAGCCCTCGCCGAGAGACACAGTGGGAGGCGGGTCCCACCTGACCAGGAAGGGCACTGCCCAGGTGGGAAGCCCAGCAGCATTGCCCTCCCTGGGCCTGTCTGACTCAGCAAAGTCAATTTCCATGACCCAAGCAGGGGCTTAGCTGGCTGAGCTTTACCGTTGCTGAGCTGGAAGGGTTGAGAGTGGGGAGCATGTGGGGACCATTTGGCTGATTCATGGGAGCAGCTGACGGATCTATAGGGACCTTAGAACTCTCCAGCCTCCCTGATGACGAAGAAGCAGCAGCCACAGTTGGCCGAGTCAGGCACTGTGCCAAGGCCTTCACGAGCTCCTTCACCTCATCCTGGTAACAGCTCAGGACAGAAAGCCAGGTCTGCCACATACCTCACCTAGGGCTCCTAACATCTTCGAGACCCCAGTACCCACAGCTAAAGTTTAGCATGGAGCCCGGGTGTTCCCCAGATCCTCATACCAGTCAGGGCTTCTTTGGCCAGCAGCAGGGCTTGACTGTCGGCTTCTAACTGCTCCCGGCGGGCCTCGAGCTGCGCCAGCTGCCTCTGCACGTCAAACAGGCTGCTCTCCAGGGTTTCCTTCTCCAAGCTGTAACACACAATCCCTGAGGCCTTGGGACTCAGCCTCCCCGCCCCAGGACTATCAGGGTGTGGCCAGTGTGGGCCAAACGCCAGCCTACCTGCCCAGCTAGAACCAGGTTCCCCGAGGAAAACGCACCTGAGCTAGGCTGAGTGGGTAAGTGTGGCTCCTAAGTGACTGCTCCTCTGGGTTAACCCTGGGGCGTGGCTGCTCAGGAAGTGGCCCCAGGGATGCCCCCTGCCAGGAGCTGGGCAAAGCCCTTACCGCAGACGAATGGCCTCCTCCGACAGGGTCCGGCCCTCACGCTCTGCTGCTGCGAGCTGCACAGCCAGGCCAGCCCGCTCCTTGGCCAGTGCCTCCTTCTCCCGGGCTGTGCGCTCCAGTGCCTCCACCTGCCGCTGTGACTCCCGCAGGGCCTGCTCCAGCTCCTGGTCCCGTCCACTCAGCTGCCGGGAGAGCTGGCCGACCCAGGGATTGTGAGCAGAAGCCCTGGCTGCTTCACTATGCAGTACTTTAATGGGGGGGTCTAGTCGGGCCCTGGCCTGGCAGCAGGAGGCTAAGAGTTAAAGCACAGGCGCTGTACTGGTGTGCTGTACGTGCCCAGGCAAACCCTAGCCTTTTCTACACCTGCAAATGCACACATGTGAAAAAACACAAGCCCGAGTCACCCACTGCGCCCTGCACCCTAAACTTTCTGAGAAGCTGAACACAGCTGTGCAGGCTGCAGGGAGGAGCCGGAGCTACACCTTCTTCACAGGAACCCTGGACCCCAGGACAGAGGCTGCATCACAGACCCTGGAGCCCTGGAACCTAAGCTGCCTTCCAGCGGTGTGGCTTCAGTTCCCCGAATCTCTACTTTCTTCACATGACAGATTGTCACCAAGGCTGGCTCAGAGCCGGCACATCCTCTAAATGACAGACGGGATGGCAGAAGCATGCAGGGTAGGGCAGTTTGTTCAAGGCCCTCAGCTAGAAGAAGTGGGGTGCATATGGACGCAGAGGCAAGCGCCCGAGCCTGTGGCTTATCCTAGACTAGGGTGTGAGTGGCCAGGAGCCCCTCCCCACACAGCTGCACGGGAGCTCAGCCCACCTGGGCCAACTGCTCCTGCAGGTGACTGCGTTCACTGCGCAATGCACGGAGCTGCTGCTCCAGCGCCTCCCGGGCCTGCTCAGCCGCACACAAGGAACCCTCCAGACCCTGGCGCTCCACCTCCTGCTCCAGCCTCAGCTGCTCCAAACGTTCCTGCTCCTCCAGAGCAAACGTAGTGGCGTGCTCTGCCTGCTGCTGTCGGTCCAGGAGTGCCGCCTTGTCTTCCTCTAGCTGCAGGGTATGGATAAAGGTCTGGGGGACCCTCCCAGGACCAGGGATGCCCCCTCCATCCCCACCAATGGCCACAGCCAGTCCAGGGGAGGCTCCCTAAACTGAAGGAAGAATGTCCATGGTGCAGAGAACAAAGGATCAAAATAGAGCAGGGCCACCAGGGCATCCTTCTATGATGCACAAAACAGAGGCAAAGAAAGACAGACAGGATGAGAGTTGGACAGCAGGACAGACAGGGGAGGGTGTGGGAGCCCCGGCATGCCTCTGTGGTATCTCCCTGGTGGAGGGGACATGTGGCTGGTGCAGAGAATACCTGGGCCATGAGGCGGTTTAACTCCAGCTTGTCCTGGGCGAGACTCTCATTGAGGGCACTCATCTTGGACAGGGAGTCTCGAAGGGAGGCCTCCTCTGCCCTCAGCTTGGTCAGGGAGAGCTCTAGCTGTGCACGGCCAGCTTCAGCCTGCAGTGGGGACAGGGAAGCAGACCCTGACCGACTGGAGAAAGGGTTGACGGGAGTCAGGCAATCCCACCAAAGATGGCCACAGACGGGGAGGCTGTCTGAAAGACACCTCATACCCTAGAGCTGCTCAAGAAAGGACTAAGAGGCAGAGCCAGGGGTCAGAAGAGTCTCCAAACGCAGCCTAGAAGGCCATCATGTCGCCGGAAGTGGGACAAGCACCTTCAGAGGACTCTCAGGACAATGGCCCCAACTTCCTCAGTCCCAGGACCCATCTCCACAGAAAGAACCAGGTGACCCTGAGCTTCAAGCTCGAGTCCAAGGAGCCCCTGAAGAAGCAGCGATCTGTGGACTGGGTCAAAAGCCAGGCTGTGGGGCTAGGGAGATGGCTCAGTGGTAAGATTCTTGCTGCTTAAGTATAAGAACATGAGTTCAAATCCCCAGAATCCATGTACAAGCTGTAGGCAGAAGGTAACAAGTATAACGCCAGCATTCCTACAGCAAATGGGGGACAGACAGGAGAGTCCTCCGGAGGTCAAGATCCGGCTAGTGTAGGATACACAGCAGGAAACAATGACGGACCACAAATAAATGGGGGACAGACAGGAGAGTCCTCCGGAGGTCAAGATCCGGCTAGTGTAGTATACACAGCAGGAAACAATGACGGGCCATAAATAAGGTGGAAGGCATGGATGGACGCCAAGGCTGTCTTGACTTCTAGACAATTGTCACAGCACACACTTGTGCTCCAACACACAGACACACAGACACACACAGACACACGGGGGCGGGGAGGGGAATGCGGGCAGTTTTCAAAACACAGTAACAAATAAATAAGTAGATAAAAATAAAAAGTCAGGGTGGTGGTGGCGCACTCCTTTAATCCCAGCACTTGGGAGGCAGAGGCAGGCGGATCTCTGTGAGTTCGAGGCCAGCCTGGGCTACCAAGTGAGTTCCAGGAAAGGCGCAAAGCTACACAGAGAAACCCTGTCTCGAAAAAAAAAAAACAAAAAAAAATAAAAAAATAAATAAATAAAAAGTCAGCTGGGTGGTGGTGGTGCATGCCTTTAATTCCAGCACTTGGGAGGCAGAGGCAGGTGGATCTCTGTGAGTTCAAGGCCAGTCTGGTCTACAAAGCAAGTTCCAGGATAACCAGCGTAACACAGAGAAACCCTGTCTTGAAAAACCAAAAAATTTAAAAATAAATAAATAAATAAATAGAAAATAAAATGAAAAGTCAGTCTGTATCCAGAGAAAGAGGTCAGTGACATGAGTGACATGCTCCGACAGTAGCCTGAGAAGGGTCAGCCTGTAGGCAGTGGAGAATCATGAGCTGTGCAGCTGACAGGACTCACCTTGGTCAGCGCCTCGGCCACCTCTGCCTTCTCCGCCTGCAGCACATCCCTCTGCAGTATGGCACAGCTCAGTGCCTCTCGCACCTCCACCAGCTCCTTAGCCAGCCCCGAGCGCTTCACTTCCAACTGCTCCAGCTGCCTGTGGCTGTGGGACAGAGGACTGTTGTGGCATATTCCTTTTACACTGTGTGAGAATGTGTCACTGTGACTGGTTTAATAAGAAGCTAAGTGGCCAATAGCTAGGCAGGAGGTATAGCAGGGACTTCTGAACAGAGAGAGCTCTGGGAAGAAGAAAGGCAGAGTCGCCAATCAGATGTGGGAAAGCCAGGATGGGCATAATGGAGATGAGGTAATGAGCACGTGGAAGAATGTAGATTAAAAAAATGGGTTAATTTAAGTTATAAGAGCTAGTTAGAAACAAGCTTAAGCTAAAGCTGGGCCTTCATAATTAATAATAAGTCTCTAGGTCATTTTTTCTTATTATTTTATGTGTACTGGGTGTTTTGCCTGCGTGTATGTCCATATGAGGGTGTCAGAATTCCTGGAACAGGAGTTACAGATAGTTTTGAGCTGCCATGTTAGTGCTGGGAATTGAACCCAGGTCCTCTGGAAGAACAGCCAACTGCTGAGCCATCTCTCTAGCCCATCCATGGGCTGGTGAAAGTCTGTCTACATATGGCGTTCCAATGTATATCCACATAAGGCCTGAGAAAGCTAAAAAAAAGTTTGGAACACAGAGTCAAATGTGCTTCCTGGTGCAGCCTCCTGGTGACCAGTCTCTTGGGTAGGCTGTACAGAAACTGCCTGGGGCTGGAGCCAGCCTCTGGTGCCATGCACCAGCACCAGCACCAGGAGTTAGGCTAAGCCATGCTGGTGGCTGACACAGCAGTTTAAGATTTGTCTCACACCATCAGAAAACACTACAGATGCTTAGTAAGGCCAGGCCCAGACACAGAAAACCTCTAAAAAGGTATGATATGTTTTAAAATGTGCTTTGATGATGAAGAAAATGGGTATAAACAGTCATAGAAAAATAGTTTATAATTAATAAAGTCTTTAAAAAAGAACAGCATAAAAAATAAGCCACATAAGGATGGAATATTATAACACAGGGGTTTGGACCTTATGTGGTGCTTTGTTAATTTTGAATTTTTTGAATGCTAGTGAACAGAGAACGACAGCGGCTGAGAGACACTGGATTGTGGAAGGGACTGATGAATTAAACCAGCCTAGACACTTCAGGGATGCCTTAACTTTAAAATGGAAGTCAGAAAATGTATTGCTTTGGGGAAGAGGTTATGCTTTTGTTCCACAGGAAACGAAAGGCTGTGGATTCGTTTAAGGTTAAAGAGGCACAGTCAGATTTGATCAGGGAAGACCCCCTGAAAATCCTGGCTATAGACATAAAGAAATAAACCTAGAAAAACTACAAGACAGATGACATATATTTTATTTGCTCAAACATAAAAAAAAAATCATCTTTGGCTGGCTTGTATACAATACCCAGTCACAGTTGTGTTAATGCAGAAATGTGTGTTTCCTTTGAAAGTTTGTGTTTTCAGAACAAGGGGACCAGACACAATGAAAACGGGTGGCCCCGGTGACCCAGCCTCTCAGATGCCTCTGTTGCAGTTTCCTCAGAATTCTATATCCAGAACAACTTCAAGGCTGCCGACTGAGATGGTCCAGCCTCACAGACTACTCCAGCCACAACTACAGATAAGCCCTACATTTCCCCATCACACCGAGACCAGACAACATCCAACTCTCTCAGGACTGACCATTATCTTGGTTTTCTCAGGGTCCCCTAAAGATGTTGTTGCCCCTAGACAACAGGAAGCAGTAGAGAGAACATGATGCCCACATTCCCGAGAGGTGCGATGGAGAGACCCCAGGTGAGCAGGGACCCACCTGCGCTCCAGCTCTCTTCGGGCCCGGGCGCCCTCCTGCACCGAGTCCTCTTGCTCGTCCTCCAACTGGGTGTGCTGACGCCTCAGCTCCTCCTGGGCCGACTGCAGCTTTTCCAGTTCTTGGCGTAGCTCCTCAGCCTGCTGCTGGGCCACCTGCAGGCTGTGGGCCAGGCTGCCCTTCTCCCTACAGGACAAGCAAGGAGAGGACAGGGCTTTTCTGAGGCTGCTCTCCACCAGGGAAGGTGGTCGGACTGACTACTCTGACCACATCCCCTGTCCTCCAGGATACTGCCTCCAGGAAGCCTTCCCTGATGCTTCTCACAGCTAACTCATCTCATATCACCCAGCACTGAGAATATCTTTCCTCCCAATTTTGCATCTCTACAGACCCAAGGAATGGGGGAAGATACTGGTGTTGCCTGCAAGTACCCCAGCAGGGGGGACAGGCCAGAGCCAGGCTCCTAGGACACACAGGCATCTTGCGTGCCAGTTCTAAGGTGCATGGCCAGGAAACACCTGTCATCTATCACCCTCGATCCTGGCAAGCTGGACAGAGCTGGATCTGTCTGGATCCCAGAGCTTCACACTGCACAGAGCAGCAGCATGTACCCAGTGTGCCACAGAGGAAGGAGGAAGCCAGTGGGAATGCCCGAGGCTTGCAGAGAGTTGCCACCTTCCCCAGCTCCAGTCCAGTGCAGAAGCTGGAGGCTCCCTTGTCAGCCAGGGTTTGGAGATCAGGCTAAGGGCTGCCCACCTCTTTATTACAGGGTGGCAACCCCCAAATATACTAAATACCAAGGTGAAAAACAGCTTGTGGCATGATATTAAGACAGCAGAATGCAAAATGGGTTTCTCACCAAGGACACAACCTTTAAAAGACCCAGTTCCTTCCCACACAAAGAAACCCAAGGCTGGGTCCCAGCTGAGCCACACTGCCACTTCATCTACACTTGGAGTGTGGTCTGGGAAGTCCTTCTCCAGCTGTGTGATGGCAGACCTGACAGAAGCATATACACTTGAGATAACATGGGCACAGCACTTGCCACACAGCCTGGAACACAGTAGGTCTACAAATGCACACATGCATGCCTACTGTGCTTCCATACTGCCAGGTCTATGGAAGGCAAAACCAGAACTCCACCGGGTTTTTTGTTTTTCCTTTTTTCTCTTTCTTTCTTTCTGCGTGTGTGTGTGTGATGGCACACGAGTGAAGATCAAGGATAACACTCCTCTTGAGCACGCGCTGCTCTTGCAGGACCAGCTCATCTCTCAGCATCCACCTAGGGTGGCTCACAGTCACCTCAAACCTCAGATCCACAGGGACCTAGCTGACAGCTCTGCTTCTAGGAGCGCACATATCCACATCATCGCCACCACCACCATCATCATCATCACCACCACCATCACCATCATCATCACCATCACCATCATCATCATCACCACCACCACCATCACCACCATCACCACCACCATCACCATCATCACACACATCACCACCACCATCACCATCATCACCACCACCATCACCACCACCATCACCACCACCATCACCATCATCATCACCATCATCATCACCATCATCATCTTCTTCTTTTAAAAGTTTCTACCAGGACTGGGCATAGTGGCGCACACCTTTAATCCCAGCATTAGGGAGGCAAAGGCAGGCGAATCTCTGGGAGTGCAAGCCCAGCCTGGGCTACAGAAAGAGCTCCAGGCCAGCCAGGGCTACATAGAGAACTGTCTTAAAAAAAAAAAAAGAAAAGAAAAGCAGGAACTAGTAGCTCACATCCAAAATCCAGCACTTAAGACACTGAGGCAGGAGGACTGCCCCAAGTTTGAGGTCAGTTCAGAATATATAGTAGTTCCAAGCCAGCCAGGGCTACATAGTAAGGCTCTGTCTCAAAATAAATAAATAAATAAATAAAACTCAGATAACAAAAAAACTATCTCTAGTTTGGCTGGGATGTAGCTCAGTGATAGAGTACTTCTCTGGCATGCACCAGGCTTAAGTTCATTCCCAGCCGGGAGCAACCAACCAACAGGAAACAGTTCAGAACAGCACTTGAGAGCGAAATTCTAGAATGTTCTATAGCCACATTTGGCAATGAAGGCACTTGCAATGTGGCAAGGGTAACAAGAACTGAATTTTTACTTCCTTGAAAACTGTCAAATTTTTCACCTGGATGGTAGGGACCCTCCGGCTGAAAGGCCTGGCTGGCTAGGCCCAGGGCCTCCTGCTGCCCTGTAGGCCTCGCACCTGCTCAGGAGCTCGTTGGCACTGCGCAGGCGCTGGGCCTCACGCAGGGCATCCTCTTGGGCCCGCGCTGTGACCGCTGTCTGGTCCTGCAGGCGCTGCAGCTGCTCCTCTAGGCCGCGCCGCTCACTCTCGCTGTCACTGAGCTGCTTGCGCACGGTGCCCAGCAGGTCTTGGCTGGCTTCATAGCGCCCACGCATGTCCTGGAGTATGGGGGTGACGGGGTCTGGAAGAGCCCACTCACTCTCTCCTAACAACTCCATAGCATTGGACATGCCTAAGGCAGCAGAGGGCACCCCTCCACTCCTGTGTCCTCACCTCCCTGCCAACCGGGCAACTCTAACTAGCGCCCCCAGGGGCCGGTATGGAAAACCGCCCAGGAACACCGGCCCCTAGATGCTGACTCCACCCACCGAGGGCCCAGGCCCCGCCCCCTCGTTTCCTCCCTGCAACCCTGGTTCCCAAGCTCCCTTCGTCCTAGGCTCAGATTCTTCCTCCCAGACTTGTCTTAGGGTCCTGGCCCCAGGCTTTATCTCCTTTTCTGAGGGCTCCAGCCCCTTTTCTGAGGCACTCCCAACCATCCAGGCACTCCGGGCTCAGATTCTGTGACTCTCAGCAGCCGTTTGTTCAGGGCCCCAGTCCCGCCCCCAGGGTCCCTGGCTGCGGGACGCTCAGGCCCGTTAATACCTGGACCTGCAGCTGGCGCTTGTGCAGGGCGGAGTGGATCAGCGTGAGCGTGGAGGAGTCAGAGCAGGCTGGGGACAGGCCTCGGCGCGGAGAACGACCTCGACCCGGGGAGGAGTGCCGTGGTGGGGTTGGGGTCCGCGGGCCAGAGAGTCCCCGCAGGCTGCCGTCAGAGGTGTCCCCAGTGCGCCCTGAGCTGCTGAGCTGGACACCACTTTCTGTGTCCGATAGAGCAGCCTTGGGGGGAGAGAGAAAAGGGGAGTCGAGGTTATCAGGTGACTGGCAGAAGCGAGGCAACGCTGACACGTCCCACATGCCCCTTCTCCCAAGAAGCCTTCCTGAGTCGTCTCTGGCAGAATGCAGCCCTCCAGGCAAGGTCTACCATTCACTGTCCTTCACTGTCCTCACAGCCTCACAGGGTTCCGTGGGGCAAGGCTAGGTGAGCCAGCAGAGGTCGACAGCAGCCAAGGTGAAAGGCCCCACCCACTTCCAGTTCATCCCAGGCTCCCAAGGGCTGTGGCGGGGGCTCAGAATTGGTTGGCCGGCCCTGTGTGGGCTGTAACCTGCCTGTGCTAGGTCCCTCAGCGTCTGCTGCAGCCCCTCTCCATCCTCAGTGTCCAGGGCTGCCTGCTCCTGGAGCCGCAGAGACTCCTAGTGACAAGAAAGGTTGGTCACAGTCCCGCCAGAGTATGAAGTCACGTCTTCCTGCCCCTCTTGGGTAGCAGTTATGGCTATACCCACGGGCCAGCTGCCCTCACCAAACACATGAGGCCCAGTGAAGTACAGTGCCCTGTCCCAGTCACATGACCTAGTGAAGAAGAACCCAAGCCCTGCCCCAAAAGGAGGTGTGGAGCCCAGGCAGTGTCCTAGAGGTATGCATCTGGAGGGGAGGCAGTGGCAGTCCCCTGGGAGCTCAAGCGGGGGTCCAAGTCCTGGCTCCCCATGCTGGATTGGAGACCCCGGGCTTTGGTTTCCTCAACTGTGTAATGGCTGCTGAAGGGCACAGAGGAGGTGAATGTCACTGTGGTAAGCCTGACAGGCACTATGAGGACAGCACCCACTCTGGGTGGGACATTCAAGCAGCCTGGCCCTCAGCCAGTAGCCATGGATTTGGCTGGTGCCACATCATGCTGCTACATCTCACCAGGGCCTCCAACTTGTCGGAAAGGGTCCTGTTGACCTGGTCCTTCTCTGTGTTCTGGTTCTGAAGGTGCTCCACGGACAGGGCCAGCTCTGTCACTCTGAAGGAAGGAGGAAAGAGGTGAATGGGAGAGCTGCCTCCGCTTCTTAAGTCCAGCATAAGTCCTCTGTGTTCCCAAAACTGAACAAGGACCCTAGGATCCACCTCTCCAGGTATGGGACCTGGAGTAAGTCACTTGTCACCTGAGGGCCTCTGATGTCCCAGCTGTAAAATGGGAATGAGGTTACTTCTGGCTGAGTCTCATGAGAGAGCCGTGGGGACTCACTCTGGAGGCAGGAGTTGAGGTCATACATGTCATCAGAGGTTGAACTGCCTGCAGTACGTCTAGACCCCAGTCCTCTGAACCTCAAACACGGTGCCTGGGAAGTCCAGCCAGGCTCACCTGGCGAAGGGCCCAGCCCTGGTGACCACACTCCCCTCTGAGTCCCCAGGTGAGCCCCTCTGCAAGGGAGCTGGCCACAGATGGGCCGCCTGCTGCTACCCACCTGGCACTAAGGTCAGCCTTGTCCAGGTCACTCTGCACCTGCAGCTGGGCCAGGTCCTTCTCCCGGAGCAGCTTGGCCCGTAGCTGCTCCTCCAGCTGGGCCTGCAGCAGCGTTTGCTTCTCCAGAGCTGCCTCAGCCCGGCTCTCAGCCCGCTGCAGGCTGGCACTCAGTCCCAGGCCCAACTCCTGGACAGCCCGGGATGTGCGGACTAGCTCCCCACCCAGCTGCAGTAGGTCTCTGAGAGAAAGCAGAATAAGGGAGTGTGGGGTGGTCCCTAAGTACAAATCAAAACTACACTGCAACATTATCTGTCACGATCAGATTATGGAAATAAGGTCATGTTATGCCCAACATGGGTGAGGCTGTGGAGAAACTGGCTGTGCCCTATACAGCTGATGAAGAACAAGTGGGCAGAGCCACAGGGGAGGGCAGTTAGGAAAATCCCTGAAAGGTATGAACATCTGGGCCCTTTGCATCTAAGAATGCATCTCCCAGTCAGGCTCAGCACAAGACAGTGACAGATGGCTAACGGCAGCAGAGCAGTGTAGGAATCCTGGAGATACCAAAACACCCATGAAAAGGCAGGTGGCTGTTAAATAAATCATGGCAGGCCCAGTCAGTGGGTCCTACAGCCAAGAACAACCAATGGGGAAGCTACTCCTGGTGTGTACACCTCCCAGAAAAATGACCAGATGAGGCAGGATTCTTCAAGAACAGCAAATTAGCTGAGCAGTGGTGGCACACACCTTTAATCCCAGCACCCGGGAGGCCAAGGCAGGTGGATCTCTGCGAGTTCGAGGCCAGCCTGGTTTATAGAGTGAGCTCCAGGAAAGCCGGGGCTGTTTACACAGAGAAACCCTGTCTTGAACAACAATAACAAAAACAACAACAGCAAAGCTGAGTCAGATGGCAGAACAAAGTTCTCAGGAGACCAAAGCAGGCAGCATCCAGGCTGAGATCTCGTCTCCAAAAACGGGTGTTAAGGACTGAAACCGCTTAGGGTAAAGGTGCCTGCTGCAAAGCCTGATGACCTGGGTGCGATCTTGGTGATCTACATGGTGGAAGGAGAGAGCTGACTCCCAAAAGTTGTTCTTAGCTACCACACATGTGTGTACACACACACACACACACACACACACACACACACACACACACACTGTAAAAGCACAATGGAGAAGAAGCAAAGATGAGATTATACACAGAGATATATATGCCCCAAAGACTCTGCCTCCTGAGCGTTGAGACGAAAGGCCCATGCCGCGCTGCTGCCGCCCCGCCTCCCACCACTCGGCTAGTGGCACATGCCTTTAATCACAGAATTTGGGAGGCGGAGGCAGAAGGATTCTCTGTGAGTGTGAGACCAGCCTAGCCTATGGTTCAAGCTCAAGGCGACACAGGGCTATATAATGAGATAGATCCTTTCTCAAATTAAAAACAAGGTCCACTTAGAACCTCACCGTGGGCCCGCTCACTCACTCTGAAGTGCAATGCTAGGCATCCAACAGCAGGGGGCGGGGGAGTGCCTCAGGCTGTAGGTAACACACAGTAGTATGTCAAGCAAAGTATCAAACATTTCTGATGCAGTTTTCAGCCTGGCATTGGGCCAGAAACACCATCACAGGCTGCAGATACCTGCCCCAGGCCCAGGGGCCTCCTGTGAGGGAATACTGCACTGCTGGGGTCCGAGTCTTGCCAAGGAAAAAGCAATCTGCAGCTCTAGCCGTGGATGCGTGCAGGCTCATGCACACAGGAGGCAGCAAAAGCTGGACTACAGGAACCCCCGAGGACAGGCAGCTGTTCCCTTAACAAGTGAGAGGCTTAAAGGAAGAAAAAGTTTAGACAGGTATGGTGCGTGACACAGACCTGTATTCCCAGCACTTGGAAGAAAAAGATCCAAGTCCTGGGCTGGGACCATGGCTCAGTAGATAGAGTGCTTGCCTAACAAATGCCAAGTCCTAGGTTCAGTCCCCAGCAACACATAAACTTGGAATGGTAGCACACGCCTGTAACTCCAGCACGCCAATGGAAACAGGAGGGTCAAAGTTCAAAGCCATCATCCTGTACAGTGAGTTCCAGGATAGCTTGGAACGCAAACGACTCTAAGAAAGAAAAAATGGGGTTGGGGATTTAGCTCAGTGGTAGAGCGCTTGCCTAGCAAGCACAAGGCCCTGGCTTCAGTCCTCAGCTCTGGAGGAGGGGGGGAGATTTTTACAAAAAAAATAGCACATGCCTTTAATCCCAGCACTCGGGAGGCAGAGGCAGGCGGATCTCTGTGAGTTTGAGGCCAGTCTGGACTACAGAGTGAGATCCAGGAAAAGCGCAAAACTACACAGAGAAACCCTGTCTTGAAAAACCAAATAGAAAAAGAAAGGAAAAAAATTCAAAAATTTAAAAATCTGCTGAGCATGGTAATGCACACGTTTAGTCCCAGCACTCGGGAAGCAGAGCAGGTGGATCTCTGAATTGGAGGCTAGCCAGAGCTACATAGTGAGATGCTGTCCAAAAAAAAAAAAAAAAAAAAAAAAAAAAATTAAATCACATTTTGTGAATATCTACAGCTCCTGATTCAAACAAACCGTAAAGACAAAGAGGGAGGCAGCCTTCAAATCCAAACTCAGCTGTGTCGCAGGACATTTGTTTACCCTGTGTGAAGATGTGTCGCTGTAGCTGGTTTAATAACGGCTGAGTGGCCAATAGCTAGGCAGGAGAGAACAGGGTAAAGAACGGATCTCGGGATGAATCTCGGCGTGAGGAAGACCCAGCCAGACACTGAAGAAGTTGGGCATGCGGTATGGAGGAGAGGCAACTGAGCCACTTGGCAGAATGTAGATTCGAAGAAACAGGTTAAATTATGTTATAAGAGCGAGTGGGACAAGCCTAAGCTAGAGGCCACACTTTCATAGTTAATAGTAAGTCTCTGGGTCATTATTTGGGAGCTGGCAACCAGAGGAAAGTCTGACTACACAGACAGCTCTCTGCTGTGTGATCTGAGATGCTCATCAGCCTCTCTGATCTTTGATGCCTCAGAGGGGCACTGAATACAAGAGTAAATATCGTAGGAAGAGCACAGTCCAGCTGAGCCCCAGCAAAGCTGACTGCCTCTCTTCCTGCAAGCTGCCTCCCCATCCCCAGAGGCAGCCCATGGAAAGGTGCACCCCATGCTCCCCAGCGGCCAGGCCTCACCTCTCGGTACCCATCTTCACCTCGCTGACCAGCCGTCGGAGCCCCATGACCTGCCTCCAGAGGAGGAGCAGACGGCTGTGCTCTCTGCTGAAGTAGGTGTTGAAGGACTGTGGGGACAGACACACGGGGCTCTGGGGACGGACGCGGCTGCACTCCTGCCCCAGTGCCCTGCCAGCTGACCTACGGAAGGGTCTGTGTTTCCCCATCGGACCTAGATTGGCCTCCCAGCTGCCAGGGTGTGACCATGACCATGGACTGGTCACTTAACTTTCTACAGGACATAACGACAGCACCTCGTCATGAGGAATAGAGGAAACTGAGAACCTGGCCCAGGGCTTACGTAACCAAGGCCAGTTCTCTCTTGATGACCGTGACCACTGCTACTGTGCTCACATGGTCAGGTTCCCTGTCCCTCTCAGGACCTGATCCAACCCTCTGCAGGGACCCCCACTGTCATGCTACCCCACTGGCACCCCACTTACCTCTTCCTCGCGCCTCCATGCTGCCTCCCTCTGCTCCAGCTCCTTGCAGCTGCGGGTCCAGTCACTGGTCACCTTGCGAATGTCCTCGCTCAGAGTCTGGTTGGCCAAGTTTGCCTGGTCCAGCTGCTCTCTCAGCATGGCATTCACCTGGGCCAGGCTGGCACTTCTGGGAGAGCCGGATGGGGGTCGGTGAGCACTTGCTCACTTGTCCAGGAGGCCACCCCCTGGCTGTGCCACACCCTCACCTCTGCTGCTCCTCCTCCAGACGCAGAAGGGCGCTGTCCAGGTCCTGGCTGTGTTCTGTGTCCTAGGTGAGGAGGAGAGGAGTCAGGACAGGCGGGAGGAGGGCGGCTGTGCCTGCCCCACCCTGGCACCCACCCTCAGGCGCTGCTGCTCCAGCTCGGTGGACTTCTCCAGCAACTGCTTCTCCAGCTGTGAGCACTCTTTCTTGTACTGCAGAATCTGGCAACGTGCAGGAAGCGGTGTGAGCCCAGGAGTGAGGGCTGAGTGAAGCGGGGTGAGGCAGGGATGGGGGTGGGCAGCCCTGACCTTGGCCTGCAGCCGCTGCACTAGCTGGGCTTGCCGCTGCTGGCCCTCCTGGTAGGCCTGCAGCTTGCGCCGGTAGGAGGCCTGCTCCTCCTGCAGCTGCCTCCGCAGCTCCACGCTCTGCCGCACCAGCCCCTTGGGCTCCTGCGCCTCCAGCTCCCCAGTCTCCAGCCGCACAGCCTGCTCCAGCTGCAGGGAAGGGCCCTGGGTGAGAGTCCTGTGCTTCAAGCAGGCCCAGGCCTCTTCAGGAGACATCAGCCTGGGCTCAGACCCACAATGCCTTGCAAGCTGACAGCACTCCAAGGAGCAGTCACAGGCAGGTAGGCCCAGGATGCAGTGCACATGTGTATGACACATGAGCATACAGATGGAGCTTGCATGAGCACACAGCTGAACCAGGCATGGACACACAGGCAGGGCAATGCATAGGCATACGGAGCATGGCACCCAGATGGGACATGCTTGGGCACACAGGGCAGGCATGGGCTGGTGTGGACACACAGATGGGACATGCTTGGACACACAGGGCAGGCATGGCTGGTGTGGGCACACAGATGGGACATGCTTGGGCACACAGGGCAGGCATGGCTGGTGTGGGCACACAGGACAGGCTTGGGCACACAGATGGGACATGCTTGGGCACAGGGGCAGGCATGGGCTGGTGTGGGCACACAGATGGGACATGCTTGGGTACACAGGGCAGGCATGGGCTGGTGTGGGCACACAGATGGGACATGCTTAGACACACAGGACAGTACAGGCACAATGCCTGGGAATATATGTGGGTTGGGCATGGGCACACAGATGAGACATGCTTGGGTACACAGGCAGGCATGGGCTGGTGTGGGCACACAGATGGGACATGCTTGGACACACAGGACAGGTACAGGCACACAATGCCTGGGAATATATGTGGGGTGGGCATGGGCACACAGATGGGACATGCTTGGGCACATAGGGCAGGCATGGGCACACAGATGGGACATGCTTGGACACACGGGACAGGCACAAGCACACAATGCAGACATGGGAATATATGTGGGGTGGGCATGGGCATGCAGATAGAGCAGGTATAGGCACACAGACAGGCAATCATAGGCACACAGGAGACAGGCGTGTGCAGGTAAGCCTACCACCACATGTCTGCAAACGCATGTGGAGGCAGACTGCAGAAGTACCAGTCTGCTGCGGGCATTCTCTGCCACTCTTTCAGAACCCTGAGTCCACCCCACTATGGTTCATGCCTCAGTCTGCTGCCATGTCTCCCCACCCCTCTCCCTTCCCCAAGGCAGGCTCAGGAAAGCCTGGATTTTTGTTCCCTTTGGATTTGAATACCTAGGACATTGGCTGTGGGGTGCCCTGGCCCCTCAGGGAATATTTGAGACCAGTGAACTAACGTGAGTGCATAGTGAATCTATTCAGAACAGAGGTGTCAGTATGCATAAGATCTGAGCTCACAGAGAGCACATAATGCACAAAGGCAGTCTCCAGTGTCCCAGGGGGACACATGAGCTTCCAATAAACACACCTTAAGATATATGTGTGCACCCCATTGCACCCCATCCAGCACTGCTTTGCCTCCCTAACCCTACCTCTCCCTCACCTCACAGGAGCCTCCCCTGTCCAGCTCCCTCCACTCCAGGTGTGTGCAGTGTGCCACCCTCAGACCCCATGGGTACACAGAGGAGGCCTGTCCACCAGCCCTCTCAAGCCCCCTGTTCAGGTGCCGGATAGTCCTGCCTACTCTTCCTGGGTACTGTCCCCTCAGCTTCTGGCTGTCAGGGAAGGGGTTGAGGGCGAAAGGACTGAAGATGAGCAGACTTAGGGTCATGAGCACAGACAGGGCACTGAGGACAGCCAATGGATGATCCCCAGCCTAGCTGACTGACGCCAACCCACACTTATCATCCATCTCCCAAGTACCCAGGCTTTTCTTACCCACACTAACCTGGGGTTCAGGCCAGGTCAGTGGCCCTCCAGGCCTGTACTAGCCAGTGTACCTGGTAGATGCTCTAAGCGCCACCCTCAGCAGTGGTGGTGGGTAGGGTGACTGTGCTGACTGGGATGACACCAACAGGGAGGGGCTGACGAACACAGCACAGACTGCTAAGGGAGTGGCAATAGGAACTTTCTGAGTCTGTGGCAAATGTCCACATAGAGCCCCAAGCAAGCAGAGAAGTGGACAGTATCGACATCTATCACACAGCCCTGAGATACGTGTGCTTCGTGCATCGGTGAGTGTGCCTCGTGCATCGGTGAGTGTGCCTCGTGCATCGGCGAGTGTGCCTCAGAGAGTGGGGGGTGGTTAGCCATATCTCCACATGGGACCCTGCACGCCTTGGATGCACTGGGTGTGTGCTGACATTTGGTGTCCTGGCCTTCTCATGATCCAGGCTATGGACCACAGGGGTGGTACAGACATTATGTCTATCTGTATGTACCAGGACATGTGCTTGTGTGTCTGTGTATGCCAGGGAGGCGTGGCATGACATAAACTGGGGGCCTGGGGAAGAGTCTGAGCTCCTTGGGTCACAGTTAGCGGTAATGACTGCACTGTGCATGTGTGAGTGCCTTTGTGGGCTGACAGATGATGGCTCTTGCTGGCTTCTGTCCTTTCTGCCGTCTGTGTCCAGCCAGGAGATGCATACAGTGCTCTGTGCAGTCGGTTCCTGTACGCAGAGGTACTGTGATTGCTCACCAGAGTGTTGCTCTGGGCCAGGGCAGGGCTGTGTGGTGTCTGGCTCATACAGTCTGTGAGTCTGAGTGCATCCACAGGGTGGGCTTGATTCTAGGTGTTGTGTTCTAGGTGGGGTCTATTTGTGGCCTGCACTGTGTGTGCTTTGCACATCCATGTGACCCCAGCGCTACCGGCTTCTGTGGTGGGGAAGGTTTCTGGTCCGTTACTAGGGACTCCACCCGTTTCCCTGGCGCTCAGTGCCAGGCTCCTGCAGGCCATACCTCACCTCTCTCCACAGACTCTGCCCTTTACAAAAGAGCCTTTCGATGTGACTTGCAATTCCAACGGAAAGGAGGCCGCCACAAGAATGGATGAAAGTAGTTTGTTGTCTCCTTAGCAACTGCTGCTCTGCTGCCCCCTTAAACTCTCTAAGCCCAGGTTGCCATGGACACTGGGGGAACCCAGGGAATCTGTTCCCTAGAGCCAAGGAATAATAATGCCACTGCCTCTTTCCCACCTACCTCACCCTACCCCTGTTTCTTGGGGATACTGAGGTATACTATTACTTGGGAGGTGGCCTCCGAGAGTCCTGCCTCAGTTTCTCCACAGGACATCCAATGAGCAGAGCATGAATCCTGACTCTTGTCCCACTCCCTCTCCCAGGCGGATGTGGGATTTGAAGGATGAGAACAACTTCACTAGCTGCCCCGACCAGTCCACCATGCCAGTGTGACCACAGGGCGCCTGTCACCGGCAGGCACGGGCTGAAGAGAGTACCAGCCAATGTATCATACAACCACAGCCCTGGACCAGTGGGCCCTGTCCAGCTTCACCACTGCCCTTGGGCCTAGCATGCTTTTCTGCGGACCTCAGTTTCTCCATCTGTAATAAGGTGATCACTGGGTTCTTATGCTCTCTGTGGACCCTTCTCCTCCAGGAAAGGCCTTCAAGGTCATTTTCATCCAATTTCTGCCTCCGTGTGGGGTCTCACCCAAACTCTCTCAGACACAGAACAATTAAAAGCCCAGGCAATTTGTGCCACTATATGAGGGAAGGTCTAGATGGGCACAGCCCCTCAGGCCCCACTGCAGACCCCCCAGCAGCTATGTCCCCGAAGAGAAGGGACCTCCCACCCACACCTCTCCTCCCCTTCCTTGTCAATCGGGGGCAGTGTGAGCTTCAGTTGCTGAAGTTGGCACCTAAGAGGTCGTCCCCAGGGGACTGGCACTGTGCTCTGGGCCAAGAAGGTCTAAGCAGCAGGAGGCTGATTCTGGCCCATCAACAGTACCAACCCAGGACTCCTGCCACCCTGTCTCTGCACCCCCTGCAGACCCCAAGAAATGAATTGTTGAGTGTCCTCAAAGCTAGGGAACCACCACGGGGCCTCCACTCTGCTCCTTGGCAAGCCCCAACAAGTCAGAGGCTTGTCTGAGCAGGCAGTGCCAGGACATGCTCCACAACCAGAGGTGTACAGAACACACACAAGACAATACACAGGGCTCCATACAGACAGGGCCTCCCACCAGCACACGGTGAATGCTAGAGGAGCCAGCAGGCTCTCTGCACACCCCCAAAACAAAGGCAATAGATAGTCCTGGCCTGGGAGCCAGGACACCAGAGTCTTGTCTTAACTGGCTGTGCGACACAAGGCGTGGCGCTTTCTTTCTCTCTCTGAGCCTCTATTTTCCCCTTGGTTAAATGGGTACTATAACGGTACAGACTTTGGTACAGTAAATAGAAAGGACCCAGGATATTTCTGGCATGTAGTATGCATTCCATAAATGGTAGCTGCCTTTTTGCTTTTTGTTTTTCGAGACAGGGTTTCTCTGTGTAGCCCCGGCTGTCCTGGAACTTGCTCTAGTAGACCAGGCTGGCCTCAAACTCACAGAGATCCGCCTGCCTCTGCCACCCCAGTGCTGGGACTAAAGGTGTGCGCCACCACGCTCTGCCAACGGCAGCTACTATTATAACCATTATCTGCGTACACACTCCATCCTTCACCCAACTCTTCTCAATCTTCCACCACCAGCAACTCCCCAAGGCCACACGAGCTCAAGGCCACCCCAGCTGACAGAGCTGCAGTCTGAACCAGGTGCCCATCCTCACCCAGTCAGCGGGCCTGGTCAGGACATCTCCTACCCCACCCACGCCGGGCCCCAGCAGCACCCACCCTCTCACTGACGGCATTGTACTTGATGGCAAGCTCATCACGCTCGGCACGGCTCTGGGCCAGCAGGTCCTCCACACGGGACAGCTCCTGCTGCAGCAGCTGGTTCTCCTCCTGCAGCGACAGCAGCGAAGCCATCTCTGGGACCTGGGCAGGGGCTGGCAAGGGACAAAGAGCTGAGGCCGATTTCTGTCTAGTGCAGAAGGGCACCACCCAAACAGGTGTCCTACTCGTTCCTGCGACAAGATGATGGGCCGGGGCCCTGGGAGGACCCTGGGCGTGTGTGGCTGCAGCAACTGAGGGCCAAGAGAGCCGAGGGACAAGAAGGCTGGCAAGAGAAGCCAAGAACTAGAGTTGTGTAGAAACAACCACAGCCAGTGTGGCCACATCCCCAGAACATGCAGGAGGGTGGCTCTAGCTAGGAGTCAAGAGAACATCTTTCTGTACCCACCCACCCCGGGGACATGAAGCTCTGAATTCTTGATCCCTCCTTTTCTGAGGACTAGTCTCCTTGGGGCCTCAATTTTACTCATCTATTAAATGGGTGGAACAGTAATGAGACCATGCCAGGAAAACGATCAAGCCTTACTCAAAGTCAGGGCTTCTCATAACTTTGCTTTGTTCCCTTGCTTTCTGTGAGGTAAGGTAGCCTAGGCTGGCACAGAACCCATGATCCCCTCCCTCTGCCCCTCGAGTGCTGGGATTTTAGACAAGCACCATGACCACCAGTCCTCTCATAACCAGGGCTTAAGATGGTAGAGGTTAGCTTGGGAAGAGGAAGGAGAGGAGAGGAAAGGCCAGAGGAGAAACCCTCTCCCTCCCCTGTGGGCTCTACTCTGACCCTGACAAACATGGACACACTCTGCAGGCCTTCTAGCCTTGGGGGGGGTTCGTTAAGTCTCCCCGACTCTGCAGTCCCAGCCTGCCTGGTCCCCTCAAAGAGACCGCCCAGCCCTGATCTGGAAACTGAACCAGATGGTAGCAGCGATTCAAAAAACACCAGAACAGCTGCCAGGGCTCCACACCACCAACTAACCAGCTGACCTCATGACCAGGCACTCAGGCAGGCTGCATAACCTGGTCGCGCATGCCACATACCAGGAGGAACTGCGGCCATCAGGCCTTGGCAGGAGCCTGGTCTCAACCGGCTGCCTCCCCACGTAATCTCAGCCTCAGACAGCTCACACCATCCCTGGGAGGAAATGTAGTATTTGGTGTTCAAATCCGAAGCAGAGAGCAGCGAGGGTTTGCCCGCCTTCTCCTCTAGCTGTGCCACGTGGGGAATAAATAAAATAAGTTCGGGCAAATTGGATCTCAGCCTCCATTTCCTCCTCCGTGAAGTAGATCCACGCCTCCCAGAGCTGCGCCTGTCTCCTTATGTGTATTCAAGAAGGGGCTGGGGATCCGGCTCAGTGCATAAGAGCACTTGCTACACAAGACTGAGCATCCAAGTTCAAATCCCAGCACCCACGCACAAAGCTGGGCATGGCCCCTCAGGTACCTGTAACCCAAGAGCTATTCAGGGAAGAGACAGGCGAATCAGGACTTGGCCGGCTGCCAGCCCAGCTCAAGGATGAGTGAGAGACCCTGCTGTAATGGAATAGGTGGAGAGCGATACTGCAGGAACCCTGTCCTCCTTTGATGTCCTCGTGCTCACAGGAAACATCTGCACACATGTGTATAGATCTCTCTCTCTCTCTCTCTCTCTCTCTCTCTCTCTCTCTCTCTCTCTCTCACACACACACACACACACACACACACACACACACACACACAGCACTATCTGTATCTATGGCTGCTGAGGAGAAAAGTAGGGAGAAAGGACCCTTGGCAGGGTGGCAGGTGGCACCTGGACTCTCAGGCTGAGAGAGGTTGCGGGTGATGACCTCCCTGATACAGACTGGCAGGCTGGTACCCTGGGAGTCCTGGGCTGGGCTCTGCACACTCAGGCTCTTCTCTTGGTCTGGTCTCAGGACACAGCTCTCCAGTGTCTGTGGAAGGAGAACGTTTTCAGGGACCCTAGACCCCTGGCTTCCTGGCCTGAGGGTTGGGCAAGTCCTGAGGCCGGAGTCTAGAGAACTCAGGAGATGAAGCTGATGCCTGAAGGGTAAAGTGCAAAGACTCCCTAGGAGTCTCTCCTAGGTCTGTGCTCCAGGCAGGACCTGAAGGCTCGAGAAGGAAACCAAGCCCACGGTAATTCAGGCACCACACTGGAGGCAGCTTGGGGGGGGGGGGGGGGGCCTCCAGTCCAGCTCCCACTGTAGGTAAGGAGGATTTTGCTGTGCCAGAAGCCAGTAATCCCTAAAGTCCATGAGGGGCCCTTCCCCCACTACTGTGCACTGGAATTAGGGAGTCCTAGCAGTTGGCCAGTGTGGCCCCAAGAGCTGCAAGCTGCGGCTCCTGTATGCCAGCCCCACACCTCCCTCCACCGACCTCACTGCTCCTATTAGGTCGTTTATCCTCTGCCCTGCCCTGGGCAGGGTAGACACAGCCCTCAGGACCCACCTGGATCACAATCTCCAATGCCAGCTGGGGCTGCAAGGATTCTGCCAGCCCTAGGTTCATGGAGGGGGGTCTGTGGGCACCCCACAGCCCCCCTCCCCAAAGACCAGATCAGCTACACGCACCAACACGCTAACACACTAACAACGCCAGGCTGCTGGGCTGAGTGCCCAGCAGATTAAGCTTAAATCCGGCGGTGCCCTCACGTGACCATGCAGGGGGTGGGGAGGTGCTCAGATGGGAGAGGAGGAGGAAGGGCAGAGGGAAGCAGAGATACACGAGCAGAGGAGTGGGCAGAAGCAGCCCTGGGGACCTGCCAGCACAGAGGCAAGAAGAGCGCAAAGGAGGGCAAAGAGGGAAATGTGAACGGAAGATGGGAAGAGAGGGAACAGCATTTCCCTTCACTCTACACCCTCCCCTCCCCGGGCTGTGGTCCTGGAGCCTTCCAAGCCCAGCTGCTGGAGGCGGGAAAGGCCAGAGTCCCCAGTCTATAGAGCATCTGCTGTGACCCGGAACGGGCTCACAAGGCTTGCTCAGAACACATTCGCAGCCTGCTGGGCAGATGTTTGTGCTACAGGCTAGAAGCAAAGAGAGCAGGAGCTCAGACAACACTAGGAACTGAGCCCCTCCAAGCCCCAGCATCCTCCTGGGTAACAGTTGATACTAAACAAGACGTCTGCCCACCAGCAGCACCCAACGGGCGCCAGTTCACACCATTAACAGTGGGTAAACACTGTTTTCACCCACTGAAAAATTCAACATGCACAGTCCCTGGGCTTGAGTCTGAGGCAGTTTCCCTCCCTGCAGCAAGGAGGCTGTGTGGCACACCAGTTAGAGCCTCGAGTTTGCTGGGGCCGCATGTTAGCAGTATGGCCCTGGACAAATGACCTCTTCTAGACTGTTTCCTCCTCTATAAACAGGAAGGGGGTCGCTGTAGGGATTAAACAGTACTCAAAGCAGGGAGCGCTCCAGAACACACAAGGCATGGCAGGGGAGCTCACAGCTCACATTAACACCATCTGCCATCTCTGCTCTCCAGGTCCCTCAGTTCTAGGACAGGTCCACTTGAACCCATCAAATCCTCACATCAGCCCTTTTCCAGATGAGCAAAACTAGGCTCAGAGGGGTGGGCTGGGGTCTCACCTATTCAAGGTGACACGCTGTGTAGAAGCGTGAGCCTAAAGCTCACCCCACTTAGACCAAGCAGCCTCCCAAAATGCCTGAAAGGCAAGGCCTGTGGCTGTATCCAGGTCAGACCCAGGAATGCAGCAGGTGTTACATAAATGCACATCAATCCAGACTGATCTCTCCTTCCCAGCTAAGGAATCTGTCCTGCAAATGGAAATGCGGGAAACAAGGTACACCAGACCAAGAAGGTAAGTGCCACCAAGCTGCTATGGCAAACATCCAGATTTCAGCAAAACTAAACCCATGAGCAGAGAGCTGCCACTCAGTCCTGCCCTGCTTCCAAAGAGCCTCCACAGGACTCCTCCAGGCTGCAATACCCATAACCGGGTCAAGGAGAACCTCGATCACCCTGGGCCAGGATGTCTAGTCCCTAGATGCTCAACTGAGCACAGATGAGATCACAGATGTGCTTGGAGAATGGAACAGAAATATTCTGTGTCTCCCACAGTGTCCTAAGATATTGAAAGGGGCAGGATGCTAGACCCTGGACACTGGGTAATATCAACCCTTGGCTCTACCAAAAATTCTCCCCATGGATCCTGAGATGGCACTGAAAAACTCTGTGGGTGTGCACTGCCCTGATATCTGCAGCTTCCTTCCAAGTCTCAGGTAGGTAGGTAGGTAAGGAAGGGAGGAAGGGATGAAGGGAGGGAGGGAGGAAAGCTGGCCAAATTCGTTATAGGAATCTGATTGCTACAGCATCACCTGCTGGGGTTCTAATGTGGTTTGTCCCTTCCCAAACTCATGGTGAAATCTGGTCCCCAGAATAAGAGTTGAGAGGTGATGGGACCTTTAAGAGGGGATTAGGTCAGAGGGATTAACACCTTTCTCAACACTGTAGTTACTTATATCACAAGTGTGGGTTAAAGCCAGGTGTGGTGGTTCAGGTCTGTAATCCCAGCACTTTGGAAGCAAAGGCAAAAGAATCTTGTGTTTGACCCAAACTGGGCTACATTAAGAGATGGTGCAGTGGTTAAGAACACTAACTGATCTTCCAGAAGACCTAGGTTCAATTCCCAGAACCCACCTAACTACAGCTCCAGGGGACTCTGATGCCTTCTGCATCTGCAGGCACCAGGCATGCACATGGTATCCAGACATGCATGCAAACAAAACACTCATACACATGAAATAAAAAAATCTAAAGGGGGGGGGGCGTGCTTCAGTAGGCAAAGTGCTTACCACAAAAGCATGACTTCTGACCCCTGGCACCTCTGTAAATACAGGGTGGTTGTACTGACTAGTTTTAGGTCAACTTGACACAAGCTAGAGTTATCTGAAAGAAGAGAACCTCAATTGAGAAAATACCCAGAAGATCTATAGGGCATCTTCTCAATTAGTGATTGATGGGGGAGAGCCCAGCCCACGGTGGGTGGGGCCATCCCTGGTCTGGTGGTCCTGGGTTCTATAAGAAAGCAGGTTGAGCAAGCCATGAGGAGCAAGCTAGTAAGCAGCACCCACCCCACCCCCACCATGGCCTCTGCATCAGCTCCTGCCTGAAGGTTCCTGTCCTGTTTGAGTTCCTGTCCTGGCTTCCTTCAGAGATGGACTGTGGGTGTGGAAGTGTAAGCCAGATAAACCCTTTCCTCCCTAGGTTGCTTTGGTCATGGTGTTTCATCACAGCAATAGCAACCCCGACTGCCCACCTCTAATCCAAGCACTCAGGAGGCAGAGACAGGGAATCCTCAGACCAAGGTGGATAGCTAGACCAGCCAAATCCCTGAGCTCTGGTTCAGCAGAAGACTCTGCCTCAATATATTAAGTGAAAAGAGACTGAGAAAGACATCTGACACCAACCTCTGGTGCACCCACACATATATGAATACACATGCACACATATCTGCACCGCAGAGGCACACATAACATGTAAGTGTGTGTGTGTGTGTGTATGTGTGTGTGTGTGTGTGTGTGTGTGTGTGTGACTGGAGAGACAGCCGTGGGTGCTGGGAATCAAACTCTTACATTTTTGGTTGTGAGCCTAGCCTTTAACACCTGAGCCATTTCTCCAGCGCGTGAATTTTTTTCTTTTTTAAAGGGCTGTTGTAGGATGAGCTCAGCACCTCCCCTCTGCCCTCCCAATTCTGTCTTCCCACCTCATTGTTAGCATGAATTCCTTGCCAGATATGACACCCATGGAACTCCTATCCTTCAGCATGAATTAATGAGCTTTTTCATTTATAAATTACCAGTCTTAGGGCTGGGGATGTGGCTCCGTGGTTAAGAGCACTTGCTGCTCTTGCAGGAGACCTGGGCTCTGTTTCCAGCATCCATGTGGTAGCTCTGTCTGTAACTCTAGTTCTAAGGGATCTGACATCCTCTTCTGGCCTCTGTGGTCACCAGGCACACACAAAGTACACATACATATACTCAGGCAAACTCCCATACACATAAAATGAAAATAAATAAACTTAAAAAGGAAAAAAAAAAAAACCTTATCCAGTCTTGTGATTTCTACACAGCAACAAAAATGAACCCTGACAGCAAGTGACTACCTTAACGCTGATCCTGGCCAGGCCTCCTCAGAGGCTTGGTCACCTTGTACCAGTGAGATCAGATCTCGGCTCAACAGCATCACCTTCTGAGAGAGCTCGCTTGGACCCCCCTGCTAAAGTGGCCCTCGCCGGTAGTGATTCACTTCTTACATTGCCATCTCTACCCAGAGGATCGTGCATCAGCACCTCCACGCTGCCCAGGGCCCAAAGCTCTACAAACAGTTGTTGAAGGAATGAATGAACCCTTAGATGAGCAACTACACATGCCGAGCATCTCTAATCTGAAATCCTGAAAGTTCTGAGTCAATGCCACAAGTGGTCCATACCTGACTTCCGGTGACTAACCACAGTACACCAAATATGTGTAAAATTACTGCAGGCTATATGGGTATTGGAGCAGGAGGCAGGAGTGCATTTTGCTTTGATTTGGGTCCTGTTCCCCCAAATCTTTTTATGTATATGTAAATATCTGAAAACTTGGTTTTTGATTTATTTGTTTTGTTTTTTGGATTTTTTGAGACAGGGTTTCTCTGTGTAGCCCTGGCTGTCCTAGAATTCGCTCTGTAGACCAGGTTGACCTCCAACTCACAGAGAGCCACCTGCCTCTGCCTCCCGAGTGCTGGGATTTAAGGCGTGTGCCACCACCACCTGGCTCTAAGAAATTGTTTTAAATGAAGGATTTGGGGGATATTTAACCTGAACAGGAAATTAAATGGGGGGTGGGGTGAATAATTCCCTTAACTTTGGCTAGGGGTTGCATAAATCTCAGTCATGCCACACAGCCAGGGACCACAAGACACCAGTAAACCCATGTCCAGCACCAGGAGTCCAGGCCAGGCAGTGCCTCCTAGAAGGGTTAAAGGTTCCTACAGTTCGAAGACCCACTCAATCCGCAGGACTTGCGCCTGGTAGGTGGGGGGCAAATGAAGAGAATGCGTGTTTGGGAACCACAGCCTCTGCTACTCTTTGGAGTTATTTGTGATCTCAACAGGAAAACAGGAAATCTGAAGTAGACAGCGGTTATTTCCAAGGTCCCTCCCTAAGGGTCCTAACTCTCCAGGCAAGTCCGGTCCCCAGGGGGCTGGGCAGATGTGGAGTGTGGGGGGGCAGACATGCCTTCAGGCTTGGGTTTGCAAGGTCTCTCCAAATGCCAGTTCCAGAGCTACTGGCTGGACCCACCCTGAGAACCCTTGGGTTGGAAACCCAAATCTCTGCGCACAGGTTTCTGCGTCCTCACCACGCTAGACCGCCTAGTGACCGCACTGGGCTCCAGTTTGCTTGTGTGCACTATGGAGAGCCTTTCCCCAGAGACCGGCTAAAGGAAAGAGAAAGAGCTCCCAGTGAGGGACGTGGGGCCCGGCCTGGCACTCGGGAGGCCGTGAGCAGCGACATGGGGCTTCGGGTGACCATCGTCCTCGACGGCTGCGCCCAGCAGAGTGAGAGCATCCCGTGAGAGCCTGCTGGGCCTCAGGCCCCGGGCCCCTGGCGGGAAGACTCCAATGGGTACGCACCACCCGTGCGTTCCCTTCCCGCCCAGACCTGGCCCAGTCCAGCCCGGCGGGGTCGCCCGGGGTGCTTAGAGACCCCAGGACACCCACACAGCTCCAGCCCGCCTCCTTAGCCGGGCGCACCCGCCCCGTCCCCGCCCCGCGCACGCGCGGCGCGGGCTCCTACCTTCGCGGGCCGCCGCCGAGGCCGAGCGGACACAGCCGAGGGGCGGGGCGTGCGCTTCGGGGGCGTGGAGAAGGCGTGGCGACGTAGGGGGTGGGGCTAGAACGGCGGGAGGGACCGACCAAAGAGAAGGGCCTTCGAGGCGCGGAGAGGGAGGAAGAGGCGGGGTCTTAGGGGGTGGCCCCAACGGGTGAGGGCGGGGCCGAGGCGGAGAGCGCCTCCTGGTGGAGAAAGGCGCTACATGGCGAAGCGGGGGCGAGGCTAAGACAGAGGATGCGCTCTACGGTGGGGAAAGGCTCCCCGCCGAAGGGGCGTGGCGTAGTGGAGGGGCGAGTCTGACTCGAGGCAAAGCTCCCAGGGGGTGGAGAAAGGCTATGCCCAGTGTTAACGCACAGTCTCCCTCTGCTGCCTGAGGATCAAGATGTAGAACTCTTAGCTCCTTCTCCAATACTATGTCTGCCTGCACACCACCAGGCTTCCTGCCATGACAATAATGGACAAAACCTCTGAAACTGTAAGCCAGCCCCAATTAAATAATTAAACCTTTTTCTTTTTTTTTTTTCAGTCCATGGAGGCTTTTTGTGTTTCACATCTCTAGAAAAAGAATCCCAAGATTTTCCCTCCTGTGTGTTCTCATCTTGCTTCTTCATGGTCCATGATGCCAGCTGAGGTTGTCAGTACAATGAAGCCAAACCAACATGATGGGAGCAGACTGTTCTGCCATTTTTCTAGGTCTTTGAGTTGCACATCAAATCTAGGGCTTATCACTCCACACTTGTTCCATCTGCCTGTGAGGTTCACGATGATTTTCCCAGCTCTGTGCTCATCAATGATTTCAAACTCACCAGTGTAACCATGCTTCATCATCACAGTTAAGAACCAAACAATGACTTTGGAGCAGGGCCTGATGAGGACCTGGCTTTTGCCTCTCTTCTCAGCATCGCTGATGCTCTTGAGGGCATCAGCCAGGGCATTCTTACGCACCATGGTGATAGTTTGCGGAAAGAGGCGTGGTTTTTCTTTATATAAGAGTTGCTGTGGTCATAGTGTCTTTTCACAGCAATAAAACCAAACTTGGGTCTTCTGCAAGAGCAGTACACACACTGAAATGCTGAGCCATCTCTCCAGCTCCTATAAGATTGGTGATACCAAGTCTCACTATGTAGCCAGGGCTGGCCTGTAATTCACCATCTTCCCACCTCCACTTCTTACAGATAGGTACCATCACACCTGGCAGACTTTAAGGGAACCCTACAGGTCTACGCATTCCGATGTTCAGCCTCCATGTACACAAAGGGCATTCACTTAGTGGGCAGCAATATGATGCCGAAGTGATGAGGCACAGTCCTCTTCTGTTTTCAGTGGGCAGGATTTCTTAACTTTTTCTGCCTGGCCTGTGTACATGCACCCTTTCACACCTGGGCTTGTGTGGTGGGTTCTCCACAGCTTTGTCCACTGAAGGTCTATGACACAAGCAGTCTCCAACTGCCACAAGGTGGGAAAAGACTCCTCTAGACATGTTAAGAGATGTGCTATCCTCAGAGCAAAAGATCAGGTTCTCTTCTGGATGACAGGATGCCCTGGCACCTGAGAGCTGAGCAGCCACGCTGCCAAGAACACACCCATCTGACATAAACTACACAAGTAAAAACATTTATTTTTCCATCTTTAAAACTCTGGTCCCACAAGGTCAAAACTTCTTTCAGTTCACACTCTTGACCTTTCAAAAGAGAAACCTTTCAACTGAAGGTTAAGTCTATAAAGAAACTTTAGAGATGCAATGAGGAGACAATGATTTCTTATAAATCACTACTCCTGATGGCCTGGACTTTCAGCTAACAGACCTCCTTCTGTCACAGTCTCTGAAGGAGAAAAAGAGGCTATCTACAGATATTCCTTCCAAACGCCACCAGGGAAGGACCAGCTGTACCATGAACCTGTGAGTCTGGAGCAGAACCAGAAGACAGGCCGGCTGGCCCAATCTGTGATGCTGCAACTTCCCCACATTACCCAGCAGGATTCCAGAGCCTGCCCCACCCGAGGGGGGCCTGGCTGAAGACAGGGAAAGTGCAGGCTGACTCTCACTGCTGCCTCTGAGGCTCAGGGCAGGGAGAAGGGTGTGAAAGGCCCTTGGCATGGCGGGTCCCTTGCAAGGGCACGTTAGTGCTGGTCAGCATATTAGCAGAGCAATGTATTAACATTTTCAAAAAGCTGCTTAATCCTTCCAGTGTCCCCTGACAGATCACTCAAGCTACAGCTCAAAGACTTGCTAGCAACCAGGATGGTCTCTGGAAGGCACCCAATAACGGCTACTATGGACAGAGTGCAGAGACCCCAGCCCAACAATGAATCTGGGACACCTGCCAACTTGAAGGGCAGAGCTGAACCCAGGCCACAAACTCAACCCATTCTGTGCTTTGGGGCTGTGTTTAATAAGGATCACTTGATGGAAGAGGGCAGGTCTGGGTCCCTCCCATGAGGAGGAAGGATGGGGGGCCTGGAGTGTTTGTCTTCTGGCTGTGCAGCCCCTGAACCCCAGCAAGTGTAGCACGGAGCCCATTTACTGCTTCTTGTGCTCAGGCTGTTAGAGAGCTGGGCAAGGAGAGGACAGTGATGTTCCAGGGGCCAGCTAGAGAGCGCTTTGCCTCCTTCTGTGGGCCTGGATGAGGCAGCTCCTTCCCGGAAGTCATGAAGAAAAAGTTGTGCATCAAAACTGGACCCAGCCGGTGCCAGGCTGAGACTGGCTGGACGGTGGCCTGTGAAGGGAAGACAGGGAGGGTGGCATTATCACGCTGTTGGAGAGCGGCCATGGTGGGCATCTTTTTGGGCAGAAGGAGCTCTGAGCAGGCAGTCCCCAAAGGGCCTAGGGCAGCAGCAGCAAATCTGGCCCGTGTGTGGATTTTAGCTGTCCGTTCCTTTACAGAGGACAGACCTGTACTGACAGCCCCAGAGTCTCCCTTATACCCTGATGCAGGAATCGGGCATCTTTCCAATCTTTCCCTGATCCCAAGGGCAGGCCATAAAGCTCAGGAGATGCCTTCCTCAGAGGTCCTGTAAAGATGGTCCAGGCCTAAAATCTGGGTCTTGATTCCTGACCCTGGGCAGCACTTGGTGACCAGTTTGCAGAAGGAGGTTTTAGGCAGTGGGGAACAGTGAAAGCCTTTATAGAGGTAAGGAGGGCAGTGTGTCGCCAAGCTAGGGCTCTGTCCATGTTTGCCATGAAAATGTAACCAGAGCTGGACTCCAGCAGGTCGAACCAGCAACTCCAGGGACCACAGGGAACAGCTCTGGCCCCACCCAGCCCAGAAAGCTTCCCGCCTCACCCTGTGGATTTGGTGAAGTCGCCCCAGACATCAGCAGTGGCAGCGGCAGCAGGCTTAGACTGTGGCCAGGGTTCTGTTGTACAGTGAGGGAGAAAAGAGACAGGGAAGTCAGAGATCTCTTTCTGGTGTTCTCAGTTACTAAATTCTGAAATCTGGTGGCCAGTCTCATGACCCCAGGCAGCTGAGACACAGGGAGACAAACGACTCCAGAGAGTCACATTTCTACCACCTTTTTCATGGATCCTTGGTGGCCCCTAGAAAGAAAGCAGGAGCCACACACAAGGCGGAAGGAACGGTGCCAGGGCCCAGGAGTCACACCTGTGCCCTGGGTTCTGGAGTGGGAACGCCTCCCAAAACCCCAGAGCACCTTCCAGAAAGCCTGAGGTACCGTGTGGATCAACCGGCTCCAGCCTCAGGTCAAACACTGCCAGGGAGAGCCTTCCAGTCCAGGCCACACAGAGCTGGCCCTGCACTTCTCTCCTGGGGCAGCCTACTCCTGGTTTCTTACCCCTGGCACCTTTCCTGTGCTGTGACGGCCACGCTGCCGCTTCTCATCTGCCCTGGGCTGGGAAACAGATAAAGAAGGCCCACAATGGGGGCACTTGGCAGCTCACCGAGTGCTAAGCATGCATTATCGCATTTGCATCTCACCACAGCGCCCAGAGGAGGTCAGGCCGGGATTAGCCGTGTGACTGTGCAGGTCATCTGAGTCTCAGTTTTCTCATCTCTCATTCGGCTGACAGGATAATTTCACAGGGCAGAGTGAGTGCATAGATCTGGCATGCTCAGTACAGGCCCAGCACACGGTGTCACTAAAATGCCAATGTGTAAACCCAGGCTGGCACCCAGTGAGAGCTCAGAGTGGTCAGCATACTACTCCATGTGGCACATGGCTTAGCTCAGGTGGTCTTCACTATAGGCACCATCACTACCTCATTCTACAGATGGGAAAACAGAGGCATAGAGATGCAGGCCAGTAGAAACTCAAAAACTGGTCTAAATTCTGCCCCAGTGGCTCCGGAGCAGACAGCACCAGCAGCTGGCAGCTGACCTACTGCCTGACACCATCTTGTGTGTGAACATGCTCGCTGCAGGCTGTGAGCACTAGGATGGAAACCACAGAGAGCAGACTCCATGCTGTACAAAGGGTCTTGACCTAATGGTGCTGGATTTGGTTTTTTCAGCTTTATTATGGTTTAGGAAGGTGTTAAATGCATTTCTACCTGTTTATCAAAATGTTACTCCATCCACCCCAAGTCAAGGATACCATAGGCAATACCTGTCCTATGGTATCTCCAGGACCTAATCCTCCATGTGCACTCAGACAGGGCCCAGAAACCAGGGAAGGCCGAGACATACACAAGAATGTCCTAAGCATTCAGACTGCTGCTCCTGTCCCTGGCGATGCCACAGCCAGTCTCCTGTGAGCACACTCTAAACATAATGCCAGAAGAATGATTTCCTGATGCTGGTTTCACCTCTGGCACTCTCCTGACCAACCTCAAACTGTCAGGTTGGAGCCTGACCGCCAGAGAGAGGAGCCAATGTCAGAGACTCTAAGAACCAGGAGCACAGCAAGGCTCCCTGCCTAGGTGCATCACTCCAGACCTGCTGAGAGCACTGTGGAAAAGGGCTGGTGACAATCCCAGCCTGCTGGGGAGGGGAAGGGGGAGAGGAAGCAGCCTCTCAGCTGCCCAGCTTCTGATGGTGCACCAAGGAGTCACACCACATCCCCGCCGTGGTGTCTCCTGCTCACAGCGGCACACCAACAGCTGCATCCACCTCTCTAAGAACAACGATTCTCAAAATCTCAGCCTTGGTCTCGCTCTTCTTTCTACCTAGAATGCCAACTCCTGCCCCAGCGGGCTTCCTTCAGAGTCCAGGCTCCTCTGGAAAGTCCCCCCAAGGGGTGTGTTGCTGACCCCAGTGACGTGGGCCCGACACATGTGGCCTGTGCACCTGTGGTTCGCCTCTCCCTCGACATCGGAGCACAGACCACTTGATAACAACTGAGGCCCAGCCACCTGCACAGTGACAACTTCAGTCATGCCTACCAGGACAGGACAGGTGCCCTGAAGGGTTACGAGAAAGGCCAGGGAACAGAAGAACCTCAAGTATAGCAAGACACTCTGGTGCCACCATCTAGTCACACACACACAGCTACAAAGTGAGTGTGAGAAACGGGAGCAACAGGATCACTTCTGGGGACAAAGCTGCCAGGTTGGGACGCAACCGTCACCCCAGCACTCACCTGAAGCAGGAACAACTGCGGGCTGGGCTGGAGATCCCCCGACAGACAACTGCTCCCCAGAGGGAGGGACGAGGATGGAGGTCTTGCCCCCTGGAGGCGGGGGAAGCAGGCTCAGCCCTCCTGTGCTGGCAGGCCTGGTTCTTGACGTCCCAGCTGCTCCTTCCTTCTTTCTCATGTTCTAAAGAGAAGAGAAGAATGAAGTCAGCCATCATGCCAGAGTCATCATGTACTGGAAAACCCCATGGAGACCGCCAGTCCTCAACATCTGTACAGCACACGACAGTCCCCTCCAGCAGCAGCATGAGCTAGAGCCAAGCCATCTCAATCTTCCATGTAGCATCAATGCAGTCAATGTTAAAACCCAGCTCCTGATCTCACTTCGCATTAGGAAAGGACACACCAGTTACAGCCATACACCATTCTGCCCCACGGCAACAGCCCGAACACTGACTGCAGTGTACTGATGGGCACAGAGCAGCCA
Organism: Peromyscus leucopus; assembly: GCF_004664715.2. Lineage (NCBI taxonomy): Eukaryota > Metazoa > Chordata > Mammalia > Rodentia > Cricetidae > Peromyscus > Peromyscus leucopus. The sequence goes on from NC_051064.1 coordinate 142,173,194, forward strand.
GAACATTCGTGCATAGTGAGGCAAGGGAAGCCGGTCAGAACGATCTGCCGAAGCATCCAAAGGCATCCACTAAGCGCATCACAGGATTCTGCAGTCCCATCCTTAGACACGTGTGTGCACGCAACAAAGACATGAGCTTGGACATTCACAGCAGCACCATCTGGAGCTAACCCAGATGGAATCCCTCCCCAGTGTTCATCCTGTGAAACAGATGAACTAGGAGGAGCACACACACAATGGCATGTGCCATCACAGAGGACAACCAACCACAAACAACATGAGTAACTCTTACAACAGGACACTGAATGAGGGGATCATATTGAAAGGGATTAAGTCTCCCACACAACTCACAACAGCGAAGCACAGACCCAATCCAGGGTATTTGAAGTCAGGGCGGGAAGCCACTGAAGTGGGCAGGACCTGGGCTCCCAAAAGGCTCAGTCTTCTACTTCTTGACCTAGGGAAGTCCCGTGCTTTTAAGTTTGTGTGTACGTGTGTGTGTGTGTGTGTGTGTGTGTGTGTGTGTGTGTGTGTGTGTTCATACATGTGACTGAGGGTGCATTTGAGTATGCAGGCCAGAGGTCAATCCTGAGTGCCATCTTCAGAAACACCACCCACCTCCTTGAGTTCGAATCCCTTACTGACCTGGAACTCACCACTTAGATGAGGATGGCTGGTCTAGCACTGGGTTACAAGCACGTGCTACCCACACCCAGCATTTTGTTGTTGTTGCTGGTGGTGGTCTTGGGTCTTGAATTCAGGTTCTCATGTTTGCAAGGCAAACACTCTACCAAGTCATCTGTCTTCTCAGCCCTTGTTTGGTTTCAAAACCTCACTCTGTTCCACATTTATAATCCAGGCACTTTTCTATATGCGACACTTCAGTACAACATAATAAAGTAGTGAGCACCAAGTGTGAGCCAGAAACCAGCACAAGCCACACTGATAACGAAGCAGTCTCTGTGTGAGCACAGCAGCAGCAGCAGAGATAGAACGCCCAGCATCCTCCCCATGCACCCAGTTGGACCAGCTGTTTCTAGTTCTCCTCTCCTGGCCAAGTCCCCCCTCCCACTCCCTGTCTCTGTGCCTTAACCTTCTGTCTTTTACAGAGGGAGGTCCTGAAGTCGTATGAGAAACGCCTGAAAACACTACCTGGCCCACAGCTGACGCTCATTAAATGTTAGTTCTTCCAAGCAAGAGAAAGAATCCCAGTGCCACCAGTCAACTGGATTGGACCTGCATTTCCTCTCAAGGGCCAGCTGGCCAACTTCAAGGTCCCAAAGCATCACCAGCATGAAGCAGGAAAGAGAAAGAAATGGTAAGTAAAGAGGAAAAGCATTATTTCAGAGTCACACGCTTTCTCTAAACAAACCCATTTGGTCCTTGGTTCCCCCAAATGCCTCCCAACTCCATCGCCCCTCCACTCCAACAGCCAGGGAGAGCCCATGCCTGGGCACCCAGTCCACCCTGACCTGTTTCTATTCAACAAGAGCTGGCAGGGGATGCTGGATGCAAAGCCACACAGCAAGAAGACTCGAGGGGCCAGGGCAACACCACCAGCAGAAGCTGCCCATGGTTCCCAGCACCCTCCTCAATGCCTTCCAGCCCAGGGTGCTGCTCCCAAACCGTCCTCACTCAGGCATGAGGCCAAGATACAGCTTGAGATAAGCACACTGAACCTCCTGATCCACTCTAACAGGCAGACAGACACACCAGCACTGGTGCTGAGTAGCTACCCTCTGATCCATCCCTCCTGCCTGCCCACAGGCCGCTCTTTCCAGGAAGCCTTCCATGGTTTCCAGCATTATGGGCCATGTGTTTTTCCTCCGAAGCCCTGGCTCCAGGGCTGCTCCAGTCCTAGAGTCTCTCCTGCCACTTTGCAGTCACATCTGTACATGGTCAGCTCAACTTGGAAAGCCATAGAAGCAGAGGCCTGGTACCCTGAGGTGAACCGGGCACAAGGCCAAGCTGCTGGATCAACTATGGCTACCGGGATGGAACAGAACTGTAACGGGTTTGGGTTGGGGAGCTTTGGGCTGGGTGGCTTCAAGAGTCACAAGACATGGCCCACAAAGTGAGGTGAGTCAAGTGAGGGTGGGACTCACTGCGATGTTGATCTTGATGGTCTGTCCCTCCTTGAAGCCCAGGTCCAATCGGGGGCCTTCATCTGGGTTCTGGGCTTGTTTTGCAAACTCACACTGCTGTTTCACCCACCTGGGGAGGACCAGGAAGAGAGTGGTGAGGCAGGAGCAGCAGCTGCCCTGCATTCATCCACAATGCCTTCAGTTTAGGAGGCCCGTGCTGAGGCCAACTTCCCAACCAGTAGTTCAAGTCCCAGGTCTGGAACTCTTAAGCAGCTGCATGGCTATCAGCACGATGGTTTAGACCAGTGGTTCTCAACATAGGGGTTGAATGACCCTTTCACAGGGGTCACATATCAGGTATGCCACATAACAGATATTTATTTATTTATTTGGTTGGTTGGTTGGTTTGGTTTTTTTCAAGACAGGGTTTCTCTGTGTAGTTTTGGTGCTTGTCCTGGATCTCGCTCTGTAGCCCAGGCTGGCCTCGAACTCACAGAGATCCGCCTGCCTCTGCCTCCCGAGTACTGAGATTAAAGGCGTGTGCCACCACCACCCAGCAGATATTTATATTATGATCATTAACAGTAGCAAATTTAGTTATGAAGTAGCAGCAAAAGTAATTTTATGGTTGCGGTCACCACAACATGAGGAACTGTATTAAAGGGTTGCAGTTGCAGCATTAGGAAGGTTGAGAACCACTGGCTTAGACTCTAAGGTCTTAACACTGCTCTGAGAACTGGATAAGCTCATTCACACATGGTACCCAGGAGGAGCGAGAGCCTGCGCTTTCCCTGTGGCTCTGGCTCCACCTGGACACTCCTATATTCTGAGACAGGACAGACACCTAAAAGCAAAGGGCAGCACAATGCTGCGTACCCTCCTACAATGCTACTAGCAGCCACCTGGGATGGGGTGTCCACACAAATGGCCAGGCACTGCCCAGCTACCATCAGTCAGGGGCAGAGCCCTGAGGATGCCCTGTCCTTTCACAAAGGACACCAAAGCATCTTTGAGGTGACCTGGAGATGTTAGTCTCACTTATGACATTATAAAGGAGCAGACCCTGAGAGCCATAGGAGCCTGACAAGGACTCTGAGAGCTCAGGGGCTGCTGAGGAAAAGCTGGGACACTGAAAAGACCAGACCAGCTGACACAGGGACACCCAGCTTTGGGGACCAGCAGAGCAGAGAAGGCGACCTGGAGGAGGACTGCCAGGCTGCTAACAGACAAAGCAGTCACTGAACTCCGTAACCAGGAAGAACGGTTCTGTCCTGGAAAGAAGGGAGGAGAAGGAGGAGACTGTCCCAAGAATACTGTCCCAAGAGGTACTCACTTAAAATGGTCTTGTAATGCCACATTGAAGTCAAAGGCGTCCCCTCGGTCCCCAAAGCCAATCCCAATAAAAGCATGTCGCCCTGGAGGGGGGAGGTGAGAGCCATCAATCTCCTGTTTCTGGAGGCAAGGCTTCTGAAGCTCAGAAGAGGCCCCCAGACCCAACATACCATTTCCATCTTCAATGCGGACAACGAAGTACCTGCTGGAGTCAGTGACGCTCTCCACAGCTGTGCCGGGAAACTGGTCCACTGGGGCCTGTGCGAAGAGCTCCCCTGTAAGGACAGGGGGAAGGAGGTGAGCCCGGGCGCCCTCTAGCCTGGTATTGCTAGGCACTATGTGGGCTTTCCTGTTTTGAGCCACACCAGGAGAGCTGGACAGAGGGGCACCACTCCAGGATTCAATCAAATCCATTCTTGCTGAAGGGACAATGCCACCACGAAATGAAGAGGAAAGCAGAGTCTCAAGTGGCTTACTGGTCATACCTGCCCAGAGTGTCAATGGTCTTTACTTCAGTGACGAGCATTTCAAAATCAGACTGCTTTAAACTATCCCCCATTTCTGGGGCTTGAGGGGAGTGGGGGGAAGACAGGGTCTCACTATGTAGCTCTGGCTGTCCCAGAACTCACTTACATAGACCAGGCTGACCTCAAACTCTGAGATTCACCTGCTTTTGCCTCTGGAGGGGCTTCAAAGCATGTGCACCATGCCTGGCCTTGGCTTTTCTTAAAGATTAAAAGTTCTACCTATGCTAGGCCTTCATGCCTACACAGTAACTCCAGGATGGGGCTGCCGTCACCCAGCCCAGCAGCTTATTCTATTTGTATGGCCTGCTCAAAGGCTCAAAGTGACGGGCCCAGTGCAGGTTGTCACACCCAGAAAGGAAGGACTGTAAGAGAAGCCAGCGAGCCCCGCAGGCATCAGGGAAGTTAGGATCCCACACAAGAGTCTGCACACACTAGCTCAGTTCAGTCTCAGAGACCAGGCAAAGGGATGACAGGTCTGCAACTAAGTGCTCCATTAGCAAGCATGCGTTTGTCCCCAGCAGGGCATAATGCAGGCATGGTGGGGCATGCCTGGAATCGCTATACCCTAGAGATAGAGGCCTGAGGGTCAGAAGTTCAAGGTCATCCTTGGCTACACAGTGAGTCCATTGCTAGCCTGGGCTATATGAGACTGTCTCAAAAAGAAAGAAAAGGCACCCTTGTGTAGTGTCCCCTTTTGAACTCCAGGCTCCCGCAGCTGCAGCGAAGACCACAAATCCAGGAGCCATTATGTTGGGCTCCAGGCTCAAAAATGCCCTCAGTGTCCGGTCAGACACACCCTTGTTTTGTTGTTTGAGAAGGATCCCCTGTGTTCTGGCTAAGTCCAGTGTGTTAGAAACAGCTGGGTCGCCAACGATGACCTAGATGAAAACCGATGGCCCTGCAGCCTGCAGCTTCTTGTCAACTTAATCCACTTACTTTAGCACTTGGGCATGGAGATGCACCTAGAGGCCTTTACCTTGCAGCAATGGTTCTGCCATGGCCCTGAGCCGCCATGGCCAGGGCAGCCTCTCTCTCGCACAGCTGGAAGCTCCACACCCTAACTCAACCCATGTCCTGTGCCTTTACCTGAGGTCCTGTCCTCCAGCTTGATGTAGGCCACCTTCCCTTTTGCAGTGATCCGCAGCCGGCCACTCCACGATGGCTGGTCCAGCTGCCATTCTGAGGCCCTGTGAGGACAAAAAACCACTGAGCCTCCTGCTCCATCCCTCCAGGGATGGGGAAGAGAATGGGGAGGACTGCTCGTTCAAGAACACAGCTGGCTAGGATGGAAACTAATGTCTTCAAAGGTCGCACTTCTGCCGGGCATCTGGACTGTTCTGACGATGTAGTGGGAAATGCCAAACAATGTGTGTGTCACACACCGGGGCGGCTGAGACGGCTGAGCAGGTAAAGGCAACCACTGTTAACCCTGACAACCTGCTTGTGAGCCCTGGAACTCCCCCACGGCAAGAGAGAACCAGCTCCCAGACCGCCCTTTGATTGCCACCTGTGTGACAGCACACGTGCACAGTCAGATACACACGAATCAACGTGATTAAAACACCGTTTTCTGAGACGGGGGTCTCAGTGTGTGGTCCTGGCTGTCCTGGAACCCCCTATGTAGACGAGGCTGGCCTTGAACTCAGAGACCTGCCTGCCTCTGCTTCCTGAGTGCTGGGATTGTACCTGTGTGCATGGGACCCACATGGTGGATAAAGAGAACCTCTACATACATGCTGTGACAGGCATGTGCCCACACACACACACAATAAGTAAATAAACTTAAAAAAACAAAAACCAAACAACTTATTACAGGGGCTTGAAAGATGGTTCAGTGGTTAAGAATACTAGCTAGCTACTCTACTTGAAGACCCAAGTCCAATTCCTAGCACCCACATGGCGGCTCAAAGAGTCTGCAACCTGAGTCCTAGGGGATCGCTTCTGGCCTCCTCAGGCACCAAGCACTCATGTGGTACTCACACATACGTGCAGACAAAAAGTAAATTTAAAAATAAAAACTATAATAGCTATACAAAAAGCTAAAAAGCAGCCAGGGGGTGGTGATGCATGCCTTTATCCTAGCACTCAGGAGGCAGAGGTGGGCAGATCTCTGAGTTTGAGACTAGCCTGGTCTACAGAGTGAGTTCCAAAACAGCCAGGGCTACACAGAGAAATTCTGTCTTGAAAAACCAAACCAAAACAAAAGCTAAGAAGCTATTTTTAGCAAATATCCTCTAAATATGGCTGCATCTCAGTAAGTACACAGACACTAAAATCTCGAACTCAAAATTTTTACATTATGAAACAGTATTCAAAATCTCCAATCATTTGAAGTTGTAAAAAATATTCTTAGCTTGTGGGCATTCGAAACCACAGGCAGCTGTAACTTCCTGGCTCCCATTCTAAAGACCACAAACCTTCTCCCAAGTGGGATTTCCTTCCCAGCTTCCTTTCTGCAGAGGAAGCAGCTAGGCCCTATTGTTTCTGGTAAGAGACAGTGATACCAAGCTGGCAAAACTGACCAGCTGGGACCCTGAGACCATGTTGGAAGAAGTACAAAAGAGTACAATCTTTGGTAGGAAGAGCTGAAAAGTACATGAGTGTACAGGGGGGAAACGGGGTGGTTAGGAAACACATTCCCAAATGTATTCCAGGCAGGAAGAAACACAAGGAAACAAGGACCCTCATCCATAGCCTCTTTGGTTCCTTTAAAAAGCAACAGTGTAGCCGGGCACGGTGGTACACGCCTTTAATCCCAGTACTTGGTAAGCAAAGGCAGGCGATCTCTGAGTTGGAAGCCAGCCTGGTCTACAGAGCAGATGCCAGGACAGCCAGGACTGTTACACAGAGAAACCCAGTCTCAAAAAACCACATACACACATAAAGCAATAGTGTAGCAGGGCGGTGGTGGCGCACACATTTAAACCCAGCACTCGGGAGGCAGAGGCAGGTGAATCTCTGTGAGTTCGAGGCCAGCCTGGTCTACAGGGTAAGTTCCAGGACAGCCAGGGCTACACAGAGAAACACTGTCTTGAAAACCAAAACAAAACAAACAAAAGAAAGGCAATAGCGTCACATTTTAGTTTGCAGGAGCAGCAGCACAGAAAAACCCCTAAGCAGCAAGCACCATGGGTATTTCCAGAAGGCTTTTCTGGGAAGTTCCTAACAAATGTCAGCTCTCTAGAAGTCTCAATGGCAGCTGTTGAGGGCCACACAAATGCAGATTCACAGCTAACAACACAGCAGACTCAGTTTCTGTTCCTCTTACGGCGCAGTGGGCTTTAGATCCAGGCTAAGGCGAGCCCCAAAGGTTAAGTGCAAGGCTGGCAGTTTGTTCCCCATCAAACCAGCCTGGCTGGATACTTGGTGACCCTGCCCTCTGGAGGAGGAGCCAACCCTCAGCTACTGAATGGAGACCCAACAGATCTGTGTAGACAGCCAGCTCTGCTTTGGTGGCTGGTGTCCAGTTTAATGACAGAAAGGGAAGGGTTCTGACTGGGGAGATGACTCGGTGAGGGTGAACATGTGCTGAGCAAACCTGAGGACTTGAGTCTGGATCTCCAGACTCTAAGAGCCAGGTGCGGCTGCAGGCTCCTATAAACCCCCCACTGTGTGGTGGCAGGGCAGAGAAAGGGGCACTGGGGATTTGCCGAACAGCTGGACTAGATGAAACAGCAAATTCTAGGTTCAGTGAGAGACCATCTCAAGGGAATAATACAGACAGTGAGAAAGGAAGACACTTGATGGTCATCCTGTGGCTTCTGCACGTGTGCACATGGGCAGGCGTATCTATCATGCATGCGCACCTATCATGCATGCGCGCGCACGCGCACACGCACACACACACACACACACACACACACACACACACACACAAAGCACAGACGGTTGTTGCTTGCTGACCTCCGTTCTTGTTATTTTCATACTATTTTAAAATCATCTAACCGACACAGTAAGTGTTCAGTAAGATACCCGTTCAGAAACTTTACTATGTGCCTGTGTTACACAAGTGTGAAGGACAGATAAGTCAACACACTTGTGGTACAGACTACCTCCTATTTCCAAATAACTGAGACACACGCTGCTTTCAAAGGCCACCCATGCCAGGCAGTGGTGGTGCTCACCTTTAATCCCAGCACTTAGAAGGCAAAGGCAGGCGAGCTCTGTGATTTCAAGGCTAGCCTCGTCTACACAGAGTTCCAGGACAGACAGGGCTATGCAGAGAAACCCGGTCTCGAAAAACCGAAAGAGCTATCCTTCCTAAGTAGCCACACCCCACCCATCACAGGGCACAGGCCACACCATTTATATCAGCAACATCTTTTTTAAAAGTATTTTTCATCTTGTTTGGATAGGGAAATGCAAACAGTACGGGAGGTATGTAACAATGCCTGTCCAACTTGGGTTCTCCTCTCTTAGAGTCCTGGGTTCCCTTCCAGAGCCACTCCGTGTGTTTACAGGCATTTGCCTCAGGTGACAAGGGCAGTGGGGTCCTCCCAGCCGCAGCTTGTTGTGATCAGGGATGAAACTGGGCCCCAAGATAGGGTCGGGTCCCTCCGATGGAGTCGGGTTCCCTCCCGGTGGGGATATCCGCGAGTGGCAGGGTTTCCAAGGGTCCCTTCAAGGCTGTCGGTTAGCGACCCGTAGACCCCGCAGCCCACTCGGGTCCCCAGGAGCTGGCAGTGACGCGCTGCCCGCAACCCGCTGACAGCTCCCGACCTGCGACCCCTCCTGGGTCTGGCCCCGACAGGAAGCAGCCACGGGGCTCCCTTCCTTCCTTCCCTAAACGCGACAGCCCGTCCTTGACCCCCGCAGTGCATGCCGGGCGGCGGGGAAAGGTTAAGCCAGGAACGGTCACCTGTAGCCACGGTTGGTCGCCCGCGGCGGGATGCGGTAGACATGGACCTCTGGCTTGACACAGAGAACCGACTCGTATTCGCTCTCCTCCATCTCCGACCGCCAGAGCGCACCCGACTTCCGGCTCCTTCCCCGCCCCCTTGGGACCGGAAGTGACGTGACTCTATGCCCCGCTCCGTCTAGAGCAGCGGCTCCCGGCCCGCCCTTGGTTGCTCGCCGTTGAGTGCCCTCTGCCGGACGCCTCGTATCAGAACAAGAGGCGAGGGATCCCTGATGCGCCGAGCCTGGAAAAGCAAGCGGCGCAGACTAAGGCCTAATCCGGAAATCTGGTTGTGGTTCAAACTCCTGTACCCTGGGCCAGGCCGGCTGACAAGCCAAACTATGCCTTCTCTGCAGCTTCTCCCTCCTCCAGCTCTCGTATGTGCATGTTCTCAGCGGAATGTCCTCCTCCCTGCTATCCCCAGAAGGTTCTCGGAAGCTTGTGGAGAAACCTCGCTCCACCACCCTATGTACTTTTTTATAACCTGCTATGTGTCCAAGGCCCCAGCTCAACAGGAGTGGAAATCAAAGTTGTGAACTAAAAGTGCATGGGTGTTTTAGTCACTGTTCTATCGCTGTGAAGAGACGCCGTGACCATGGAAACTCTTATAAAAAGAAAGCATTTAATTGGGGGCTTGCTTACAGTTTCAGAGGTTTAGTCTATTATCATCATGGTGGGGAGTGGAGAAGCAGCTGAGAGCTTTACACCACGATCCTGGGGAGGGGGAGGACTTCAGGAGGTGGGGGACCTCAAAGCCCCTTCCTGTTACCTACCTCCAACAGGAACACACCTCCTAATCCTTCCAAACAGATCATCAGCTGGGGACTAAGTTCGCAAATATATCAGCCTAAGGAGGGCATTTTCATTCAAATCACCGAATTGGGGGAAAGGCCACATCTGTGTGAAACATTGTACAGATTGATGGATTGTGAAAAACTGGATTATTACAGGTTAGGAGCCAAATTGCTTTGGGGCTATCTTGACCCTCTAAATAGCTATTGCCCACTTCTGAATGTGACCTAATATCCTTGTGACTATTAGGTAAATCGTTTCGGAATGCACAAACCCCTAGCTTCCACCAGTGAAAAGGCTAAGAATGTCATTGGATAGTGTCTGAGCCCATTAACTGACACTTCCCTGCTTTGCTGTGACCCACCTGCCTGATGTCTCCACCAAAAGTTTGAAAAATGCCTTGATTTATAACTACTTTTTCATCACTGTGGTGGTTTGAATGAGGATGGCCCCCATAGGCTCATATATTTGAATGCTTGGTCATTAGGGAGTGGCACCACTTGAAAGGGACTAGGAGGTGTGGCCTTGGTGGAGGAAGTAAGTCCCTGGGGACGGGCTTTGGAGTTTCAAAAGCCAAAGCCAGTGTAAGTGACTCTCTCTTCCTGCAGCCTGCAGATCTGGATGTAGAACTTTCAACTGCTTCTCCAGCACCAGGTCTGCCTGCATGCCAGCATGTTGCACCATGAGGATAATGGACTAAACCTCTGAAACTGTAAGCCACCCCAATTAAATGTTCTCTTTATAAGAGTTGCTGTGGCCATGGTGTCTCTTCACAGCAATAGAACACTGACTAAGACAGTCACCAAAAACTGGCGGTGGCACACCTTAACCCCACTCTATCAGGCTTTCTTTGGGGCATAAATCAGCTCCCAAATAAAGACATGGAGACTTAATATTAGTCATGAATGCTCAGCTTTATCTTAGGCTTGTCCCACTAGCTCTTATAACTTAATTTAACCTGTTTCATCTATGTTTTCCTTCAAGCCTTTTTACCTTTCATTCTGTTTTTTTTTTTAATTTTTATTTATTTTTATTTCATGTGCATTGGTGTTTTGCCTGCATGTATGGCTGTATGAAGGTGTCAGGTCCCTGGAACTGGAGTTACAGACAGTTGTGAGCTGCCATGTGGGTGCTGGGAATTGAACCAAGGTCCCCTGGAAGAGCAGTCAGTGCTCTTAACCACTAAGCCATGCTGTAGGATGGTCTGTATGTCAAATTGCTCTGATTGGTCAATAAATAAAACACTGATTGGCCAGTGGCCAGGCAGAAAGTAGGTGGGACAAGGAGAGAGGAGAATTCTGGGAAGCAGAAGGCTGAGGCAGAGAGATACTGCCAGCTGCCGCCATGACCAGCAGCATGTAAAGACGCCGGTAAGCCACCAGCCACGTGGCAAGGTATAGATTTATGGAAATGGATTAATTTAAGCTATAAGAACAATTAACAAGAAGCCTGCCACGGCCATACAGTTTGTAAGCAATATAAGTCTCTGTGTTTACTTGGTTGGGTCTGAGCGGCTATGGGACTGGCGGGTGACAAAGATTTGTCCTGACTATGGGCAAGGCAGAAAAACTCTAGCTACAAAGCCATCTCTCTACCCCCTACCTTTCATTCTGTATGTCCTGCTTTTCCTGATTCTTCCATGTCTCCCTCTCTTTCTCCATCATTCTCTTATCTCTTCTTCCCCAGCCTAAATTCCTCCTCCTACTTATTCTCTCTGCTTATCAGCCCCACTTTCCCTCTACTGCATAGGTATTGGCTATTCAGCTTTTTATTAGACCAATCAGGTGCCTTAGGCAGGCAAGGTAAACAGCAACACATCTTTACATGATTAAACAAATGCAGCATAAACAAATGTAACACACTATTACATAGTTAGCATAATAATCTGCAACATAAACAAATGTAACACATTTTTGCTACATAGTTAAAGTAATATTCTGCAACATAAACAAATGGAACACTGCTGTGGATATCACTCTATGTAAATAAAACACTGATGGCCAATGACCAGGCAGGAGGTAGGTGGGACAAGGAGAGAGGAGAATTCTGGGAAGCCGGAGGCTGAGAGAGAGAGACTGCAGCCACCGCGAGGAGAAGAGCATGTAGAGACGCCGGTAAGCCACCAGCCACGTGGCAAGCTATAGATTTATAAAAATGGGTTAATTTAAGATAAAAGAACAGTTAGCAAGAAGCCTGCCACGGCCATACAGTTTATAAGTGATATAAGCGTCTGAGTGATTATTTTATAAGTGGATTGTGGGACTGCGGGGCTTGGGGAACCTGGAGAGAAGCCCTCCAGCAACAAATGGCGCCCAACGGCTCGAGTTTCCACCTTAAACTGAGAATATTTAATAACCAATTCTAAACAGAGCCAAAACCAGGTTCCTGCTTCTTGTCTCATACGGTCAGCTAGATGCGGCAAAACGCAAGTTTGGACACTGGCGGGTTCCTGGCGGGTGCGTTTCACCGGCAGTATGGCGGAAATGAGGCATCTGCCAGCGGCAAATTAAGCTGTGTGGTAGATTTAGTCTTTACTAGTATTTAAAAAAAAAAAAAAAAAAAAAAGAGGTTTCTGGCTACACGCTGCTTTGATAAAAGCTTAGACCCACTATTTCTGAGACTTGATGACTCCCAGAGCTGGCGGAAAACGTACCACTGCCATGTTGGGAAGCTGAAGTGGGCGGAGCCAACAGCCACAGCGCCGTTTCAGGCTTACAATGGTACAGTTTAAAGCAATAGGCTCAAGGCTCAAGGTAATATAAAACATAAGCCACATAAAGATGGCTACCACACAGAGAATCTGGATTATGTTCTCTTGATATTCATAACTAAAGAAAAACATTTGATTACAAAACCTGTTGAGTTATGCCAAAATGTATATTTTAAAGGTACCTTGACTTCAAAATTTGGATATAAGGATATGTTACTTTGGAAAAGAGGTTCTGCTTTTGTTTCCACAGAAAGCCAGAGGCTGTGGACTTGTTCCAGATTAAGATACATCAGGTTTCACCAGCCAAGACCCCCTGAAAGGACTCCGATGACACCATGGCCCAGATGATCCAACATCCAGATCGGTTTCAAGGCAACTGGTTCACACAATACAGCCTCACGGACTACCCCATAGGTCTAAAATTTTCTTTGCGTCCCCATAAGATACAGCGCCCCCCTCCAGCAGGAAGTAGTAAGAGATACTACGCCCAAATTCCCAAATATACCAAGCTGGCTTTAGAGGTGGAATTGGCTCACTCCCCCTCTAAACCCAGACATATTGCTTTAAAAAAAAAAAAAATGGTTAAGGGATTCTTGTGTCCCAAATCAGAAGAGCCCTCTGGTGTGGGACAGAGAAAAACCAATATTTTTATTTAAAACAGGTTGATTATAAATGTGATCTCTTTCTAAAAAAGAAAAGGGGATATAATATAGATATATAGGAGGATATGGAGATGATAAGATAAAAGGGTAGATTAATGAACCTACTTTTAAAGAATAACTTGTTTAAAATGTTTTACATTGGTATAGATTTTAGTTTATGTTTAAAATGTTTTACATTGGTATAAATTTTGGTTCGTTGATACAAACTTGAAGTTAATTTTGTTATACTCTCTCTATATATGTATATATTTCTATTCTTGTTTGAGGTGTTGTGTTTATATAACTCATTTAAAATTGTAATGGATAATTAAAAAATAGATTAATAATTAGTCATCTATGATAATCATATCTGTAGCCATGTTAGTTAAGTCTTCTAGGTATACATAGATATATTTCAGATAGATAGGTAATCTTCAAACACTTCATAGACCTGGAGAATATGGCATTTAAATAACTTAGAATTCTGTTGACGTGAGACACAATTACTCCTGGCTGCACCAATTTGATCCCGAGAGAATGTTGGGCTTCTAAGACATTTCCATTTGGAAGTTTGTCTTTTTGGCACAAAATGGCCTACTGGGCAAAGAACTGCCCTTGCCTTGATGGCTGACAGTACAAATGCAATGCTGTCCTTTCTGGACAAGCAGGACACAAGAAAAGCGACCACTGTACTCTGCCAAGACAGGGTAAGATGGTCTCTTAAAATTCCTGCTTCTAAAAATGGTCTGTCAGATACTCTAGGCCTGTAGCCAATTTGAATGCACCAACAATGCTGAAAAACATTAGGTGACTGTCCAGGCTGCCAGCTGTCTTGGTCTACTTTTGCAAGATTCCCGAAAGTTGCTTGCATCCATCTACCATTTCTCAGGTACCATTATGTTCCTTCTCAGGTCTTTGATGTGGTTAAAGGCTAGATAGTCGTAATTTCCTCAGTTATGATAAAAGATAAGTTAGCTATAAAACCTTAAACTCACAAATATAAGATAGATAGGACATCTTCTTTAATATTGTAACTATAATTCTTGCTCGGTAATTGTTTTGTTATATGTAATTTTACCATGTTAAAGTTAAAACCTTCCTTTTTAAAAAAAGAAGAAAGGGGAAGTGCTGTGGATATCACTCTATGTAAATAAAACACTGATGGCCAATGACCAGGCAGGAGGTAGGTGGGACAAGGAGAGAGGAGAATTCTGGGAAGCGGGAGACTGAGAGAGAGAGACTGCAGCCACCGCGAGGAGAAGAGCATGTAGAGACGCCGGTAAGCCACCAGCCACGTGGCAAGCTATAGATTTATAAAAATGGGTTAATTTAAGATAAAAGAACAGTTAACAAGAAGCCTGGCACGGCCATACAGTTTATAAGTGATATAAGCGTCTGAGTGATTATTTTATAAGTGGATTGTGGGACTGCGGGGCTTGGGGAACCTGGAGAGAAGCCCTCCAGCAACAGAACACATCTTTGACTAGTTAAAGTAATATTCCACAATATCCCAGCACTCAGGAGGTAGAGGCAGGCAGATCTCTGAGTTCAAGGGCAGCCAGGTCTACATAGTGAGTACATGGACAGCCAGGGCTACATAGAGAAACCTTGTCTTGGAAAACCAAACAAAAAAAAAATTTTTTTTTCATGTATTTGGGTAACTTGAATTTGTGTTCCTAAGCCATGGTCACTCATATTTGGCTCCAAAACAATCTCTTATTCTCATCGAGGTGAGAGTTGTATTTTAGAGTCTACAAAGTGAAGTTTAGTAAAATGAGTCATTTAAAAAGAAGTCCCAGGGCCGGAGAGATGGCTCAGAGGTTAAGAGCACTGGCTGCTCTTCCAGAGGACCTGAGTTCAATTCCCAACAACCACATGGTGGGTCACAGCCATCTATAATGAGATCTGGTGCCCTCTTCTGGCAAACACTGTATACATAATAAATAAATCTTTAAAAAAAAAAAAGTCCCAGTTGGATGTGGTAGAGCATGCCTGTAATCCCAACAGGGGGACACAGAGGCCGCAAGAGGATGGCTGCATGTTCTCAGCATCCTTGTCAGCAGTGAGGGGACAGAGATGAAGCTCCATACTGTCACCCTCCGCCGCCCTAGGAGTTCCCCTAATCTTTTAGGGACCTCAGCTCAGCCCAAATCAGGATTTGTGACTTCAACACCTGAAAGAATTTCAGGAGTAGCTGGTATACTGAAACCAAGTCGGAGAGTTATTAGAGATGCTTTGATAGCTGCTTACGGACAAGGGTTGGGGAGAGGCAGTGAAGAAAAGCTGCAGAAAGCCCGACACCCCCGAGGGTGGGGACTGGCTGCCCAAGAGAGCCGTAACTGTCTTGGCATTAGCCAGATACACCACATGGACAGCTCTCTCAAGTTGTATCTTAAAAGTTGGCTTAACAATTCTTTCTCACTGGGCAGTGGCAGCACACGCCTTTAATCCAAGAACTCAGGAGGCAGAGGCAGGCGGATCTCTGTGAGTTCGAGGCCAGCCTGGCCTATAGAGCGAGATCCAGACAGAACAAGATCCAGGACAGCAAGGGCTACCCAGAGAAACCCACCCTGTCTCAAAAAACCAAAACAAAAAAATAAGAAATAAAAAAACAATTCTTTTTTTTTAAAAAATTACTTTATGTGCACTGGTATTCTCTTGCATGCATGTCTGTGCACCTCATGCGTAGCTGGTACCCTTGCAGGCCAGGATAGAGCATCAGACTCCCAGAACTGGAGTCCAGGTCCCCTGCAAGAGCAGTGTTTGGGGACTGGAGAGGTGGCTCAGCAGCTTAGAACACAACAGCTCTGGCAGGGGACATGGATTCAATTCCCAGCACTGACTTGGTGGCTCAAAGGTGGTGTACATATATACATGTAGGCAAAACATGTAACATAAAGTAAGTAAACCTAAATGTTTTTCAAAGAACAGCAAGTGCTCTTAACCACCAAGCCATCTGTCCAAACCACCATTTTTCCCCCTTCCTCTCTCTGGATGAGACTAGAGAGTGGCTGTGACTATGTCTTGGGCACGGTTATATCTGATAGGATGAAGCCAGAACTCACTCTGATAGCGCAAGGGGCTATGTACATAGCCTTTCCCCATAAATGGGGATTTCTGGAGAGATTTCTAGAAAATTGGCTTACAGCTGGGAAGGGAGCAAGGCCGTAAGCATTGGTAATGTAATTTGGAATTATTGTTCTCTGCCAGCGAGAGGCTACAGCTGGATTCCAAGTGAGGAGCTCCTTTGTCTCATGTCCCTAAATGTCCCCTTCCTATCCTGCCTCAGTCTAGTCTATGCAGCAAGTTCAAGACCAGGTCCCTACAAAACATAAACAAGAAGAACATCCACCATAACTTGGATCTTTTTGCTTTTCATTTAGGTTCGGGTATTGAGGCAGGGTCTCATGTATCTCAGGATGGCCTTGAACACATGAGCCTCCTGTTCCCAGATGCTGGGAGTCCAGGAGTGTACCACCTCTGGCTTTAAGTTGGATTTCTCATACAATACTCTAAGGAACACCGTGCCAAATTCTCAAAACCCCTTTTTCTCTACTGTTCTCTTAGCACACCTGTCTTTTATTTATTTATTTATTTTTTTTTTTTTTCCGAGACAGGGTTTCTCTGTGTAGCTTTGCGTGTTTCCTGGAACTCACTCTGTAGACCAGGCTGGCCTCGAACTCAGAGATCCGCCTGCCTCTGCCTCCCGAGTGCTGGGATTAAAGGCGTGCGCCGCCACCCGACTCCTGTCTTTATTAGTGCAGCTACAGTGTGCCAAAGTCTTCTCTGGGGTAGTCTAATTGCAATCAACTCTCTCTGCTCCCCTCCACCCGCTTTTGAGAAGGAGTCTAAATTTTTTGTTGTTGTTTAGTTTTTTTTGAGACAGGGTTTCTCTGTGTAGCCCTGGCTGTCCTGAAACTCACTCTGTAGACGAGGTAGACGAGGCTGGCCTTGAACTCAGAGATCTCTCTGCCTGCAGAGTGCTGGGATCAAAGGTGTGTGCCTCCGTGTCTAGCATTGTGCAAGTTCTATATAATATGAAATATAACCTAATTTATTGAGGAAGGGGTTGCTAAGGACCCAACCTATGGTCTAGCACTTGGCTAAGACATTGGGTTAAATTCCCATCTGTTTAGAGGTGGGAGAGGGTTAAGTGTCTCGTGTGGCTCAGGTTGGACTCCTAGTACATTGTAGCAAAGGCTGGCCTTGAACTTCTGGTATTCCTGCCATCCCAGTGCTGAGATTCCAGGTGCACACCACCATGTCTAGTTTATACAGCTGAAGACTGTGTGTGCTAGGCAAGCACTCTATCAACTGAGCTTCGTGTGCACCCCCTAATTTTTAATTGGGGCAAAATAGACATACCAATTTTTTGTAATTTTTACATTTAAATTTTACTTTACCTGTATAAATGTTTTGCTTACATGTATATGTGTGCACCACCTGCTTGCACAGCCCAACGAGACCAGAAGAAGGTGTCAGATCCCCTAGGACTGGAGCTACGGATGGTTGTGAGCCAGCCTATGGGTGCTAGCAACTGAACCCGGTCCTCTGGAAGAGCAGCCAGTGACTTTAACTGCTGAGCCATCTCTCCAGCCTACATCAGACAACTTGAACTTTTCCCCTGCTGGGCATTGACCCCAGGACCTCATCTCGGCACACATTACTTCTCAGCTCCACTGTGGCCATTGCAGCATCTTTGTGCACAGTTCGATGCAACGGACTGTGTCCACGACGCCGTGTAATCACATCACAAGTTCTACAACAGTGACCCTGAACGTATTAAGAGATGGTTCCCTGTCCCCTCTGCAGCTGTCAGTAAACTCCATCCTGTGCTGGCCTGTGCACGTGCCTGCTCAGGCAAGCGCCCATGAACCACCATACAGCCCTTGTCTACATGGCTGCTGTGCGTCCTTTCCCATGATGCTTTTTTAAATCTTTTATTTATTTATTTATTTATTTATTTATTTATTTATTTATTTATTTATTGTTTTTCCAAGACAGGATTTCTCTGTGTAGTCCTAGCTGTCCTGGAACTCACTCTGCAGACCAGGCTGGCCTCAAACTTAGAGATTTGCCTGCCTCTGCCTCCTGAGAGCTAGGATTAAAGGCATATGCTACCACTGCCTAGCCCCATGATGCTTTTAAGACTCATCCATGTTATAACATGTAGTTGAATTCCATTCCTTTCAACAGCTGACTAATATCCAATTTTATGTACATACTGAGGCAGAGAAGAAAGATAGGAAAATTAAGGGGATATAAGGAAGAAAGGAGACCCTCACCCCTCTGAATGTGATTTCTGTTTATTTTTTGTTTTGTTTTGTTTTTCGAGACAAGCTTTCTCTGTGTAGCTCTGGCTGTCCTGGAACTCACTTTGTAGACCAGGCTACTCTCAAACTCAAGGATCCCCTGTGTCTGCCTCCTGAGTGTTGGAATCAAAGTTGTGCGCCACCACCGCCAGACATGACTTCTGTTTCCTGCTGACTGCAACCCAAGAATTTCACCACATGGGCAAAGACTGACGCCCTGACGCTAGAAGAGACGTTGAAGGGGAGGTGACTGGAACCACTAAGGAAGCAGGGCAAAGCTTTTCAAAGACAAGTGGAAGAGAGTAAGACATACCCAAGACATACCGTGACTGCGGACCCCTCAAGAACAGTCATTTCATTAGTCATACAGGACATTTTGGTGGCTCTCAAGTTACATCTTAAAAGATTGCTGAGAAGTTTTTTCCTTTCTCAATTTCCTCATGCCCCAAGACAAAGTCTCTCTACATTGTAGTTGGTTATTTCACTCTTTGGGGGCCTGCTACCCAGCTCCCAAATAAATACACAGCTTTTTATTCTTATTTATGAATGCCCAGCCTTAGCTTGGCTTGTTTCTAGCCAGCTTTTCTAACTTAAATTATCCCGTTTCTCTTTAACTATGTTTTCCCTCTGGACTTTTTACTTTTCTTTATTCTATATATCTTT
Organism: Peromyscus leucopus; assembly: GCF_004664715.2. NCBI lineage: Eukaryota > Metazoa > Chordata > Mammalia > Rodentia > Cricetidae > Peromyscus > Peromyscus leucopus. The sequence continues at coordinate 142,192,152 of NC_051064.1, forward strand.
TCTTCCTTCTTACTCCATGGCTGGCTGGGTGGCTGGGTGGCTGGCCCCTGGCATCCCACTCCCCTCCCTTTCTTGCTCCTCTCTCTTCTTTAGATTTCTCCTCGTATTTATTCTCTCTGCCCACCAACCCTGCCTGTTTCTCTCTCCTGCTTCGCTATTGGATGTTCAGCCCTTTATTAGACCAATCAGGTGTTAGACAGACAGAGTAACACAGCTTCACAGAGTTAAACAAATGCAACATTAAAAAAAATGCAACACATCTTTGCATCATTAAACAATTATTCCACAGTATAAATGAATTTAACACATCTTAATAAACTAATATTCCACAATGCTATATAGCCCTGGATGTCCTAAAATTCACTTTATAGACCAGGCTGGCCTCAAACTCACCAAGAGTCGCCCGCTTCTACCCCGAGTGCTGGGATCAAAAGTGTGTGCCACCAGGCCCAGCTAATGTTACCGAGGTCATTTCTGCTCATTTGTAGCTAGATCTAAGATGGCTAGAGGCCAAAAAAAAAGGGGGGGGAGCTGGAGAGATGGCTCAGAGGTTGAGAGCACTGACTACTCTTCAGGAGGACCTGAGTTCAATTCCCAGCAACCACATGGTGGCTCACAACCATCTGTAACGAGATCTGATGCCCTCTTCTGACCTGCAGACATACATGCAGACAGAACACTGTATACATAATAAATAAATAAATCTTTTTTAAAAAAAAAAAGATGGCTAGAGGCATGCTTGAAAATGAATCACCATATTTTATTTCTGACAAATAAATAATTTTTCCCTTTTTTAAAGAGGCCTTTGGATTTCTGTCTCAGACAGCAAACCACAGCTCTCAGGGCCTAGGGTTAAATGTAGAGGTAAACCACACAGCTCATAGAAGGAAAAACATAGATATCTTCACGTTTGGGGATTTATGTTATAATGAAAGGAGTCCGATATCTTCTTCCATATGACACTAGAATCACAAGGAACTAAAGAGAAAAAGAGCTGGGTACTGGATGCCCGCCTCTAATCCAGCACTTGAGAATTGGCCACAGAGGGATCAGGAGTTCAAAGTCATCCTTAACCACATTGTGAGTTTAAGATCAGCCTGGTCTACAAAGTGAGTTGGAGAGGGAGAATATTAAATAGCACTGGCCAGTGGGGGCACACTCCTTTAATCCCAGCACTTGGGAGGACAGAGACAGGTGGATCTCTGTGAGTTCGAGGCCCGCCTGGTCTACAGAGCGAAATCCAGGACAGCCAGGGCTACACAGAGAAACCCTGTCTCAAAAAAATAAACAAGAAACCCAAACAATCAACTAACAGACAAGTGAAAATAAAATGCCATCCAAATAACGGGAGAAAATCAATGCAATCCATACAGAGCATGAGACTTGTGTCTAGAACATATAGACCAGTGGTTCTCAACCTTCCTAATGCCACAACCCTTTAATTCAGTCCTCATGTTGTTACTCCCTCAGCACAAAATTGTTTTGTTACGACTTTATAACTATAATTTTGCTACTGTTATGAATTGTGATATAAATAACTGGTATGCAGGATATCTAATATTCAACCCTGTGAAAAGGTTGTTCAGGCCCCCAAAGGTTGAGAACCTTGACCCATAGGTTGAGAACCACTGGTATAAAGTATAAGGAACACTCAGTATGGAATAAGAATAAAAACAATATCAATGGACAAAGAAACTCTGACCATGCTTTCTCCAGAGGGATTACAGGACCAAACAAGATGAGTTTGCATCTTGGCAAATGTAGAACCAAAGAAGCACAGCCAAGGCATAAGAGATGGAGAGGGGCTGGAGAGAGAGAGGGCTGGAGAGAGAGAGGGCTGGAGAGAGAGAGAGAGGCTGGAGAGAGAGAGAGAGGCTGGAGAGAGAGGGGCTGGAGAGAGAGAGAGCTGGAGAGAGAGAGGCTGGAGAGAGAGGGGCTGGAGAGAGGGGCTGGAGAGAGAGAGAGCTGGAGAGAGAGAGAGCTGGAGAGAGAGAGGGGGGCTGGAGAGAGAGAGGGGGGCTGGAGAGAGAGAGGGGGCTGGAGAGAGGACTCAGCGGCAGCTAACAACACCGGCTGCCATTGCAGGGGCTCAGGTTCAGCTCCCCGCACCCACACAGCTCCCAGCCACCTGCACTCCAGCTCCGGGGCTTCGGTGCCCTCTTTCAGTCTCTTAACATCTGCATTCACACACACACACACACACACACACACACACACACACACACGCACACGCACACGCACACGCAACTCAACAATACATTTTTTAAAAAGGCAAGCCTCATTCAGATGCTTGCCATCACATAGATGAACCATGAGAACACTAGGTTGCATGAGCATGTTTCTGTAAAAATTCCAGAACGGCAAATTCACAGCACCGGAAAGATAGCTGCCAACGGCATATATATATTTTATTGTGTGTGTGTGTGTGTGTGTGTGTGTGTGTGTGTGTGTGTGTGTTGACTCAGCACACTGAGCCATCTTGCCAGCCTGATAGGTGGACTTTCAATAATCATACTGTATGGTATGTGAGGTAAAGCTCAAAGAAAGTTGCTCACCAAAAATGGGGTCATGTGCTCTGAAAGGAGAAAGAGGCCTGTCCTCGCCACCCCCACCCCTGTTCTGTCCCTGGAGTCTGTGCCCCTCGGCCTGGCCAGAGGTTCTCTTCCTTGACTTCTCTGCCGGCTAGCTACAGACGAGCCTAGTCTTCCTTGGGGACCTCTGTCCCCTTAAGACTGTGGTCTGTGGAACACTAAGACCTGAAGATTCTGGGGTTGACATGGAGACAGTGAACAAAGAGGGGTGTGTCTTAGAGCCTGTGGAGATTTTTCTCAGAAGGGTCAAGCCCCCTCTGGAGCAGGACAGCTCCAGAGAGGAGGGATGGTTAGGGGATCCTTAATGGGAAAGAGGTGGGGGGAAGTGATAAACCACAGGGGAAGGAAGGGAAACTTGGCCACAGCCACAACTTCTGGTGCCATTTGAGAGCCTGGGTCGCAGAGGAGCTGGCATTTCCCACCTGGGTCGCAGAGGAGCTGGGGTCCAGGGTCTGGCTCACTGTGGGGAGGTAGGTGAGAAAACAGAAGGGGCTTGAAGGGGCAAGAGGAGAAAGCTGGGGTCTGGGTCAGCCGAAATTATCTGTATCCCTGGGGTGGGGGTCACCCAGGGTGTCCCCAAGGCCTGGCACATAAGTGGTACAGGTGATTGCCCTTAAACGGTAAATAAGGGGCCCATGCTTCCAAGAGGCAGGCCAATCCTGTGAGGAGTTGAACAGATCTGGGTCTTAATCCAGTTCCTTGGAGATGAGCCATGTGGTGTTGGGCAAGATGTTGGGCGACTCTGAGCTACTGTTTTGTTTTCTATACAACAGGAAGGTCTGAGCCCATACCTCACAGGGCCGTGAAGAGAATACAGCGTAAGAACATCCAGCAGCGAGAGGTCATTCTGTGGACAGTAGCTGGCCTACTGTGACTTAGAAGGGGAAAGCCTCGGAGATCCTCCAGGTCACGGGCTCTCCTTGGAAGGCTTTGGGGATCGGGGGGTATTGACCTCTGAAAACTGGTGAATGTGAGAAGCAGCCAAGATGTTGCCATAGAAATAGAGCTGATGTTGCTCTGAAGGAGCCTGGGCTGGGGAGATGGCTCGGTCAGTAGACAGCTTGCTTTGTAAGCACGAGGCCCTGAGTTCAGTTACCCAAACCCCTGTCTTGTTTTGTTTGTTAAAAGGGGGTGGGGACATGGGGAAGTCAGAGCGATGGCTAAGTGGTTAGAACACTGTGTCTTCCTGAGCAGAGGACCCGGGTATAATTCCCAGCACCCACATGGTGCCACAACCACTTATAATTCCAATTCCAGGGAGATTTGACACCCTCTGCCCTCTCTGGGAGCCTGCATGCACATGGAGAACATAAACTCACACAGGCGTGTACACACACACACACACACACACACACACACACACACACACACGTAAATAAAAATGAATAAATTTTAAACAACAAAGCCAGGCTTAAGTCCTACACCCTTGAGATGCCATCGTTGGAGCAGCAGAGACAGGCAGGACCCCTGAGGCTTGCTGGCCAGTTAGTCTAGCTCACTCACAAGTTCCAGGCCAATGAGGGACCTGGACTCATAGGCCTGGGCTACCACCCCCGGGTTTATGTGCGGCTTGTGTAGGTAGGCTAGGCTAGGCAAGCACACTCCCAATTTAGCTACACTCTAGCCCCCAATGGGCTCCCTTTTAAATGTACATACACTGGTGTTTTAAAGGCTCTGAGATGTCCTACAAGACCCTGAATGTTTCATTTTGATGAAGCCAGCATTCCATTTCCTCTAGATACTTAGGCAGGCTTGAGGATGGAGCAGGACTGCGCTGTGGCGGAGAGGCAAAGACCTGACGTTTGTACCAGTCATAGGTCCGGGCCAGCTCTAGACCTTGGGCATGTTTCCTGAGCCTCTTCCTCAGGCTCACTGGGAGCATTAAAGAATCAGATGAGCTCCTGCTACATAGACTGGCTCCTAGTTAAGCACAGGCTCCTTCTTGACAGCCTGGCCCCGCTTCTCCAAGTCCAGACAGGCTCATCCCAGGCTCCAGGTGTAGCAGAGACGCAGCAATGGGGTTTCGGGGCTGGTGGGAGCTGGGCTGGATTTCTCCTTGGTGACAGCAGCTGATGCCCCTTGGGAATCTTGCTTGCTCCAGAACAATGGAAAATAAAAACACCCAGATACACCCAGAGAACAAGGAGGAGACTCCAGCGGTCCAACCAAGTCCTGGCCTGAGTTCCACCACAAAGAAGACTGATTTGGAGTCCACTGTGTCAGTCAGTCAGGTGGGCGGGCCTTCACTTCCAGTTCCGATCGCCATTCCCATGGCTGGTCTCTTCCCCCACCCCCCACCCACCCCTTTTTTGTTTGTTTTTGTTTTTTGTTTTTTTTTTTTTTTTTTTTTTTTTTTAAAAAAAAAAACAGCCCTGGCTGTGCTGGAACTATCTCTCTGTAGACCAGGCTGGCCTCGAACACAGAGATCCTCATGCCTCTGTTTCCCAAGTGTTGGGATTAAAGACATGAAGCACCCCATCGAGCATTTCTTAGTCAGGCTGACAACTGCGGCTGACCACAAGTCCCCCTCGGTGGACACCTGACACTCAAGCATGCTCCTAACCCAGATCAATCCACCACCTCCTGACAAAGCCACCATATTAATATTCCAGCAAGAGAAGAATCCATTAGGGGAGGCCGAGCCCTCATGATCTGGTCGCTTTCCTTAAAACAACCAGCTGGTAACCAGGCCCTCAATATGTGAGTCTGTGAGGGACCTTTCACACATGCTTAGTCTTCTAACGGCAAACTGGGCAAACCTTCTGGACCTCCTTTGCCACCTCCTATTCATTTTCTCAGCAAGTGGACGCTGGGTCTCAATCCTGCTACTTAATTAGCTCTGTGACCTCAGGGCATCTCTGGACCCCTTTCAGCCTTGTGTGTGTGTGTGTGTGTGTGTGTGTGTGTGTGTGTGTGTGTGTGTGTTGTGTGTGTCATGGTAAGGATTACCTGGGTTAAGTGTGTTGAGGCTCTGGCTTGTGGTAGGTACCCACTAGAATTGGCTCTCATCAGAATCTTCTGTTAAAAAACAAACGTCACCCGTCAGTTAGTGAGCTACACAGTGTTTGCTGGCTTCTGAGGCTAGCAGCCATGTTGGGTTAAGGTCCACCCTACTGGCAACTGACGGCCAAGGTGGAGATTAAAAATAAAAATCCAGGGGTGGGCCATGGTGGAACACACCTGTTGCCTTAGGATTCAGGCTGATGCAGAAAGATGTCAAGTTCAAAGCCAGCCTAGGCTATATACCACCACAACCACAATCTCAAAAAAAAAACAAAACTAAAAACTGCCGGGTGGTGGTGGCACACGCCTTTGATCCCAGCACTCAGGAGGCAGAAGCAGGCAAATTTCTGAGTTCGAGGCCAGCCTGGTCTACAAGAGCAAGTTCCAGGACAGCCAAGGCTACACAGAGAAACCCTGTCTTAAAACAACAAATAAACAAACAAAACCTAAAAACCAGCGTCGGGGCTATGGGATGATGGTACTGTTTGGAAGGCATCGCTCCTTGCCCACTGGCATTCTCCCAGGCAGTTCTCAACATAATTGGCTCATTTTCTGGTTGATCTCCAGTTTTATGCCAGAGTTCATAATGCTAAGAAGCAGGGCCAGGCCCACCACCTATCTCCAGGCCACCACTTGCTCTTTCTCTTCACCTCTCTCCAGCTCTCTCTCTCTCTCTCTCTCTCTCTCTCTCTCTCTCTCTCCCTCTCTCTTCTCTCTCCTCTCTCCTCTCTCTCTCTCTCTCTCTCTCTCACACACACACACACACACACACACACACACACACACACACACCCTGACACAGGCAAACACAGGAAGATGGGCAAGGAGGAGCAGGAGAAGGGCCCCAGCACCTGGCTCTAGCTCAGCCTTTGAACCAGCTCAGACACATCTCTATTTCAGGCTGGGCTTGCAGATGCCGAAGAAAAGGACAACGAAAAGCAGCCTGTAGCTCCCAGAGAACCAAAGAGGGAGCTCCAACACACAGGATCATCCCAAGAGGGGCCAGGGGAACTTGAAACCCAGGAGCAGAGGCCCTCATCAAGACCTGAGTGAGTTGTGGGGGCCATGTATAAATATCATAATGAAACCCATTATAACAAACATATACTAATGGAAACATTTGAGGCCAGCCTGATCTACAGAGTGAGTTCCAGGAGAGGTGCAAAGCTACACAGAGAACCCTGTCTTGAAAAACCAAAAAAAAAAAAAAAAAAAAAAAAGAAAGAAAGAAAGAAAAGAAAGTGTGCATATGAAGGCTTTCTTAGCATGTTAATTATGCACCATGAACATGTAGACTCTGAAGTCATGTGACAGGGGGTCATCCATAAGAAAAAGCCTCAAGAAGAAAGCCCCAAGCGGTGGCACGCACCTGTGACCCCAGCACGAGGGGCTAAGGCAGGCAGAAGGGCTAAGCGGTTTGAAGCCAGCCTAGGTGACAGAGCAAAACCCTGTCTAAGGACGGGAGGGAAGAAAGGAGAAGAAAAGGGGTGAAGAAGAGAAACTCAGATTAAAGAGTCTAGAGACAGGTTCCAATCCTGACGATATCTTTAGCTTTATGACCCTGGGCTCAAGTCTCTCAACCTTCCTGAATCCCAATTCTTTCTGATTGTTGTTGTTGTTGTTGTGGTGGTAGTGTGTGTTTCTAGCAATTGAACCCAGGGCCTTGTGCATGCCAGCAAGTATTATACCAATGAACTATATCCCCAGCCCAACATAAAGTCCTTTCCCTTCTTCTCTCAATGGTAGTGAGAGAGCCAACACAGGGTCCCGTGCAGCCCAGGCTGGCTTTGAACTTACTATGCGGCTACGACTGATCTTCAACGCCTGATACTCCCCTCTCCACCTCCTTAGTACTGGGGTTACAGGTGTGCACCACCAGCACCCCCTTCTCTTTCTGGAAGAACAGCACTAACGGGTTAGACTCTAACCATTTCACCATTCACATCAAGGTGTCTGGGACTTGGGGTGTGTACCAGTCCTTCATTTATTCTCCCAGGCAATAAGTATGCACCCCTAAGATCCCTAGTCCTGGATAGGTGTTCTGGGAGAGCAGCACCCAGGTTGGAATGAAGTGTCTGTTGTTCATTCTCTCTACAAGGAATCAGTCATCTTGGACAACTGAGGAAGGGCCGAGGGATCTGCAAGCCGGCCAGGAACAAGCCCAGCCTGACGGGGAGTGTGTGACCTCTGAAGAGCAGCCACAGCCAACCATGGAGACCAAGGACCAGCAGGAGAGATGGCAGAGCACCGAGACCAAAGAGATTCATCCCACTGAGAGCTGCCAGGTAGCCCTGGGAGATCGGGAGGAAGGGGGCGCAAAGGGTCCCCTATGCTCCCAACACAGACGTGGCTGTCTTGGTAGAGGCCGTATACTGGAGCTGGCAGACACTTAGTCTCTGTGGGTCCCTGGGTGGTTCTGGGGTTGATATCCAAGTGTTCTTCAGGTCTTTACAGAGAGGCCCTCTGGGTGTCTTGGGGACAGGGTGGGGGTTAGGATTGTGTGACATGATGGGAGGTGCTGAGTTTAAGAGATTGCTGTAACACCTCCCACCACATGGTCACTGAACCTTTGCAAGACGTGCTGGCCTTTCCAAAATTTTTACTGGAACAGATTTTTCATTCTTTAATTTTTCTCATTTCTACATTCATTTACAAAAGAAAATAATGTAACATAGACCAATACAACATTCTTGGTTTTTCTTTTTATTTATTTTTTTTTTAATTTTTTTTTTCTGAAACAGGGTTTCTCTGTGTAGCCCTGGCTTTCCTGGATCTGGCTCTGTAGACCAGGTTGGCTTCAGACTCACAGAGATCCACCTGCCTCAGCTCCTGAGTGCTGGGATTAAAGGCATGTCTTCTTTATTTTTCTTCATATTGAAGCCTAGCCCTAATCCCAAATCAGCATCATCTTTCTTCTTCTCTTTTTTTTTTTTTTTTTAAAGATGGGGTCAAACCGGGTGGTGGCGGCACACACCTTTAATCCCAGCACTTGGGAGACAGAGACAGGGGGATCTCTGAGTTTGAGGCTAACCTGGTCTACATAGTGAGTTCTAGGATAGCCAGGGTTACATAGAGAGACCCTTTCTCAAAGCAAGAACAAAACAAAATCAAAATATATATGTATGCATATATATATATATACATATATGTTATGATACAAAACACACACACACACACACACACACACACACACACGTATAAAATCAGGGGCTGGAGAGATAGCTCAGAAGTTAAGAGCACTTGCGGCGGCGGTGGTAGTGCATGCCTTCAATCCCAGCACTCAGGAGGCAGAGGCAGGAGGATCTCTGTGAGTTTGAGGTTAGCCTGGTCTACAGAGTGAGTTCCAGGACAGCCAGGGCTATACAGAGAAACCCTGTCTCAAAAAAAAAAAAAAAAAAAAAAAAAAGAGGAGCACTGGCTGCTCTTCCAGATGACTCATAACCACCTGTAACTCTAGGATCCAATGTCATCTTCTGGCCTCCAAGTACACAGACATACATTCACACAGGCATATACACATAAATAAAAATACATCTTTAGGCCAGGTGGCGGTGGAGCACACCTTTAATCCCAGCACTTAGGAGGCAGAGGCAGGAGGATCTCTGTGAGTTTGAGGCCAGCCTGATCTACAGAGCGAGGTGCAGGACAGCCAGGGCTACACAGAGTAACCCTGTCTCAAACCACCTCCCCCCAAAAATCTTTAGAAAAAAAAAACTATATAATAATAGAAGAAGTGTGTGGAGTTCTGTCCTTTGAAACTTCCCTTAGGAAGTCAGAAGTAGCTCTTCTAAGGCCATCTTCTTAATTTCCTAGGCTCTGAATCTCCTCACTCAGGGCAACACGGATCAACATTTGGAAAAGCCATGCACCTCAGACAGCAGGAGTCAGCCACTAGAGGATGACCCCCTCAGGGAAGCAGGCCCATCAGAGGTCAGGTCACAGGAGCCCATGCCAACACCCAGCCCAGGGACACACAAGAACAGCTCCCAGGAGGCAGTGCCCCCAAAACCCACGGCAACTGCAGAAGAAAAAAAGGCCCCTCCCATCTTGAGATCTGCACCAGGACCTCGAACACACAAAGAGGGGTAAGTCATCACCCAGGGCCACCTCTGCCCTGCTCACTGCTCCTGCTACCTACGGGTGGCTCTTCTGCTAAGTAACGTTGTAGACAGGGCCAGGGAGTTAGCTCGGTTGGTAAAGGGTCGACTCTGCAAGCCTGAGGACCTGAGATTAATTTCCCAGATAAAAAAACTGGGCACAGAGGCACGTGCTTGTCATCCCAGCACTAAAGAGATTGCAACAGGTGGATCCTGGGACCATGACGGGCCAGCTAGCCTAGCCAGCTCTAGGCCAATGAGAGGCCATGTCTCAAAACAACATGGAGGCTGAGGGGATGGTTCAGTGGGTAAAGGTGCTTGCTGCTAACCTGAAGACTTAAGTTCAATCCTCAGGGACTCCGTTGTCCTCTGACCTCCACACTTGTGCTGTGGAATGCACATACACACACACTCACATACACACGATAACAAATAACTGGGTCAGTGAGATGGCTCAGCAGGTAAAGGGGCTTGCTACCAAGCCTGGTGACCTGAATTTGATACCCCACGGATTGTCCTGATTTCCACATGGGTGCTAACATAAAATGAATAAACACATGTAATTTTCTTTTTTTTTTTTTTATTTTCTATTTTTCAGTACAGGGTTTCTCTGTGTAGCCTTGGCTATCCTGGAACTCATCCTGTAGACCAGGTTGGCCTCGAACTCACAGAGATCCATCTGCCTCTGCCCCTCTCCTAGAGTTACAGACAGCTGTGAACTGCCATGTGGGTGCTGGGAATCAAACCCCGATCCTCTGGAAGAGTAGCCAGTGCTCTTAACTGCTGAGCCATCTCTCCAGCCCCAAACAAACGTAATTTTAAAAAACGACAAGTATAAAACAGTGTGGTGTTTTTCATGTTTCTGGCCCACTGAAGCGCCTTGGTTAAGTCACATGCTGATAGGCCTCAATGTCCCCTCTCTTTGATCTGAGGGTCTGTCTGTGTGCAGGTAAGACAATGAGGGGGACACTGGGGTGAAAGCAGAGGGGTGAGGCAAGGGTAGCAGGACTGAGTGTGCTGAGGGTTCGAGGTCAGTGTAAGGGGCAAGCCCTGACCTGAGACCCTGCTCCCCCCCCCCCGCCCCCCCCCCCCCCCCCCCCCCCGGGTGTTTCTTCTCTGTTTAGAGGTGAAGCTGTAGAGACCAAGGCGGCACCAAGGCCTCTTCCTCCACCAGTGAGTAGAGTCAGTGGGGATGGGGGAGATCGGAGAAGGGGAATGGGGGTGGGGTCTGGGGGTAAAATGGTGGAAACAAACACTTCCAGGCAAACTGGGGCGCGTATTGGTGCAAACCCGGGCATGTGCTATGTGTGTGTCTGATTTATAGCTCATCCTTTCTAACTTTTAAAAGATTACATGTACTGTGGTGTGTGCATAGGTGTGCCACATGTCCCATGCCACAGGAGAGGAGGGTCTCTCCTTCCACCATGTGGACCCTGGGGACCCAACTCAGGTCAGGGTTGGTGGCAAGTGCCTCTCCCAACTGAGCCATCTCAAAAGTCAAATGGTGGGTTTTTGAGCAGGGTCTCCTGTAACCCAAGCTGGCCTAAAACTCCCTATGTAGCGAGAATGATTTCCAAATCTTAACCCCTCTGGTCTCTGCTTCCCAGAAGCTGGGAGTGTGTGTGTGTGTGTGCTGCTGGGCCCAGTGTGTCTGCTTTGGATGGACAGTCAAAAACGGATCACACTCAGGAGCCCTCGAGTCCATCCCAGGGCTGCTCCTCATCAGCACAGATTCCTTCTGCCCTTTGCCCTCAGTTCCCATCCACAGCTTCTCCCGAATATCTGCTGGCTTCCAGCCAGCCCCACGCCACCAGCTCTGCCACTTTCTGGTCTCTGAGTTGATGGTACAAGCTTAGAATTCCCAGCCTGCCATCATCCTTCAGCCCTCACTACACCTGCCTATCTTCAAACCACATCCCCAGCCACACCCCAGCCCTGAACATTCCAGCCGAGCACACTGTAATGCACAGGCTTGCCGCTTACTTCTCTTTGAAGTGACCATATGTGTAATTTACTTAGCTGATGCCTAGCAACGTCACCCTCTACCTCCACCCCACCGTGTCCTTGCAGCCTCCAACAAGTGCCACTGTAGAAAATAGTATGAAAAGTATGAAAAGACCCAGCCTTGGGGCTGGGAAGATGGCTCAGTGGTTAAGAGCACTGTCTGCTCTTCCAGAGGACCTGGGTTCAATTCCCAGCACTCACATGGCAGTCACAACTGTCTGTAACTCCAGGATCCAATACCTTCACACAGATATTCATGAAGCCAAAAACACCAATGAACACAAAATAAAAATAAATTATTTTAAAAAAAGAAAGAAAAGATCCAGTCTCAGCCAGGCCTTTAATCCCAGCACTTGGGATATAGAGGCAAGTGGATCTCTGTGAGTTCAAGGCCAGCCTTGTCTACAGATAAAAGTTCCAGGACATACAGGGATACACAGAAACCCTGTCTCAAAAAAAAAAAAGAAAGAAAGAAAGAAAGAAAAGGAAGAAAGAGAGAGAGGAAGAAAGAAAGAAAGAGAGAGAGAGAGAAAGAAAGAGAAAGAAAGAAGGAAGAAAGCAAGAGCCACAAAGTTGGGAGGGATGAGGCTCAGTTGATAGTTCGCTTGGCACACACTCCTAGACTGGATCCCCACACTTCACAAACCAGGCATGGTGATTCATGCCTGTAATACCAGCACTGGGGAGCCTGCTGAAGGAAGAGGAGAAGTTCAAGGTCATTCTCATCTATAAAGTGTGTGCTGGGGAGAAATGGTTCCGCAGGTAAAAGCCCTTGCCAACAAACCGGACAACCTTAGTTCCAGCAGAGGGACCCACAGGTTGGAAGGGGAGAGCCAACTATTTGTCCCCTGGCTTTCACTTGGACACCATGGCACCTGACCTGCTTCGTGTGAATACATAATACAGACAAATAATTGTACATGTAGCCTGGTGTAGTGGCGGCGCACGTACACCTTTAATCCCAGCACTCAAGAGGCAGAGACAGGCAGATAACAGAATTCAAGGACAGCCTAGTCTACAAAGAGAGTTTGAGACCAATCATGGCTACACAGTGAGATCATGTCTCAAAATCAATTCATTAAGTAAATACATGTAATTAAAAGAAAAGGCCAGAAGGATGCATTAGCATGACTTTAAGTTCAACCCCCAGGATTCACACGGTGGAAGGAGACAGCTGACCCCCAAGTTGTCCTCTGACCTCTGATGGCACATACATGTCCGTTCGCACCTTCCACACACACAGCTCAGGGCACCCGGACCTCAGGGCTCTCCCCGCTTCACAGCTGGCCTCCCAGCCCCCCTCCCTGGCTCCTCTCCTCTCTCCTCTCTCCCAGGGAGGAGGACTGCATCCAGTCCCTCTGCTCACTCCCAGATCCGAATCTCCATGCCAGACTCAGTCTTGAAACTCTCAGCTCATATACCCAACTTGCAGATGGAGCGAGTTCACTCCTCAGACTATAGGCCAGGGCAGAGTCTTGTACCTCCCCCCCCACACACACACACTGCAGTTGTTTGGTTTTGTTTTACTCTTGGGGGACCCACCACCCAGCTCCCAAATAAATAGAGGAGGCTCATTCTTACTTATGAATGCCCAACCTTAGCTTGGCTTGTTTCTAGCCAGCCTTTCTAACTTTAATTATCCATTTCTCTTATTACATTTTGCCTCTGGGCTTTATCCTTTCTTTATTCTATATATCTTTCCTTCTTACTCCGTGGCTGGCTGTATGGCTAGTGGCTAGCACATGGGATCCTCTTTTTCCCCCTTTCCTGCTCCTCGCTGGAGCCTAGATTTCTCCTCTTATTTATTCTCTCTGCCTGCCAGCCCCACCTATCCCTCTCCTGCCTCCCTATTGGCCACTCAGCTCTTTATTAGACCAATCAGGTGTTTTAGATGGGCACAGTAACACAGCTTTACAGAGTTAAACAAATGCAACATAAAAGAATGCAACACATCTTTGCACCTTAAACAAATATTCCACAGCATAAACAAATGCAACACATCTTAAACTAATATCCCACAATGCCCCCTTTCCCACCCAATCCTGGCCCAGTCTTTGCCTCAGCAAAGCCCCTCTCCCCCAGCCCTTCACTCAGAACTTATGAGTCAGCTCAAAATGGCTCTTATTCCTCTTATCTCTGTACAACCCCTTCACACTCAGTGCATCAGCAATCCCTCTCAGCCCTACAAAGTCATTTCTGAATCCATCCCTTCCCAAGCCCCATCATCCAGTCCAAGCTTTTCCCTTGTAGAGTAAGTCCCCAAATCACCCAAACACATAGGCTCCATGTCTAGCTACTCCGGTGTGATTTCTATCCTGTAGGTATGCCAAGCTGATTTCCCTCAGGACCTTCGCACATGCTGCTCCATATGCCTGTCTCCCCATAGATGCTGCCCTGACTAATTCCTCCAAGTCGTTTAGGCTTCAATTGAATGTCACCCTCTCAGCAAAGTTTTTCCCTGACCACCCAATCTCAATATCCCATCAGCCATTGCTACTCTATCACAAATATCCTATTTTGCTGTCTTTGTAGTACTTTGGGGGGGGGGCACAGTGTTTGCCTGAATATATGCCTGTGCAGCACATGTATGCAGTTCTCAAGGAAGCCAGAAGAGGGCGAGAGATCCCCTGGTGCTAAAGTTACGGATTAAGAGCCTCCAGGTGGGAGCTGGGATTAAAAGTGAGCTTTAAAGCACTGTGCCCAGCTTTGCTTTGCTTTTACAAAAGGAAGCTGGTGGGGGGTGGGGGTGGGGTGGGGATGCACCTCAGAGGTGCAAGTGCTTCTGTTATCAGTGAGGCCTCAGGTTCGATCCTTAGCACCAAGAAAAAAGATGCTGATGGAGAAAGGCTGGTCTGAAGCAGGTAGGCTGACCCAGTAATGGTAGGCATGGCAGATCTAGGCATGGCTCTCTCTATGGAATGAATGAGGAACAGTATCTGGAGTGTCCATTATGTGCTGGAGACATCTGTGTTAAAACAGGCATCAGGAGTGAGGCAAGGTCACTGCCAGCTTCTCTGCCAGCTGTGTGGGCAGCGATGGAGGAAATTGGCTCACTCAGGAACATAGCTTGCAGGTGGGAGGAGGTGAGTCATTTGTGGACCCAGAACACCACCTGGTCCTGGGTTGGTACATGGGAATTTGAAGTACCTCCTCCACGGCTTTGGAGAGGAAAGGAGAGTTTGAGCATTCCCAGAAGCTCTGCAGGAGGCTAGAAGCTCTGTAGGTCAGTCTGACTGGCTGGAGATATCCCACATGCCCTCCCCTGCCCTTAGGAGTTAAGAGACATTGTGGAGAAGAAGGAGCCGGGCCAAGGGCAGAAGCACCGACACCAGGCTTCGGCAGCTGCAGGCACCCAGGGCCCTGGGAACTCTCGTCGGGGCTTCATGAAGTGCCTACTGGAGGTGGAGGAGCAGGAGGAAGCCACCCATCGGAAGACTTTAAAAACCCGGACTCTGACAACCCGGAGGTCCCCCAGGACCCTGACTTCTGTCTCCACCTCAGGCCCCATCAGCAGCTCAGTCCCAACCTTGCCTCTGACCCTGCTTGAGCCCTCCACCTCAGCTCCAGCTACTGTCCCACTGTGGGCCAGACCACCAGCCCATGGGCAAGCCCCTGCCTCTGTGGGATCCCCTGGCTCAGTCCTGTCAGCCCCCACCCAGGACCTGAGCTGGAGATGGCCAGAGTTCTTACCCCAGAGCAATGAGAGAAACCTGAACTATGCCAAGACACGGTAGGAACCACCTCCACTAGCCCACCATCTCGACAGGGCCCCCACACTTCCAGTCTGTTTCCAGTGTGGACCCTCTGGTCCTTGTCCCTGCTCAGTCCCTCATGAGCCCCCCTCTCCCCTTAGTCTCCTTTCTGTGCTTCTCAGCAGGGGTCCCCCAAGTTTCAGGCCCCTTTTCCACTCCCTCCCCTCCTCCTTTTCTTCCTGATACTGGAGGTAGAAGCCAGGGGTTCACACACACTAGACACTCTACCCTGTACTGTACCCCTAGTCTCCCTACCACCACCAAATGAACCCCTGTGGCTCTGCCTCACTCCCTTGGGTCGGTCTCTCCTGTTACTTGTGGCTTCTCACCACCAGAGTCCCCCAGGGAAGTTTCCCTAACCTCTGCTGCCCCGGCTTCCTCTCCCCTGACCTTGGGTAGCCTTGGCAGGGCAGGGGCAAAGGCAGGCAGGAGGTGGTGGTAAACTGTCCTGGACCCATTGTCCTGCAGGCAGGAGCCAGAAGAGCATGGCCTCTTCAAACTGTATCAGAGCTGGGAGGAGCGGTCTGAGGAGCACCTCACCCTGAAGCAAGAGGAAGGTGAGCACCTCACACCATTGCCCTGCTGGTGCACTGTCCCATCACACCAAGCAGCGTCCCCAGCAGGGGGTCAATTGTGACTTGGCCTAGGACACAGAAGAGGAGGTGGGCCACCTCCCCCACCCCACCAGTCCTCTTTAGAGGCAGCTTGGAGGGGAGACAGGGCCCCCAGGAACTCTACCTGTAGCTGGAGGGCTTCTCTCCAGGTTCCCCAAGCCCCGCAGTCCCACAATCCACTTATAAAATAATCACTCAGACGCTTATATCATTTATAAACTGTATGGCCGTGGCAGGCTTCCTGCTAACTGTTCTTTTATCTTAAATTAACCCATTTTTATAAATCTATACCTTGCCACGTGGCTGGTGGCTTACCAGAGTCTCTACATGCTGCTTATCCTCTCCTCCTTCTTCCTGTTTCCCCAATTCTCCTCTCTCTTTGTCCCGCCTATACTTCCTGCCTGCTCACTGGCCATCAGTGTTTTATTTATATAGAGTGATATCCACAGCATCTACCCATCCTAGACAATCCCTCCCCATTTAACAAGGCCACCAGCCCCGAACAAGTCCTTACTTCCTATCCCACCCTACCCCACTCACAAAACTGCACAGTGCTGAACTCCTACCCCGGGAGAGGCCTCTACGGTCCTTGGGGATGCCCCCTGACCCTACTTTCTCATGCTGGGTTGGCTCTAGAAGAATGGATGAGTACTGATGTGGGATATTTGATCAGACTGTGAACCTTGAGATTGTGTTAATTAAATAAAATCAACCTTGGGTCAAGAGGTGGAGCCAGCAACTAGTTAATAGCAAGTAGCCATAGAGAAAGAATATTAGTTAATAGCAAGTAGCCATAGAGAAAGGGAGTAAGAGGGAGTTTGGAAAATGGATAGAGAAATGCACAGGAAGTAGTGAGGAGGGACTTTGGAACTTGGAAGGTTTGGGATGATGAAAGAGACACTCTCTTGCTGAGATGCCAGCTAAGGAGAAAAAGGCCAGCTGGTTGCTCCTCAGCCTCTCTGAGCTAGCAGGTTTTCACCCCAGCATCTGACTCCCGAGTCTGCTGGTAAAATCATAAGATTGAGATTTAGTTTAAAAACAACAGTTTTCAACTGCTTCACACTCCTTCCTAAGGTCTAGAACCTTCTCGATCACAGTGGCTTCTTTCCTCGGATTTTCCAGGATGCTTTCACTGCCCCAAGGGAATAAAAGAGAGTAATATTGCTGGATACCTATGTCCTCCTCATGACATGCACACACACGCACAAAGCACACCACACTTATTACACACACCACATGCCACACAGAAGAAGAAACGCAGGCGTGTCCCACTTATCACCCGTCTCCCTTGACAGCCTTCCGCAGCTACTTTGAGATCTTCAACGGCCCTGGCGAGGTTGATGCGCGAAGCCTCAAGAACATCTTGCTCCTAATCGGCTTCACCCTTACCCCAAGCCAGGTGGAAGAAGCCCTGATGAGTGCCGATGTCAATGGTGAGCAAGGGGGTCTTCCCTGAGCCCCACATAGGGGCTGCACCCACATGTGGGCTCCTTGCTGGAAGGATCTCTGCTTGGTGTAAAGCTCTGGGTCAGAGAGTCCAGTGTCCCTAACATCTGAACCCATTGTGTCTGCATTTTTTCTTCCACCCTGGGTCTCACGAAGACTATAGCAAGCTGGCCCTGGTTCTGGAAGTTAATGTTCCCTGAACCACTGTGCAGTGCCACCTTCTGGGGATCCAGAGGTGACCAGGACCTACCTCCTGACCAATGGTGTAGGTAACCTCAGGAGCCTCTACACATTAAGTATTCCTCCATGACCCTTGATTTCTTTTATCAGCCTTATGACTTTGGTCAAGTCACTACAGTTTGCTAGGCCTCAGTTTCTCTGTCTATAAAATGGAGCTATTAGCAGCAACCTCCTCATCAAGTTCTGTAAGATAAAATAGGGTGAGCCAGGCAAGGGTGGGACAGAGCAGCTGTTAGCATTACCTATGCAATAAGTATGGAATGCCTTCTGTAGGTGTTCCTGTGCAAGGGACCAAGACACAGGAGCCCTGCTGTCCTCAAGGGTGCCCAGGCAGTTCAAGCCACAGGGCAAGGGTTGACACAGAAGTTAAGCAAAACACATGGAAACAACAGTTACAGCAGCTTGGAAGATGGGGGTCAGGAAGGAAGGCTTCCTGGAGGAGGTGCCACTCAAGCCAAATGATACCAAATCAAACAGGAGTCAGGCAAAGAGAAGGAAGCAGCAGTCCCTGAGACGTGGGCACAAGGCACTTGCAGATGGTGGGGTGTCTGTAATTCTAGTTCCAGGGAACCCAACACCCATGGCAAACACCAATGCACATAAAATAAAAATAAAAGTACAGGTCCAGTAGTTTCTTATATTCCTTGGCAAGGTCTTGTGTAGCTCAGGCTGGAATGGAGCTGGCTATGTAGCCGAGGATGACCCTGAAGTATTAACCTCCCTCCCTGCACCTCCAGGTTTACGTGGTACGGGGGAACCGAACCCTGCATTTTGTGCATGCTAGGCAAACACTCTACCAACGGAGCTACAAGCCATGTCCTGGCCCAATAGTTTCTAACCAGAAGATTGTAATTTTTGGCTTCCCCTGTGCACATTTTGTGCGGATTCAGTGCTGCCATTACAATCTGCCCCCCCCCCCGGCGGGGGTGTGTGTGTGGCACACGATAACATGGGACACCAGGGCCTACCCCTGGCTTGCAGTACCTGGGCCTGCTGCAGAGGGCCCGTTCACCCTGTTATCTCTCTGACACTGCAGGAGATGGTCATGTGGATTTCAAAGACTTCTTGGCAGTGATGACAGACACGAAACGCTTCCTCTGCTCTGTGGGTAAGCAGGGGTCAGCCCAGGGCAGTCAGACTGGAAGCAGGATCTGGAGGCTGATGGGCTACATCAGAGGCCACCTAAGAGTAATGGCCGCCACTATTCCGTGTCCCCAGAACAGGATGTCCTGATGGATATGTCGCCCCCGAACCCCTACACACTGTTCTTTGAGATCCTCTCTCTGCTGGTGGAAATGCTGGCCCTGCCGGAGGTGGCCCTAGAGGAGATCACGAAGTAAGAGGGGCTGTCTTGCTGAGGGTGGGGCACGTAGACAGAAGTGGCAGGTAGTGCTTCAGCAGCTCAAGATGGTGGAAGGTTAAGACTCTCAGTTGCAACTGAAAGAAACCTCCAATTAGGCTGCCGTAAGCAGAAGAGGAACGCACCGTTCAAATAATCAGCTAGGGCCTCAGGAATGGCTGGATCCAGGAAACTGGGTGATAGCAGTCAGGTTTTATTGCTCCACCTCTCCATCTCAAGGTGCTGGCTTCAAGCTCAGCCAGGCTCTCCCAGTGGGAAGGGTTCAGCAGTTTCAGCAGGACGACAGTGATCCTTCCTGAAGCACTTGAACACTCTTAGAAAAGGAATCTTGCGCTGGGAGGTGGTAGCGCACACCTTTAATCCCAGCACTCGGGAGGCAGAGGCAGACGGATCTCTGTGAGTTCAAGGCCAGCCTGGGCTACAGAGTGAGTTCCAGGACAGGCTCCAAAGCTACACAGAGAAACCCTATCTTGAAAAACAAACAAACAAAAAACAAAGAAGGAATCTTGCAGGAAGGGTGATGGGCAGGTAGTGGGCAGCCCAGGAAGAAATGACTACAGGCTACATGATCGCTCTCAGGCTAAAAGCTATGGGTGGAGTTGGAAGGCTCAGCTGATCTCTGAACCTCGCCCTCTCCTTTCCTGTCCTGAATGAGCATATTTTAATACTTGCTGGGTCATATGGTAATTTATTTTTAGCCTTTTGAGCATTCTCCACACTGATTTCCAGAGTGGCCGCACCAGTTTTCAGTCCCACCATTGGGTGAGGACTCCCCTTTCCACCCGTCCTAGCCAGCATCTGTTGCCAGCTGTTTCTTGATCTTCACCATTCTGACTAGGGCTAAAATGAAATTTCAAAGTTGCTTCAAAGTGAGTTTCTCTTAATTGCTGCTGCTGGATACACTTTGAGGTCTTTCTTAGCCATTTGTATTTCTTTTGAGGACTGTTTACATCCTGAGCCTGGTTTTTAATTGGATGGTTTGTTTTCTTGACTTTTTGTTTGGTTTGGTTTTTCGAGACAAGGTTTCTCTCCATAGCCCTGGCTGCCCTGGAACTCGCTTTAGAGACCAGGCTGGCCTCGAACTCAGAGATCCACCTGCCTCTGCCCCCTGAGTGCTGGGATTAAAGGTGTGCATCACCCCCACCCGGCTTATGAGTTTTCTGTATATTCTGGATATCACTCCTTGGCAGATGAATACAGCGGACACAGATTCTCTCCCGCTCTGCAGGTTTCCTCCTCCCTCACTGTCCCTCACCTGTGCAGAGGAGCTAGCCAGGGTTACAGCACTGGCATAAGACATCACGGCGGCCCACATCTTTCTTTGTATACACAGACAGGGCTGTCATAGGTTTAACCCATGGTGTCAGCTAATGTCACTCATTTTTTTAGAAAACATCTACCAAATACCAGAGGATAAATAACCACGATTCTTCCTCCTGTTTCCTTCCACCCCCTGGAGACAGGGTCTCATGTAGTCCAGGATGGCAATCCTCCTGTCTCAGATCCCCAAACTCTTGGATTACCCCTCCTTCCTCTGTGGTCCCCCCTTCCCTTTCACTCCATCACTGAGCTATACAACGAAACAAAACAAAAACAAAAAGAGAGAGTGGGCCCCAGGGTAAGACGGGAGAGTTAAGTCCTTCCTTTTTTGTGATAGGATCTGTGTTATCCCAGGTGAGCTGGGACCCGAGATCCTCCGGCTTCATCCTCAAGCATTAGTTATAGGCACACTTCACTGTGCCCAGCTCCCAAAGGCCAATCGTTTTAAGCTGGCCGAGTGTGGCAGTCCACGTTTTTAACCCCAGTCCTCAGGCCATCCTTGGCAATGAAGGCCGAAGGCTCTTCCCCCAGACAGCGGCTGGGTTTGCTCCCTGCCTTATCCAGAGCTCGCCAGGAGCAGACAGTCCCTTGTCACGTCCGTCCCATTCCTTCCCTTCCCTTCGAGCGCCCATCACTCCTGACACAGAATCTTTACATCTGAGTATGGTCTGACTCTGCCATCCTGTGTCCAGGTAGCTGACTCAGAGGCAGAGGGAAGGAAGGGAAGGGGTGGGTGGCAGAGGAGAGACAACACTAGGAAGTGTCACTGAGCTGCACACCCCCTGGATCTGAAGAACTGAGTGGTGGCTTGGGAAGAGAGAGAAATGCCATTGGTGGCCCTCGGTGTTTAATTCCTTTGCACCTCTGGGTTCCATGTGTCAAAAGCAGCGTGCGGCAGCCTGAGGTAAACCTTGTAAACAGTCACCCCTACGGAAGTGAGTGGTGCACTAGGGCTGGAGTGAGAGGCCAGGCTAACACAAACACATGGTCCTTGTGTGCGGCAGCCCTTCACTACTGCAGGCCAGCAGAAACCATTACCACAATCTGCTGCTGTATGCACTTAATAAGGGAAAAGGCAAGTGATGAGTTAAAAAGGGCAACATGAGTGGGGCATGGCAGCTCATGCATGTAATGTCAGCATGGAGGAGGCAAGAGGTCAAAGGATCACCAGGAATATGAGGCCAACCTGGGCTACAGCCAGTTCCAGCACAGCCAAGTGATATAGCAAGACCGGCTTCCAAATAGAAATAAAAAGCAAGCAAGCAAGCTTGGGGTGGGAGCCTGGCCAGTATGCAAGGAAGACAGCAGACTTAAGCTACAGGTTAGAGGTGCAGCCAGCTGCATGGCTGGGTTTGTTGTTTCAAGACAAGGACTTCGAGCATCCCAGGATGGCCTAGAACTCACCATGTGGCCAAGGATGGCTGAGAACCCTGAGTGAGCCTCCTCCCACTCAGAGGATTACAGGCACGGGTCACCAAGCTCAGTGGGGCAGTTTACCAAGGCTTCCTGCCTGCTAGGCAAGCACTCTAGCAACCAAGCCACACCCCCAGGTCTGCTCAGCTGGTTTACAAGCGGAAATGTATCTAAGCAAAAATATAAGCAACAGTAACAGTTAAAACATACCAATCTCTATGTGGCTGGTGCCCAGGTGGGTCTCATGTCATGTACAATCCTCCAGCACATGCACATTCGGCCCCCATCTTAGCAGTGTGGGGGAAATCTGAAGCTCAGAAGTCACGTGACTCGCAGCAACAGGGTAGACAGAACCATTTCCTTTTATTTCCTAAGGGGTCTCCTGACCCCCTAGGCTTCAGTCCCGCCACACAACTGGCCAGCCAGAACGGTGGGCAGGAGGATGGGGGGAGTTAACCACAGCTAGGCTGAGCTGCCGGGTGGTGCTTCCTCAGCTACTACCAGAAGAAGCTGAAGGAAGGCACCTCCAAGACCCGAGAGACAGAATCGAATATGGGCGGGCTGCGATCAAGGAAGAAGCTTCCTTACAATGCTCAGCAGCAAGCAGACAGCTTGGAGGTGCCAGAACGAAGGGTCCTCAGGATCCTGGGCCGGCTGAAGCAGCAGAACTATGGTAAGGGCCAGTGAGTAGCCCGGGCTGGCAAACACATCCCTGTCCACGTGGCCAGATCCCCTAGATGAAGCCCAGGGCTTAGCTGTGGCAACCATTACCAAATAGGGCTGGTCCACATCACACAACATCCAGCTCCATGCTTTAGCCTCGACCTTCCCACCTTCTCGCTAAGCCAAGGCTGTCCCCAGAACTACTGTGTGAGAGCCCACCAGAGTCAGTTCCAATGCAAGGCTCTTTGTAGATGTGCCCTCCAACCACCCCACTCGACAGAAATGGCAACCAGGGCTATGTCAGTGACTTCCAGCTAGAATGCTGCTAAGGGCAGTTTGCACTCAGGTTCACCCCAAATTGTGTGCTTGGGCAAGCTTCTCTTTAAGGTATGGCGAGCCTTTACTCTATGCTCAGCCTTCAGCATCGTAACACATCATCCCTGTCATCTGTGTGCTGGGTACCAATCCCCTCTCCATCTTGGAGGCTCAGACTTTAAGCGTTGGCCCAAATTCAACTCTGCTTTTCATGTGGCAAACCCAGAGTTTCACTGGGCTGGCCATGCTCCCAATTCTCTTGTTCCTGCCTATCCCAGCTGCCAATCTGCAGAGCCCCTATGCCCAGGTGCCCTGCATTCCACTCTGCCCGAGGCTGGAGAAGAAGACGGTCCGTCGAAAGCAGGGTAGCCATAACCATCCTGTGCTGGATCAGTGTGTCTCTACAAGCTTGGGCCCTGACCTCCATGGCCTCCTCTTTCAGTCAGGACAGCAAGGAAGCAGGTGAGTGCTGAGGCCGGGGCCTCTCAGCCCACTTATTATCTAGAAGAGGCCCCTGGGGAATCCATCTCTCTACGAGGCGATGCTGGGAAACTGCTCCCACCTATCCAGGGAGGACAGACGCACTGAGAGGGCAGCGAAGAAAGCAACCTTTGCTGAAGCCTGTGTACCAGAAACAAGTTCACAGGAGCCTAAGCATTAAGCAGTCCTGAGCCTATCATCCTTCTTAGGACAGTGTTGCTCCCCATTTCTCAAGCATGGGAACCCCTTGGCTTTGCTCCAAATGATAAGAAGCTTAGAAAATAGGAAGGGGATGTCCCCTTCCGAGTCCCCAGGACTTGGGATCAGCCCCCCACAAGCCCAACTTCCGGCTCCACTGTTTCTAGAAGCCACCTCTGCCCCGAGTACATGAAATGGTTTGTGAACCTGGCAGGACTCTGGGAAAGGGCCAAATATGATGCTCTATCTTTCTGTCCACCTCTCCTCCCCAGGGAACACAACTCTGACAGCAGAAAGTGGCTTAGCTCCGTGCCAGCCCGAACCCACTGATCATCTGGAATCCTGGCTCCAGAAGTTCAAGGCTTAAAGACAGCTGGGCCGTGGGGCAGGGCCTGGCTTTGGGAGTTTGCTTTCATGGCCTGGTAAGCCAATAAACACCAAGAACTTCAGTCTCTGTATCTGATGTCAGTGAAGGCCACCAATTTTCACCACCCTGTATGACTTATAGAGCTCCAGCATGCCCCCAGGTTTGAGTCTGAGGCAGGACTCACTGAAACTCTGTCTGGGGGAGTTGGGGCTTCCTACTGCAGCTGCCCGTCTCCCCACTCAAGACTTGGGAGCCCTACAGTGGCGGGCTTAAGCCAAGTACCCCAGAAAGCCTCAGCCTCTGAAAGCAGCTGGCCTCTGAAGAGCAGGAACCTCCCCCCCCCCCCAGGGCTAGACAAGCAACCACAGTTATGATAGGAAGCCAGAAATGAGGACAAATGTCTGACAAGTTTAAAACATGTATTTAAAATACAATTTATAAAATGCTTAATCTGCCGACTCAGGAGCCCGAGGTGGGGTTAGGGTGGGGAGCTGCCCGCTACACCAGCAGAGCGAGACTGCAGGGTGCGGCCCTCCCTCCAGTCCCTTCTGTACAGATGCCCAAGGGTCCCCCTGGGGTCATGTGACCAGAAGCAGGACCCCAGAGGTTTTCTTGAGTCTCTGCTCACCAGGGAGACTGGATGCAGCCCTGCCGGCCCATCCCTGAGCAGAGCACCCCCAGATGGGGCAGAGCAGGGTATGGCAGGGCAGGACAGGGCTGGGCGGGACAGGTGGGCTCTGGAAGGGGCTGATGGCAGCAGATAGGGTGTTGCCTCCTGCCTGCAGGTGGGGAGCACCCTGATTGAGGGGACTGAGAGGGCTGGTCACCAGACCTGGACCCCCAGCTCCTTTGGTTATAGGCTGACATCAGAGTAGTGGCTCATGGGAAGCGGTTAGCTGGAAGGGCTGAGGCCTGGCTCCTGGGGTCCAGGAAGAGCTGGGGGAAGGGACAGTACCATGAAGGCAGACAAAGGGGCAGCAGCCTCAGGTCCTGCCCCTCAGCCCCCTGGGGATTTCCAAGCCAAAGCCTGCAACTTACTTAGACAGAAAGAAAGAAAGAAAAAGGGGAAAAAAAAGCACTTATGGAGTTATAGACAACTACAGAAAAAAAGGGAGGGGGGAGAAAACACACACACACATACACACAAAAAAAAAAAAACAAACCCACAAACACACACAAACTCCAAACCGTTTCCCACGCCCCCCACCTCCCCCAATACCAGTCTGTTTCCTTCTTTCTTTCTTTCTTTCCTCTCTCTCATTGCGCCAGCCACCTCTCCATCTAGGAGGCCAAAAGCAAGACTGCTTGCTGGTGGGGAGGCACTCGTACTCTGCGGGCAGGGCCGCCTTTGGCCAGAGTGAGACAGGAGAGCCACCCTGCCAGCTCTCAACATACAGACACCAGCTGCCCTTAGCTCCTACTAGAGGGGCAGGGCAAGCAGGGTTTCTGCATCCTTCTCCAAAGAAAGGACAGTCTGTCCTCCAACCAGAAACCACTAGCCCCTGTGGGTGGGCCCTAGACTACAAGCTAGCGGCCAACTCCCTTCCTACCCACTCCTGGGGTGGCCAACCCTGTCGTTGAGGCTCTACTCCAGCTCGCTCACAGAAGCCCCTGGTTTCAGGTAGGTCTAGGGCTGTGTTATGGAAGAGACTCTTCTTAAGGGGAAGATGCTGTGGGCCATTGCTACAGGGCATAAGCCAGGGGGACCAAAGGTGGTGGGATCCTGCAAAACTCAGCTCATCACCTTGGCCACCACAGCTGCCCTAATCCCACACCACACCACCCACTCCCAAACCTGTGTGCTGGCCAGGAGAGGGGAGGCCGTCAGGCTGGCTGAGGGATAAGGCGAAGTGCATGAAAGACTACGAAGCCTGAGAGCACCCAGTGGGATACAGCTGCCCTCTCAAGCCTCTCCCCATCAGGAGCCAAAGCCAATCTCCAGGCTTGGGGACAGAAATGGCCTTCATACCAGCCTCGTTCTGATAAGAAGGGATAAGGGCAGCCAAGGCCTCTGAGAAACCTGTCGACCATCTGCCTCTGCAATGCCAAGTTTTTCTTCTTCCAACTCTCCTCCAACTGCTCTATTCCTACGGTACTCATTTCACCCGGGAAATGTACCAGGTATAGTTTCTGAGCCAGGGCCATCAACAAATGTGGCACGCCACGGGTCCTTAAGCGTTCCAGTCTTGCTGGAAGGGACAGGCCTACCTATCTTCTGACCAGAGCAGCAAAGGCCTGGAGTTGTGAGCCAGACTCTGCTGGGCTGTGCTGACCGCAAACACTGGACAAGTGCCACCACTGCCTGCTTCTGAGCCCGGAGTGCGCTCTCCTCCCCGACGCACCCTGCCCTGCCTGCCTCTAGAAACAGCAAACCCGGCTGGTAGGGAGCCACCCTGAGGGGTGTGGGAAGGGGGAGTCTGTCACTGTCCCCATCTCCCACAATACTAGAGGTGAGGTTGGCACCCTCCCCCAGGCTCTGAGCTGTCTCTAGGCAACTCAGCTGGGACTCAGCTGGAGGAAGTGGTGCAGGCACAGTGCTCATCTACAGGGGCTCCAGAGCCCCGCCTTTTCTGGGCGGCAGTAGGAAGACAGAAGCTAAGCTCACCAAAATCCTATTGGTTAATGTTTCCAGCAGATTTCCTAGAAACATCTTTAAGTGACTACCAAACTACCCTTTCTCAATTAAAAATTCATTAAACTGCTAAAACTCTTTCCATGCACTTTTTCTTGCAAATCAGATATTTGTATAAACAAACAAAAATAGGAAGAAAAAAAAAAAGGAAAGGATATTTTCAATGGAACTTACTTTTAAGTGATGGCGACATGCACTTGGGGTGGGTGGGGGAAGTTCTCATTTGTGTTTTGAAATCCCAAATTAATGAGCATGATAAACTGTTATTGCTGGCACTGGCTGGACCCCAAGTGGCACTGTCTGACCCTCAACTCTGAGTCCTTGGTGGGTTCCCCCAATCCTCCCCTAGTCCCCACCCTTTCCCTTTCTATTGACTTGGGACAGCCCTTGTCAACATGCCAATCACAGTGGGAAGGGGGGGAGGCAGAGGTCACAGTGCATGGGGTTCAAGGTCACAGTGGGCGGAGCAAGGGGGATCACAGTGCAAGTAAGTCAGGTCGTTCCCTCTGCTCAAGTCCAGATGTCTGCCACGGCAGTGCGACCCATGGCAGACAATCCAGGAGGCGACGGTGGCGGCAGCGGTGGCAGCAGCATCCTTTCTTGCCTGCATTTATCTGCGATGTTTGAAGCCTTGTGACCCATCAGGACCCAAAGGCTGTCTGATCACATTACTGGGCTGCCTGCTGTCTTCGGGTTGGGAGATCCTGGTTGGCCTAAAGGAAGATAAGAGGAAGGCCTTGAGGATATAAAAGATGCCCAAATAATGACATTTGCTGAGCGCAGGGACATGTGTGCACAGGTGTGTGTATGGCCAAAGATCGTCAGGTGTCGTCCTCTACTGCTCTCCACCTTATTCTTCAAGACAGGGTCTCACTGAACCTGGAACGCACCAGCTGACTAGGCCGGCCGGCCAATGAGCTCCAGGGATCCATTTAGCCCTTCTACAGCCTTGTGCCCCACCCAGCGTGGGGTCACAGTTACTTGTAGCTTTGCTCAGCCTTTGTGTGGGCGCTGGGGATTCAAACTGGGGCCCTCTTGCTTGTGCTGCAGCACTAGTACCAACTAAGTCCCTTCCAGTTTCAAGTCCCGGAACCTTAAATCAACCTATGGCTGAGGTGGGGTGACCAGCCAACTGGAGGTATGGAGCCTACTTCTTTGGCAAGCAGACTAGGGACATTTCCACTGTGGCAGCTCCTGTGGGAAGGAGCTCACGGTCCCCGGTCTATGTTAACTTCTAGCAGTTACTACGGCACTGCCCCCTTTTCCTTTGCCTTGCCTGATCTGTAAGTAGAGGGAGTGTGTACACCCCATCCCAGGGTGGGAGGAGTCACCACGGGCACCACATCTTCCACAGACTGTTCCAGTGTTGGGCCCCTAGCTCTGCACTCAGGAGCCAGCTGGCACCCACCTGTCTGCCTCCTCCTCCTCCATCCCTCCAAACCACGAGGCTAGCTGCTGACTCCTAGTACTAGAGAAGACAGAAGGAAATGGACTTGCCCACTCCAGACAGGTGCAGACTAAGAGGAGAAAACAGAAAGGATGTTCTTCAAAACAGACCGCACTGGACATGGTGGCACATGCCTCTAACAGCACTGGGGAGGCAGGACGACCACCCTGAGAGCAAGGCTGGCTGGGCTACACTGAATTCTATGCCAGCATGTGTGAGAACCTGGTTTCAAAAGCCAAAAGGCAAACCAAACCACCACCGAGAAGGTACAGACTTCCTTGTCCTCAACAGTCCAAGCCCAGAAGAGCAGGCCAAAGACGGCCTCAGGGTGGAGGCCTGGGGTCAGTCGTGGAGACAGGCTGCCTGCCAACAGTGCAGTCCCCAACACTGGGGAGAAAAGAAGAAACAAGAGTGTGGTGTGGCATGGTGTGGCTATAACCCTACCGCTGGGGAGGCTGAGGCAGGAGGACTGCCAGGCCAGCCTAGGCTACAGGATGAAACTACCTCAAAAGACAAAAATCATGGGCTGGACATGTATTTTAGCAGAGTACTTGCCTAGCATATATGAAGCCCGAGGTTTGATTCCAGGTCTATATATATAAACCTGGTGATGTGGCACATGCCTGGCATCCCAGCGGTCAGGAGGTAGAGATAGAAGGATCAGCATTCAAGGTTATCCTTTATACAGTAGTGAGTTTGAGGCTAGCCTGAACTACATGAGACCCTGTCTCAAAAAACAGGCTTTCGTGTGTTCATGTATGCATGTATGTGACATCTGGTATTTTCCTCAATCTTCAACCATATTTTCTTTAAAAAAAAAAAAAACTTAAACTTATTGTATGTATGTACATGAGTGTCCATGTGCACCCCAAAACATGAGTATGGAGGTCAGAGGACAAACTGCCGGGGCTGGTTCCTCTCCACTGGGAGGGTTCCAGAGACTGGACGTAGGCAGTCAGGTTTGGGTGCTGGGGATCCAAACTCAGGTCCTCCATGCTTGTGCTCTGCTGACTGAGCTGTCTCCAGCCTCCTAAGGCAGTGTTTTTGTTTTGTTTTTTCGAGACAGAGTTTCTCTGTGTAGCTTTGGCTGTCTTTAGACCAGGCTGGCCTGAAACTCACAGAGTTTTGCCTCTGCCTCCCCAGTGCTGGGATTAAAGGTGTGTGCCACCACCACCCTGCTCCAAAGGCAGTTTTGACAAATGCTATGTTATCAGAAAGTAACACACATAATACAAATCTAAAATTAAAAAAAAAAAAAAAAAAAAAAAGACAAGTGAAAACACTAAAATTTCAGGAAACACTCACATGGGGCTGCTAGAGACCAAGCAACAACACTGGGCTTCTCTGGGCTTCTGGGCAGAACTCAGCACCTTATGGCCATTTGCTCACTGTTAAGTACGCTCCCAATGGCTAGCTGGCAAGGCAGGTATGGCCATCACCCCACTTCTCAGATCAGATGTCAGGTTCAGTAGCTGTCATGTGTGTGGCTGACAACCTGACTCAAAGCCCATCCTCTCAGCTCTGTGCAGCCTGCTTCCTGGCGCCTGTACATTGTGGAGGGGCCATCAGCCAACCACACTTAACACCCCAGAGCCCCCTGGGTTGGAGAGAGCTTTGCTAGTACAGTGCTTGCCTCTCAAGCTGAGGACCTTGGTTCGATTCCCAGCACCCACATAAAGGCCCCCCCGCAGGCTGGTGTGGGGCACATTCTACCTGTTCCTCTCATTACCCTGCTACCGCTGGCAGCCATACTCACCTGTCAAGGATAGGTTTCTCCTGCTCCTCCTCAGGGCTGGCACTGCCCAGGATCCGTCTCCGGGCCTCTGCGTACTCTGCCTCCCGCTGTGCTAGGGACTTGACAGGAAGGGCTGGCCTGCTGGTGGAGTTGGGGCTGCTGACCACACCGTTGCTGGTGGGCCTCTTGAGGATGCGGATCTGTGGAGGGGGCCCCGTGGGAAGGCTATCGTCTTGAATCACAATGGGCACTTTGGGAGGAGATTTGGATTTCCTGCTGACAAAGAGCAAATATAGCTTCACAAATCCCACAATGACTAGAAGGCCCATCCAAGTCCCACACGCTCCTCCTCATCACTGTCTTCTCCCTTCCACTAACTATTCCCCTGGCCCACAACCAGACAATTGCACTCCCACTCCTCTGCAGGACATCAGCCTTGCACCAGCTCTGTGGGGCACAGAACCTGCTCCACAGCTCTAACTCTGCAGGGGCCAGCTCACCACCTTGTGTCCTGGGACTTCCTCTCCATGTGTATAACAGGCCCAGCAAGCACCATTTGGCCCTTGAGGCCAAAACATTCCACACCCAAAATTCAACGACTTTGAAGAAAACCCCAGCTTCCCTACACAGACCAGAGTATGAGAGGCTGGTAAGCTGGGAGCCCCTCTGTCCAGGTCTCCCACAGCATGTTCTCAAAAGAAGACAATACACAGGCACCTGCTATGCCACCCTATCTGGCAATAAGCAAGACAGGATTTACCAAACTCTCTCTGCCTTCTGGCCAGTGACCTGTGCCTCTCAGAGACAGGCTGCACCAGACAAGCAAGTCACCTCCATACCAGAGCCTTTGAGCAGAGAATCTCCCTTACCAGGGGCTCTCTGCTCTGTCCGGCAGCGGCGGCGGGGCTGGGGCGAAGGCCGATCATAGAAACAGTGCTTGGCAATGCTCGAAAGAGAAGCATTGTCCAAGGTTAGTCAATGTGCACATCCATGCCAGGTGACCACAAGCAGAAGTGAAATTCCCCAAACACAAAGAGGCCAACAACATGGAGAGGGAGGAAACAGAAGCCACAGGTAAGAACAGGAGCAAGGCAGGATGAACATCCACACCAGCCACCAGGGCCACCCCAGACCTGTCAATCAGCTCTTTCTCACAACCACTGAGACCTTTCCAGAGCCTGGGTTGTCGGGAACGGTGGAAGCTACGTGCTCTGAGTCGGGTGGAAGGGTCCTGGGTAGGTGGGAGTAGCATGGGACAGGGCCTGTGACCATAGTGGGTAGCTCCTGGGAAGAGTCAAGGAGCCAGCAGTCTGGTCACAACAGCAGGGAGTCTGGAAAGCCAGTTTGGGCCAGGGGTCTCCCAGAATACCCTGGGGGAGTAAATGTAGCTGGTTCTGTTGCTTGTCCCTGGGTTACCTAAGCCCAAAGTCACCCACTCTGAAACCCACTTCCCATGCCGCATGGATGTGACAAAGCAATTCTTTAAGGTCTCTCAAGAATTCCCTAGAATCTTTCCTTCCAAAATACTCTCAAAATACCCTAAACTGCAAGTCACCAAGGTCACTGAGAAATCATCTGTCCAAACTCTTCATTACAAAAGACACCCATGTCTAGAAGAGAAACAACTCACTCTACACCTCAGAGCCACTGGGGCACAGTCACACCTAAACCCAAACCTTGCAATTTGTCACCTTCCCTTTCTCAATGAGATGACCTCACATAGGGCCCACCTAGCCTCATCCCAAAGCCTCAATCCAGTGTCCTGGCCTCCTGCTGGGAGGGAAGAGCTAGCTGCCCAGGAGCCTAACCTTCTACCGCTACCAGCCAGCTGGAGAACACTGCCTGCCCAGCTCTCCAGCGCAGAGAGCATGAGTCCTCAAGCCAGACATCAGCCTTACCTCTCCTTTTGTGTGATCTTCAGTTTTTTTTCCAACCGTCTGTCTATTTCCTAGAGGAAAAAAATGTATATAAAAGTGGAAAAAAAAATCTCTCTCAAATAAAACCTTAAGTTTCTATTTTTCCAAGCTAAGGGCAGCATCCTCTCTCTAGCCAGGGACATGGCTGTGTCCTCCAACTAGACCTGAGGTTTGGGGACCTAGTTCCCTCTGCAGGTCCATCTCCCCTTAGCCCCATGACCACAATATGGGGACCTGACCATTAGGCTGGGTTCTTTGCATAGCCTCCAGCCTGTCTCCTGTCCTGTCCTTCAGTCACTCCAACTTTCTCAACACACGTCTATCCGAGTCCTGTCCCCCACTCAATTGCTAGAAGGACCACATCTGAGCTCTGTTCTCCCACACTTCTATTCTACTGTTCCTGTTCTGCACTAGAACAGGACTGGACTATCAGTGCCCAGAACCCAGTGAGCAGCCCCATTTAGCCTGCACAACCCAGGCGCCTCCTCTCCCCTGCAGTCTTCTCTGATCCCAGCAGTGCACTGAGCACCTGCTCCTGGGGTTGACTCTCCCCTCACAGCCACACGTGTCAACTAGCTCATGATCTAGTTCGTATTGACACCAGCTTTCTGTGGCCAGTATTAGGGAAAGGCTGTAAGAGAAGCCTGCTGTTTGTCTCCAAAGTGAACTCAGGGAATCTAAGCGTGAATCAGAGGGAAGATTTCTCTGATTACCACAAAGCTAGCACTGTAGAAAAGGATAAGAAAGAGGCTGAGGGTAAGCAGGTGAGACCATCATCCCACACATTCAGTACCTCAGCCTGGGGGAGCCTTCTGTACCTAGCACCAGGGATTCCAGATACCTGCAGGTAAAGTGGGGGCAGGCACAGGGCTGAGGCTCAACCTCCAGGCTCTGTGTGTGTCCCACTCTCTGAGGACCAGCTACTGGAGGGAAGGGACTATGTACTCAGCAAGTGATTCTCTGCTGAGGACTCTCAGCCACAGGTGATTTTGCCCGAGGGGCATCTGGCAAGGTCAAGATATTTTTGGTTGTGACTATGGTAGGGGATGAGGTAGGGGCTGCTACTGCCAAGTGTCTTGCAATACAGGGCAGCCTCCACAGTAAGGAACAGCTCCCAAAGTCAAAGTCAGTGCCCAGGCTGGAGACCCTGTTTCTAAGACCCAGGAGAGACAGTATCTTGGCCCACACCCACAATCCCAGCACTAAGGGAGTGAAGGCTGGGTATCAGATAAGGAGTTCAAAGGCCACATTCCAAACCACAGCCACAATTTCCCTGCTCACCAGCCAGTGTGCAAATGTCCTGAGAATGGCTGCGCTCTAGAAGTGAGGAGGCAGTTTAAGCTGGCCAGATCCATCCGAATCATCTAAGGTTTCACAGATTTATCTAACTATTGTCTATGGAGAGAATCACTGTTAGCAAACCAAACAACTGATAGGCTTGAAGTGATCTTGGTGTTCAATCCACTGGTTGAGTCATACAATCACGCCAAGTTTCTTTAATGGTGTTTTCTAGAAGGTTCCTTTCCATCTTTCCTAATTTGTATCTTTTACAAACAATACAAACTTCTACTATCAGAAGCTAGATTTAAGTACAATCACTGCCATTCATTTTAGGCAACACAATGTATTGTGCTTGGGAGGCACCATCAGGTCTCTGGGCCACCTGGAAAGGCCAGAAGACCTTCCGCCCCAGCTGGAATACAGCTGTGCCCCATCAGAGTCAATGCACAGAAAACATGCAGCCACGGTGACCAGAATGCTTCCAACAGACACACATTCTATATCAAGCACAGCTCATGGCAAATCAGTACTAACTCTAGGAATTTATGTGAATGCAGTGTCATTTCAGGGGTAAATGTGATGTCTTACACAGCAGCCTCTTTATTGTGAGTGTGCAGGTGTGTCTGAGTGTATATGTGGGCCTGTGTGGCATCCCTGGAGTCCAGAAGGGCAGATGTGTCTGAGTGTATATGTGGGCCTGTGTGGCACCCCTGGAGTCCAGAAGGGCAGGTGTGTCTGAGTGTATGTGTGGGCCTGTGTGGCACCCCTGGAGTCCAGAAGGGCAGATGTGTCTGAGTGTATGTGTGGGCCTGTGTGGTACCCATGGAGTCCAGAAGGGCAGATGTGTCTGAGAGTATGTGTGGGCCTGTGTGGCACCCCTGGAGTCCAGAAGGGCAGATGTGTCTGAGTGTATGTGTGGGCCTGTGTGGTACCCCTGGAGTCCAGAAGGCATCGGAACTCTTGCAGTTAAAGTTACAGATGTTTGTGAGCTGCCTAATCCGGGTGCTGGGATTTGAACTCTTGAGTCGTCTCTCCAGTCCCAAGCCTTCTATTAAGTTCCCCATTGCTGACTCCAGCTTCCCCATCTTAACACATTTTTAACATCTGTGAGATTTTAAACACTTTCAAGTAAGATTTAGACCCAGCACCTGCCCCAACCAAGTTTTATATATGCAGGGACATACCTGGGGCAGCAAAGGGGTGGCATGCCTAAAGATCATTGGCCCCAGCTAAAGATAGGGACAGGCCACTGCCAAGGTTTGACAAGACTGGATGTGCTATTTTCAAAATCTTCCAATTCATGATTTTTACAGGGGAAAAAATTCATTGCGTGGATTCTCACGTTCCTATCCCTGCAAGGGTCAAAGGACACTGACAGAGGCAAGCTGCCTTGACCCACTGGTGAAATCTGAGCTTCCTTCTCTAGAACTACAGGAAAAACCATCTGCCCAGTACCTGCACATGGAGCAGGGTGGATAGAGAAGCCTTCAGGAGGACATGAGGAACCACCTGAGTAAACATGCCTCTGTCCCCAGTCAGTCATGACCAGCAAATGTGGCACGTCATCTTAATGTGTCTACACTGTGGTGAGCCACTGGGAAAGCCTTCAGATATGATCCTGTCATCTCCCCAAGTCACATCACTGGCACTGCTAAAACTGCAACTCCCATGCCAGCCATCCTGCTGGGCAGGGCGGCTCTACAAAAGCTGAGGAGGGTCTCCCGTCAGGTCACAGAATGGTGGAATGGAGCTGACAGTCTGCAGAGCACTTAGGACAGCAAGTGGAAGGGAGACCAGTCTGCCAGCAGCTGGAGATGGCCTTGAACCAGGTATCAAGTCAGTCCACTGGCTCTGGGCACAGCTTTCCAATCCATTTGCTCCCAGGCTCATTCTGAGAAACTCAGCCCAGTTACAACTCTCCCACAGGGCAGACTCCAAGAACAACAGGAGTCTCCTCCAGGGACCCACAGGCCTACATTGCTGTGTCACAGGGAAGTATCAGCTTGGAGATTCCGGTCTCAAATAGGATCAAATTACCTTTTTTTTTTTTTTTTTTTTTAAAAAAAAAAAAAAAAAACAAAGATGCCCAGAGCCTTGATGGTGTTATCAAACTCCATGGCTAGGACAAAAAACATGGAAGCCCTGACATTGTTATGAGTAGACATGGGCAAAGGGGGATATAAATACTCCATGGGCAGCTGAGGATTGTCTGAGTGCACTGTGCCTCTCCTAGACTAGACTTTGGTGACAGAAGATGACATTGTGTTCTGGTAAGTGCAATGGATTCCTTTCTCTGGGTCCAACTCCATGTAAAAGATTAGCTTCCAAACCTGACTATCACATGCTCCACTGGGCTATACTATATGAACACTGGGCATGGCCAATGATACCATGCCTGTGATACCAGTGCTTGGAGACTGAGGCAGGATAGAACTCTGGCTCTTCCTAGGGGTCCCAATTTCACTTACAGATTAAGCAAAAGACTTTCACAGAGCAGCCTGATCTCAAAAGACAATGAAAATGACAAACCACAGGCTTTTTGTTGAAGAAAAGCAAAGCCAGAAAAAGAGAAACCATGGAATGAAGGATGGTGTTTGGACAGGATGGTCCTTTGGGAGGTAAAGGAGCGTCTACAGCCCCAGGTGAGTGAAAGCAGACACCAGCAGCTCCAAGTTAACTCACCTAAAAGGAAGCTTAGCTTCACTGGCTGCTAATGCCCTTACCCTCACAGTGTTGTTGTAGAGCCCCTGGCCGGAGTATGATGGAGAAAAGATCATTCCAGAGGAGGGGGGAGCAAGGAAGGGCCTCAAATAGCCTATTTTATTATTAAAATAATTTTTTTACATGTTTTGCCTGCATATATCTATGTGTAGTACATGCAGAAGCCAGAAGAGGGGCTGGAGAGACAATGATTCTGCTGTTAGGAGCACTGGCTGCTCTTCCTGAGGGCCCAAGTTCAATTAATTCCCAGCACCCACATGACAGGTCCCAACTGTCTATATCTCCAGTCCCAGGGAATCTGACACTCTCTTCTGGTCTCCACAGGCACTAGGTGTGCACACAGTACACACACAAAGACACAGACAAGACACCTGTACACGTAAAAAATAATACACTTGGCAGGGTGGTGCACACTTTTAGTTCCAGGACAGCCAAGGCTATCTATATAGTGAGACTTTGTTTCAATAAATAACAGAGGCTTCAAGCTAAACATTTACTGGGTGAATGTTCTTGTCATGGTGCATGTCTGAACGGCAGAGGCTGTCTTTCTAGAGCTGGCTCTCTCCTTCTAATGTGGGTCTGGCACAGCAGCAGGAGCCATTACTCACTGAATCGTCTCCCCAGTCCCAGCCCACTTCAGGAAACTGTCATAACCCGTGTGGGAACAAGGGAGACAAAAGGATAGGGATATGTGTGAAAGGCGAGGACAGTTACACCCGAAGGTTTGCTCCTGTGACAGTCACAGCTGGCCAGAGCCAGGTATGGTGGCTTATGCCTGCAATCCCAGCACTTGAGAGGCTGATGCTGGAGGTTCACCCTAAGTCAGAAGTCAGTCTAGACCACATAGTGAGTTCCAGGTCAACCTGGGCTACAGAGTGAGACCCTAAATCAGAAAATAAAAAATAAAACAAAAACAATGAGCTGTAGAGATGGCTTCCTGGGTAAACTGAGGGCCTGAGTTCCAATTCCTAGCACCCAAGTAAAAGCTGGGCATGGCAATACAAGCCTATAACCCAGTCCTGGGGGAGGAGATGGCCAGGTCCTAATGGTGATTAGTCAGCTAGCCTAGCTAAAATGGTGAGCTCCAGATTCAGTGAGTGACCCTGTCCCCAAAATAAAAAAAATTTTTTAAATTTTAAAAAATGAGGTGGAGGTTGGTAAGTCAACTTCTGGCCTCCAATTTCGGGTGCACAGGGAGTCATCACACGTTCACTACACACACACACACACAAAGATGTAGGCCAGACATGGTGACACACATCTGTAATTCCAGCACTTGGGAGTTCGAGGCCAGGCTGGTCTACAGAGTGAGATCCAGGACAGGCACCAAAACTACACAGAGAAAGGCTGTCTCGAAAGAACTAAAAAGAGTGCTTGTTGCTCTTTCAGAGGCCCCGAGTTCCAGTGCCCACATCAGGTAGTTCACAACTGCCTGTAACTCTAGGGGATCCGAAGCTCTCTTTCAGCCTTGGTAGGCACCTGCATCCATGTATACATACTTTTACACAGACATATGCACACAAATAATAAAATAAATCTTAAAAAAAAAAAAATAGGACTAGAGGATAGTTCAGTGGTTAAGAGCACTGGCTGCTTTCTCCAGAGGTCATGGATTCAATTCTCAGGACCCACATGGCAGCTCATAACCATCTAACTGTAGCCCCATGGGATTCAATGCTCTCTTCTGGTGTGCAGACAAAACACTTATATACATAAAATGATTAAATCTTTAAAAACCAAAAGCCTAAAAACAAATACACACACACAACCCCCCCATCCCACCCCCCAAAAAGCCACCACCACATGAAAAGGTGGATGAGACAGAAACTCAGTGAAGTGAGAAGCGGAGAGGAGGGAGGAAGGGTGGGCAGAGGAGAGCAAGCAGGCTTTGGAGGCCTCTGTGTGGAGAGTGGCAGACAGCACCTACTGCAGTGTCCTGTTCCAGATGAGAAAGCTCAGCAAATGTTTCATCAGGTACCCCGGGTAGTGAAGCCCTGAGGGACAGAGTCAAACCAGCCCGGCTCACAGAAGAACAAGCCCACATACTCCCAGGAACTCAAAAGGGTGGGAGGGAGTGGCTTGTCCTTTCTGGGGCTTGAACTGCTGTTGCTAGCGCCCCACCCCGCCACAGTATCCAGCCAAGGGGGGTGGTGAACTCTCCCATCCCACATTAGCAGCTAACAGGACCTCTTTGCTGACTTATGCAACCAACCTAACCCTTCAGAGTCCAGCAAGCTGCTTTCAATGAGGCTTTGGCTCTAGACTAGAAAATGTCCACTTTTTATCGGCAATATAGCCAGTGACTTTCCTCAGGAAATGTTTACCTGTCTTCGTCAGTTTCTGGTTTTTCTCTCACACTCGAGGAATGCCCACTGATCTTGAGCTTTCTGAAAGCGAGTGTGTTCCACAGTTGGGGGGGACAGGAAGTCAAGCCTCCAAACTGACCAAGGCCAAGGCAAGGCTATGTGTGGGGAGACGTGCAAAGAAGAAACCACAGGGCTGGCCTGGTGTCACCTGGCCACCTTTAATCCCAGCACTGGAGAAGTAGAGGCAGGCAGACTTCTGTGTGCTACAGGCCAGTCTGGTCTATATAGCTAGTTCCAGACCCACAAGAGACATTGGTAGCCATGTTCCTGGTTCAGGGTGACCAGTGTCACAATCCAGCAGTTGTGGTCCTGGCCAAAGCGCCTCATGGTTCCCACAAACCTGGGCAGGATTCTGGCTCTTCCTGAGGTCCTCGATTTCACTTAGGGATGAAGTAAAGGAATTCATAAGGTAAGGTGAGTGTGGTGGCTCATGGCTGTACTCCCAACTTTTAAGAGCCTGAGGCAGGAGGATTACTTTGAAACTGATGCCAGCGTGGGCTACAGGTGAGATTCTGTTCCCAAGAAAAGACCAACAATTTCATAAGGAGAACCAATTTTTTTCTTTTTGGTTTTTCAAGACAGGTTTTCTCTGTGTAGCTTTGGCGCCTTTCCTGGAACTCGCTCTGTAGCCCAGGCTGGCCTCGAACTCACAGAGATCTGCCTGCCTCTGCCTCCCATGTGCTGGGATTAAAGGTGTGCGCCACCACCGCCCTGCAGAGAACCAATTTTTAACAGTAAGTCTGATCTACAGCAGAACAATCAGGTAGAAGAAGGTTCTGGTGCCTGTAGAGGCCATTTCTAGTGCAGATGTGCAACCCACAGAGCTCTCCAAACACCTGCAGAGCCCATGTCTGTGCCCGTCCTGCAGTTTTACATGTCAGCCAGCAGCAGAGACACTGGCTCTGATTGGCTGGGCTGGCTGTTCCTACTCATTCTACTGCTGGCAACCCCATCCTTGGGGAAGCACCCTCTGGCACCTCAGGTTCAAAAATTAAGCAAATGTCCAAGATAGTTCAAATTATAAATACTGGGATATGTGCTTTTGATGCCTTTAAAAAAAAAAAACTATAAAAGCAAACCTGAAAAAAAGAATCAAACTGTGTATGGGCTAAGTTAAAGCACACGACAAAAAGCCAAAAGCATCCTTGAGGGGTTGAGAGAGGCGCTCTCTAAGAGCTGAGGCCTTGGGCCCACTACTGGCCTTTCAGATTTGGGCAAGCCTGTTTTCCGTTCCACTTCCCACAAAACATCCCTCCCTCCTTTGTTACTCCCACAGTGAGGGAAAACATTCCACTTTAATTAAGTGGGTCACCACAGGGCACAGAATCCAGCTCTGACTCCCCCTGAGGAAGCCTAGGCTTTGTCAGAGTCTTCATGTCCATTCTGCTCCTCCTTGATAAAGAAGAGGAGAGAGCTGAAGAGCATCGTTTGAGGAAAACCTTCAGCAAAGCAGATGTCCTCAGCCCTGGGGCCGAGGTGAGCAGAACCCAGACAGTGGGAGACATAAGCAAACCAAAGAAGCTGTGTGTTGTGTGTGTGAACAGTATTGTGGCAAGACCAGTGCATGGAGAGCAATCTTGCCCTGAAATGCAGGAAGTGTGGAGCAGATCAAAGCAAGGAGAAAAGGGCACAAGAAACAGGGGAAAAGAGGATGAAAAGATGAACAGCAGGAAAGAAGGAAAAGAAGATGCTTCCTGAAGTGCGGCGCCTCCAGACAGGTTGGTCTTAGCTGTCAGGGAAAGGTTCCCCGAACCCCCTTCCCACCAAGCATCAGCTCTCAGGGTGTCTGCACTGGCCCAGTATTGGAGCGCCCTCTGGACAACCGCCCTCTGCACCCGCTCTAGCTGTACACCTCTCAGCTGTAAGTGCCAAACGTACACCAGAGTTCCCACGCAATTCAGAGTGTAAAATAGCACAGTTACAATCTTTCAATGATTAAAAAATTAACTTTAAGTATTGAATTTTATGTGTGTGCCTGCTGCCTGGGGAGGCCAGAAGACAGCATCAGATGTCCTGGAACTGGAGATACAGGCTGTTGTGAGGCACCACACAGATGCTGGGAGCTGACCCAGGTCCTCTGCAAGAGCAGCAAGTGTTCTTAACCACTGAGCCATCTTTCTACCTCCATATTTAAAAATCTTTAACATGGAGTACAAGATGGAATAATAAATACCACTCTGATATAATGAGTAAAATTTAAAATATTAGGCTGGGTGTGGTAGATGGATCTCTGTAAGTTTTAGGCCAGCCTGGCCTACATAGCAAGTTCTAGGCCAGGCAGGGCTATATGATGATCCTGTCTCAAAATAAAATTTAAAAATAAATAAAAACATGCCAGGTATGGTAATACACACCTTTAATTCCAGCACTCAGGAGACAGAGGAAGGTGGATTCCTGTGAGTTCAAGGATAGCCTGGTCTATGTAGCAAGTTCCAGGACACAGCTAGAGGTATATAATAGAGAGGTATATAATAGAGACTGTCTCAAAACACCAAAAAAAAAAAAAAAAAAAAAAAAAAAAAAAAAAAAAAAAAAAAGACAAGACAGCACTCATGGCTCATGTGGCACCTTCCTCTGAACATGGTTTTAGGGTCTAACAGAGTAAGACATGGTCCGAATATAAAGAACATTGTTTGCTGAGGTAACCCTCGGGTGTGTGTGTGTGTGTGTGTGTGTGTGTGTGTGTGTGTGTTGT
This sequence comes from Peromyscus leucopus, assembly GCF_004664715.2. NCBI lineage: Eukaryota > Metazoa > Chordata > Mammalia > Rodentia > Cricetidae > Peromyscus > Peromyscus leucopus. Next base: position 142,232,808 of record NC_051064.1, read on the forward strand.
GTGTGTGTGTGTGTGACGGGACACATTATCAGCCTAGAAGCAAGTAGCACTTAGTACCCAACACTGTTTGCAGGCCCTGCCTGAACCACACTCCCCACCTGGCTTCAATCAGGCCTGACTTCCACTCAGCCAAAGTTGCCAAGGAGCCCACAGCTGCCAGACTCATAGATTCTGACTCCTCAATCCCTCAGCCTTCCAGCAGCAGCAACTGCCCAGTTTCTTCCTGAAGAGTTGTTTCTTGGCCCATACACCACTCCCCAGATCCTGTCTCTGACCCCCGGGGCTCCTTGTCATCCTCCTGGCCTTTGGAGGCTAGAAGCCCCACAATTCAGACACCTCTTCTACATCCATTATGGGGTTGGTTTCTTTTATTTATTTATTGCTTGTTTGTTTCGAGACCAGTCTCACTATGTAGCCCTGGCTGTCCTGGACCTCACTCTGTAGACCAGGTTGGCCTCGAACTCAGGGAGATCCACCTGCCTCTGCCTCCCAAGTGCTGGGATTAAAGGCCTGTGTCACTATGTCTGGCCTTTCTTTCTTTCTATGTTTACTTATCTTACACATTCAGAGGTTGGAGGTTCTCAGCCTCCTACCATGTGGGTCCTGGGGATCAAACTCAATTTGCAAGGCTTAGCAGAAAGTGCCTCAACCTCCCCCACCCCCAGCCATTTAATTGGCCCTGGGTTGGTTTCTTTTTGAGATAAGGCCTTGCCTGATAATGATTACTCATGGTAATCCTCTGCCTCAGCCTCCCAAGTGCTGGGAGACATTACCACCACATTACAGATAGGTACCACCACACCTGGCTCTTCGGTCTATACCTTGAGTAGGTCCACAGCTTTACAAACACTGCTATATACTTAGGAGTCAAATGGACTTACACTCGGACTTTAAGTATCAACTTATGACTGTGGGCCCACTCAAGCCTGCTTCATCTGCCATCACAGCCACACAGGCTTGTAGCAGCTCAGGCTTCTTCAACAGCTCAGGGTTGGTCCTGCTTTCAAACTACATGCTAAACTTTCTTCACAATGGCAGTCCCAATCACCAACATCCCCTGGTTCTTGCCCGTTCCACTTGGATTCCCCACAGCAGCCAGAGTGACTTAAAACCATCCAAGGTTTCTTACTATGAGGCAATCCCATCTAATGAATGTGTCCACCAAACCTGGCTCCCAGGGCCTCCAATCTCTGGGCCATCTTCCCTACCCATTTAGCCACCACGCTGGCCCCCACTGCTCCGCAGAGCCGGCCCCCAGGCCCACACACTCACTGTCCCTCCTGGAACACCCTGGCAGGTTTGCACAGCCATTCCTGCACTGAAGTCTCATCTTTTACTCTGTTCTGGTATTTTTGATTTTGGTTTTGATTTTCTGAGACAAGGTCTTTCTACACAGCCTTGGCTGGAACTCACTATGTAGACCAGGCTGGCCTCAAACTTAAGAGACCCACCTGCCCCTGGAACTTCAAGCACTCCTTCTACTTCAGGCTCCCCAAACTGGAGTTACAGGTGTAGAACCATCATGCCAGTTCTGTTACCTTTGGCCTCTCTAACCCAGGTTTATAAAATGCATTCTGCCCAGTCTTTAATACTTTCTATGCTCCTAAATTCATTTGCCTTCCTCTGTGAGCACATAAGAAACCTGCCGGCCATCTCACCCATCAGAGTTTTGAGAGCACATGCTTCATGCACCACACTTGGCTCAGGAGCCTAAAACAATGCCCCCCACACCAATCTGTCAACAGTCCTAATGGCGCAATTTTAGATCTGTCCCAATTTTGCAGATGGAGAAGAACCAATTCTGAGAGGTTATGTCACAATGACATTCCAGTATGGACTGGAGCCAGGATTTCAACTGGGTTTGTCAGTGTCCAAGGAGGTGATTACACACATTCAAACTGGAGCTAAGGTTGGCTGGGGGTGCAGCTCAGAGGCAGAATACGGACTATGCATGAGCGAGACTCTGTTCCATACCCTCCACTGTGTGTGTGGACTTGTGTGTTTCTATTCCTTGGTGGGACAGCAGGATCTGCAGTCTCTAACATGGTACCTTGTCTGGTCACCATCTCCAATCCCTGCCACAACCATTGGGTGTAATAGCCTCCTCAATCAGCGCGTCCTCAAGTGGTGACTTAAAGGACACACAGCCAACCAGCTTTTGCATCCAGGCAAGCTGGGTTCGAATGAGCCCAGGTTTTCCAAGAAGGGCAGAATGACTTCATGGTCAGCCAGGCAAGCTACAAAAGGAAACAGCCCTTCAGCAGAAACCAGGCCCAGTAATTTAAAGGGACCCCAGCAGAGAGGGCCTCAGACACTGAAAATTGCAGTCCTGACACAATGGAATGTTTGGCTTTGGACACTTCATCAGCGTGGGAGGGAATCCATGCAGGGCAAATAAAAGAGGGCAAAGTCTAGAGCACTCCACTTTGTGATGTGCTTTTTAAACTGTCTCACCAGTGTGGTTTTCACACAGCACTGAGGAACATGACTTGTACAGAAGAAACAGTACACTAACTAGTCCTCAGAGACCGCAAGCAAGAGACCCCTAGGGCTGTCCTAACCTGTGAGCCCTCAGGCTGTGCTGCCAGGGGCTGGAAGGCAGTGACTAACAACACCCACACAGAGCACAGCTCTCACCCCAGCCTTCACTCTCCAGCCCCCGGGTCAAACCCATCCATCAAGTTTCACAAATGAGACAGAAGCTGAGAGCGGCAGGAAGCTAGCTGCCCCAGAATCAGACCTGGCATGAAACCCCCAGGAAAAGTGACGACTGTGACCATACACAGAAGAAACAATGGGCAACCCATTCTTCCTAATGAAGACACCTTGCCACCCCCTCCCAAAGAAACTCCCAAGTGGGCTGGCTTGGAGGGCTAATCAAGTTACTATGACACCACCCCCAATTTTATTTGGACACCCAAGGGTGTGCTCTTTTCAAAGTCTAGTTTGAATCAATCAGTGGCACTCAGCAGGTAGAAGAGAACACAAAGAGGGGACTCCAGGAGAGGAAAGCAACCAGGACCCAAGTGAGGGCACTCAAGCCCAATAATCCTAAGCAAAAAATATTTATGTTTATTCTCTTTATCACCTGGCCAAGTGTAAAAAAAGTTATTTCAAGCCAGATGAAGGAAGGGAGGCAGAGGCAGGGGGATGGGATCACAAGTTCAAGGCCCACCTGGGCTACAAAGTGAGAAGATAAAGGAGGGAATGTTTTAAGATTTCCATCAGCCAGCACCTGGCTGTTCTGGGTGTTAAAACAGGCTTTGCAGCTGCTCAACTCAAGCTTCTGAGGCGGGAATGTCTTAGCTCACCGGTGTTACAGAAGCAGGTCAAGCCCAGGTGAGAGCTTCAAAGGAACCACCAACAAAGCCACTAACGCACTTTATTAGTTAATTACCGGTGACAAGCTAATGTAAACAACTCACAAGACTCTGGAGCACAGGGGCTGGACCTGACCCGTGATCTCCTCTTGAGCAGGGGTAGATGGGAGGTCAGTGATAATGAACATGAAGGTGTGGTGAGAGCTCACTTTACTGTCTCACAAGCCCTTCCAGAACGGGTCTGCAGGAGCTGAGTGCGACTGTCTGTCTGTTCCCCAGTGAGCCGTGCAGACAGGCAACAGAGGAACTGACAGCTGGAGGGTCACCAAGGTTGTGTGTACTGGCTGGTTTTAGGTCACAAGCTAGAGTCATCAGAGAGGAGGAGGGAGCCTCACCTGAGAAAATGCCTCCATAATATCCAGCTGTAAGGCAATTTCTTACTTAGTGATTGATGGGGGAGGGCCCAGCCCGTTTTGGGTGATGTCATCCCTGGGCTGGTAGTCTTGGGTTCTATAAGAAAACAGGCTGACAAAAAAAATAAATAAATAAAAAAAAAATAAAAAAAAATCGGGCAGTGGTGGCACATGCCTTTAACCCCAGCACTCAGGAGGCAGATCTGAATTCAAGGCTAGCCTGGTCTACAGAGCGAGTTCCAGGAAGGCCAGACTCTGTTACACAGAGAAACCCTGTCTCAACCCTCCCACCCCCACCCCGGCGCCAAAAAAAAAAAAAAAAAAAAAAAAAAAAGGCAGGCTAAGCAAACCATGGGGAGCAAGCCAATAAGCAGAACTTCTCCATGGCCTCTGCATCAACTCCTGCTTCCAGGCTCCTGCTTGAGTCCCTGGCTTCCTTTTGCGATGAATTGTGATGTGGAAGTGTACGCTGAATAAACCCTTCCTTCTCCAACTTGCTTTTTGGTCATGGTGCTTCTTTGAAGCAACAGAAACCCTAACTAGGACACCGTGTAAGGCATGAAGGCCAAATCACAAGCAGGTTCATAAAGAGTGATAATCGTAGCTGGGCAGGGTGGTGCATGCCTTTAATCCTTGAGAGGCAGGCAGATCTGAGTTCGAGGCCAGACTGGTCTACGGAGTGAATTTCAGGGCAGCCAGAGCTACATAGAGAAACCATGTCTTAAAAAACCAAAAACGGAGGGGGGGGGGAGTGCCAATCCTGACCTTCCCACACTCCTATACAACTCATCCAAGCACCAAGGTTTCTACTGTCTACATTTCCTATTCTTCTAGAACAGAATGACTTACTTCCTGTGTACAGAGGGGATGTCTCAGCACCAGGGACAAGATAATATATATGCAAACCACTGATGGGATTTTTTCCTAATTCCTGTGGTGTTTGTTTTTTTAATCTTAATGTTTGGCTCAACATTCTGAAAGAATAAGATGTTAGGAAGCTATGTTGTCAGAGTCTAAGAGAATTAAAACTATTCATGTATTGAACTCTAGGTAGTTAGTTAATACTGCTTCTGATGGCATGCCAGGCAGTCCTCTTCCCGAGCTATAGAATCAGCATTACTGAAAACAACACAACAGCAGAGGACTTCGGCTATAAACTCAGTGGTACTTATGCCTACACTAGACACAAGGCTCCAAATTCAATCCCTAGTACTACAAAAATAAATAATAATTTTTTTTAAAAGTCTGTACTTTGACCAGGCAGTGGTGATGCACACCTGTGAGAGGTGGGCCAATCTCTGTGAGTTCAAGGCCAGTCTGGTATACAGAGTGAGTTCCTGGACAGCCAGGGCTAAGCAGGGAAACGCTGTCCCGAAAAACAAAACAAAAACATTCCGTACTTTGGCCACAGGCAGGTAAAGTATTTAAATGCAGCCTCCTTCTAGAAAACCAACAAATCAGTCTCTGTCTTCACAGGAGAAATAAACAATCTATGTTACTGTTATGTCAGTGAGGAAAACATTAAGAAAACAAACTGCTTTGTGGAGGCCAGCTATCTGACCCAGGGGGAACTGATGATCACTAAGGGTGGCCAATGTCCTCTAGAGGAGAGGACTTTAAGAGGGCTGGCCCCAAGAACTCGTCTGGGTCACTACATCTCCACAATAGCAACTTTCTCTTGCAGGATTTCACCAACAACTTTGGAGAGACACAATTCTCTCCTGAAGAAGGAAGGGCAAGGCCCACAGTCCACTGCAACCATGGCAGCTCCCTCAAGTGCCCAGAGCACGCTGAGAACAGGCCCCTCATGCAGATCCGGTGAAAAGGGCTGGGAGCCACTTTTGAAAAGCTCATTATCCTTCTTTCTCTGGCCAGGAAAGCAGATATCTTTCCAGAGTTCAGGGACAGCCACCTCACAGTCATCACGCCTAAATTGGCCAAAAGCTCTGCAGAAAACCCTTCTGAGAACACTGAAGGCCCCAGGACTCAGACTTCCTGAAAAGATGAGAAACTGATGAGAAGTCTTCAGGCTTGGCAGATCTCAGTGTCCCCTTTACCATAAAGATGGACAGAAGGAAATCAGTACCACAGAGCCCCAAACTAACTCATCTGTTGTTCTGTGCCCGCTACACAGTCAACTGTGCCCAACAACACATTCAAAAACGACAACAGCCACACCTTGCAGAATGTGCCACTCTCCTAAAGAAAAGGTAAAGATTTAATTTCTTAAATGTAAATCCAATATATCTTGCCTCTGCTAAAGGAAGGGGCAGGGAGAAGGGTAGGGAAGCAGTTATTTAAAACTTTCCACTGCTTTAAGAACAAAGTTCCAGCTCCCAGAAGTAAGTTCAAAGAGCCCCTGCAAGCCTCTCTGGCTCCATCTTTTTCCACTGAGCCCTGCCAACCTTAGTGCCTCCAGCCAGAGGGAAATACTTGTAGTGTTCCCAGCTCTCCCCGCACCACCTCATCCATGTATGCACTGGCCACACTACCACCTGCCCAGTGACCAGACAGCACAGCTGCGTTCAGCTCAACCTTCAAATCTTTTATTGTTCCCTTTTTTCCTGAGACAGTCTCCCTGTGTTACTCAGGCTGGCCTCAAACTCATGAAGTCAGCTTCCTGAGCCTTGGCATTGCAGGTGTGCACCATATTCTTGGCTCTTGGTCTTTCAAAGTTCATGTCAGCATAAGGTCCTACACAAGACCTTCCCTGGTACCAGCCACAGCACCCCATTTGCACTTCTGTTCCTCTGGCATTGCTGTTCCTCTCACTCTTTCACTGGACAGGGCCCAGTGTCTGACACACAACTGCTATGTTTATGGACACTTTCTTACAGGCTTTCACACCACCAAGCACCACTGATGGGGCAATGGATGACTGGCTCACTCAGGTGTAAAGTAAACACACATCTGAATTCTCAATCCGGAAGACAGTTACTAGTTATCCTTTAACTTGCACAAGACATTTTCTTGGGCTTGGAAATGAGCTCAGCAATAGAGCCCTTGCTAGCATACATGATGTCCTGGGTTCCATTCTTGGTACAGCTAATTAACAAGGGGGTTGGGAGAGCCTGATGTGGAAGCACACATCTATAATCCTAGAGGCTTGAGGTTCTTGAGTTTAAGGGTTCCATTAAGACCCTGCTTTTTAAAAAACAAACTTGTACAGTGATAAAGGTGCTTGATACCCTGTAGCACGAATCTTAAAGGGTCTTAATAAAAGCCAGACATTGGGTTGAACGCTGAAAGATCAGAGAAACAGAACAAGCCACAGCCAACCTCAGCTCACCAATTCCTCAGCTGATCTTGTTTCCTCAAACTGGAAGCCTCTGTGTCCTCATCTGAATGGATCTCAGCTGAACTGCTGCTAGAAGCCTAAAAGCTTAACAAGACTCTAGTTCCTGTTTTCACGCCTTATATACCTTTCTGCTTCCTGCCATCACTTCCTGGGATTAAAGGCGAGTGTCACCATGCCTGGCCATTTCTAGTGTGGCTTTGAACTCACAGAGATCTGGATGGATCGCTGTCTCCAGAATGCTAGGATTAAAATTGTTTGTGCCACCATTTTCTGGCCTCTATGTCTATTTAGTGGCTATTCTGTTCTCTGACCCCAGATAAGTTTATTAGGGTGCACAATATACTGGGGGACACAATATCACCACAATATCCTGAGTTCAACCCTGGGAACCCACACGATGGAAGGTGAACCAACTCTTCCAAGTTGTCTTCTGACCTCCACATGTGAGTTTCCCCTCTCACCCTCCACAATAAACAAATGTGAAAAAAAGATATTTTCTTCCCATTAGTTGCTTAATTTAAGAAAGAAAAAAAAAAGGAAACTTGAGGGATATAGGAAAATGAGAAAATTATAAGCATCAATCTAACTTCATCTGTCATCCACCCTTTTCTAGTTGAGGTGGCTCATCACCAACAAGATTAGTTAGGCCATACTTTATGTATTCCTTTTGTCTAAACAACTGGTGTATATAAACTAGCTTCAAACTATCAGAAAGGAGGCTGGGCATGATGATGCATGCCTTTAATCCCAGCAGAGGCAGGTGGATCTCTGTGAGTTCGAGGCTAGCTTGGTCTACAGCGTGAGTTTCAGGACAGCCAGAGCTACACAGAGAAACCCTTTCTTGAAAAACAATTGCTGATCTAGTTTCTGGAGCAGGAAGATGTCTACCAATTACAAACCCCTCTCATTGTTATTTGAGATTTACTGAAGATGACGGACACCATTCAAAATTTGAAGCAGGGGTGAAGGTTTACCACAGGGGTAGTGCCTGTGCTTAACATAGGAAAGGCCCTGGGAATAATCCTCAGGGCACTCCCTATCAATAAGGTCTGAATCAACAGTAACTCAGTTCTACATTTCACCTCTCCCACCAGGCACATTTTTAAAGAAGCATTTCTTTGATGAAAGGTATGTTACAATCAACTGTCTTTAGATTGTGGCTGTAACCTCTCTGAAAGGAACATCCAAAGGAGCAATTGTACAGAAGGGAAGCATCCACAGATGAGCAGCAGCCTATTTACAAACTACCCGAGGTGATTCAAGTTGGCCCTTCCATCAGTGGAACAACCATACTATACTGGGTATGGTGAAGACACTCAAGAAAGGAAAAAAAATGACTTCAGATCCTGACACAGCGGAAAGAAATTCTAGCATGATCCAATGTTGCAGAGTTGGAGGGCAGCGATCCCAAGGATAACAGTGCCTCTGGATCCATGGAGTCTGGACACTCAATTTTACAATCAGCCAACTCCCATTTGCTAATCTCTCTGCTTCTACCCAAGTTTTGTTCTGCTTGCTTGTTTTTGGCTTTTTCTTTTTTTGAGGCTGGGTATATTCAAAATTCATTACCAGTAGGGAAACCAGGCAATCTGCAACTAAGAATTTCTACACCAGCAACTGCCTGCATTTGAAAAACATAGAGAAGTCAACTGGATGCAGTGATATGAACATGCTTCACTCCCCCACCACCCTTCTCCTCAAAGGTACCCATTTAAAGGAATCAAATTCATGACAGACTTTAGAGGCCAGGTGTGGTAGCCCATGCCTATAATCCCAGCAATTGGAAGGCTGAGTCGGGAGTATTCCTTTGCAGCCAGCAACATTTGCAAACAAACAAACAAAAAAAAAAAATCTTCAAATAAAACCTGAGGCCAGGCACTTGGGAGGCAGAGGCAGGTGGATCTGTAAGAGTTTAAGGATAACCAGATCTACACAGTGAATTCCAGGCCAGCCAGAGCTACACATTGAAACCTTATGTGGTGGTTTGAATGAGAATAGTACCTCAGACTATGTTTCAATGCTTGGCCCCCCTCAGTGTGTGGAACTGTTTGAGAAGGACTAGGAGGTATGACCTTTGAGCCAGTGTCGTCTTCTCTGCCTGCTGCCTAAGGGTCAGGATGTTAAGCTCTTAGCTCCAGCGCCATGCTTACCTGCCATCTCGCCTCCTGCCACGATAGCCATGAGCTAATACTAATACCCTCTGAAACTTTAAGTAAGACACTGTGTCTCAAAAACAAAGCAAACATTAAAAATGAAGCCCAATGGTTGGAGAGACGCTTCAGGGGTTAAGAAGTACCTGCTGCTCTTGCAGAAGACTGGAGTTCCATTCCCAGCACTCCCATCAAGTGGCTCACAATGGCCAGGGGATCCTATGACATCCTGATGCACCTACACATTCATGAGCACAGGCATGCACACTCTCGCTTTCTCAACTAAAAACAAATCTTAGAAAGAAGGCTGGGAGTGGCACACACTTTTCATCCCAGCACTCCCCTCAGAAAGCCAAAGCAGGGCAGGCAGATCTCTGTGAGTCAGACCAGCCTGGTCTACACAGTCAATTCCAGGCCAGCCCGGACTACACAGTGAGACCCTGTCTAAAAAACAAACAAACAAACAAACAAAGTGCCCAGAGGTTAGGGGAGCAAGGGAGCAACTTAGAGTCTATGCTTGGTATATATATAGCCTGGGGATATGATCAACAAGGAAAAATAAAAAGAAACAAATAATGCCCAACTCAAGTCTTTTCAAGTTAAGAAGGTGGCAAAATGGTAGCAAAGGAAGTCCGCTTTGAAATCAGTCTTTGAGTCAAATCCCCAAACCTCAATATCCTGTCTATAAAAGCAGAGCCAACTTCCAAGCAGCTTGATTCAAAACTGAATTAAATAACAGATGCATATAATCATGCAACACACCTTTAATCCCAGCACTTGGGAGGCCAAGGCAGGTGGATCTCTGAGTTCCAAGCTAGTAAATAAATGAATAAATGTGATTAGAAATAAACAAGGCTTTTCTTTTTCTTTTGATTTTTATGCAGGGGTGACATGAGAGTGTCTGGATGAGTCACTCCTCCCAGGGGCAGTCCATAAATGCCTCTACCGGAAATTGTGCATTTTCTGGCAGAAGTCACTGTTGTGCACACTTCCTAACACACAGCACACACTCGAAAATATTTGTGGAATGAATAAACACCCAAATGACACCTGTTGCTCTCTATAAAAATCTGTAACTCGCTGGGTTTGATGGCGCATGCCTTTAATTCCAGCACCCGGGAGGCAGAAGCAGGCAGATCCTTGTGAATTCAAGGAAAGCTTTGGTCTACACGGTGAGTTCCAGGACAGCCAAGGCTACTTAGAGAGACCTTGTCTGAAAAAACCAAAACCAAAACAATCAAAGAACCTTTAACTTGCTTTCTTGATTCAAGCTGGAAGGTATCTTAAAACTACTAACGATCTCTGAACCAAGCACTCCTTCAAATGCTCGATTATGTTAAGTGGGAAAACATCACCAATCTTTCGAGAAATGCTGAACCAGCGGAAAAATACTTCGAAGCCAAGTTTCAACATTCCTGTGAAGATACACCCACTGCTGCACGGATCCTAAGCGCCAGGGGCAGACAGACCCAGCTCCTCTTCTACCCTGGTGTATGTGACTCCCCACACATAAGCTTTTGAGATGGATGTCACGGAAGCCCAGCTCGGCACAAGCGCAGACACATGGTCACCAGAGAGACATTTCCGTCTCCAGGAGGATTACTGTCGAACCTCAAACTCTGAAATTACCACATTAATCACGAACCTAGTAGGAGAGTTCCTACTTGGGATACTTTTTTTTTTTCCCCTGTAACTTTTGGAGGCAAGCAAAAACTCCCAAGTCATTCCGATCGGTAATCTCCCCTTCTCCTCGCAGGCATGGAGCTATCTTACAAATCACACCCTTCCTCCCTTCCCTCCACTCAGACGAACGTACTCAAGAGATCCTCCCCACTGCACAGATCTTTGGGTGGGTCTCGGGAAAGGGCGGATGCTTGCTGAGTTTAGGGGGGCTCTGCTGAGATCCCCAGGAAACCCAACTGCCTCGGGCTCTCGGAGTAAAACTGAGAGGAAAAAGAAAAAAAAAAAAAAAAAAAAAACCAGGTTCGCCCACCGAGGCGGAAGGCGCAGAGCGGCGGGGATTTCGGCTCAGCGCCGAGTGGTCCCAGAGGACACATGGTTGCTTGCTCCCTGCTGTCTGGGGGCCTCCTCCCGCCCGTCCTCCGAGCCAGGCAAGCCGCCCGAGCCCCTCCTTCACCAGACAGAGCACATGAACTTTAAAATGGTCCCTGCGGCACGGGGACCAGAGACAGTAGCCCGGGGTAGAGGGTGGGGTGCCCTGAACGACGCGCACATCGCGGAGCGGAGAGGCACCCGGCAAAGGTGGAGGGAGAAATGGAACACGGTCCCTTTAAGAGGCCTTCACGGCGCTCCGGGACCGGGGGCCTCTCTTCTGCCTCCGGCCCGGTGTGGGGGACCCTTCCTTGGGGAAAACTATCCCCAGACCCGCTCCCCGGAGGCTTCCCTCACGCCAGGTCCGCCCGGCCCTGCCACGGGGCAGCAGCTCCTCCTTACCCCGCTGTCTGCCGCCTCCTCCCAGCTCTCAGCGACCTCCTCATCTTCCATCTTACTCGCCGCTTTCCCTCCTCCCCCCAACCCCTCCCCGCGCCTGCGCCTTGAAGCGCGCCTCGGTCGCGGGCGGAGGCACGCAGGGCTTTCCTCAATGGACCACGCCCCCTCACCCAGCCCGGAAGAGGCTCCGAGCCAGGCCCTGAGGGAACCTTGGTCGGCCATCATGGAAGCGGGCAGCGAAGTGAGAGAACGTCCATCTTTCTTGAGGTCAGCACTTTAGCTCGTTTACCGGAGGAGAGTTCAAAGTGAAGTTACCTCATTGAGTTCGAGAACTGTGTACTTTGGGACCATCTTCTCTAAGATCAGGCAATTATTGAAAAAACATTTTTCCTCCAAAATTTGCATCACAAAGAAGAAAAAAGTGACCCTAAGTTTTTCTAAGCTACAGGTTATGTGTTTTTTTCTACAACATTCTGAAAGCATTGCAGTACTTCAACAAAGGATCTAAAATATCTCTTATACATAAAAGATGGTATTAGCTGGGCAGGGGTGGTGCACTTTAATCCTAGCACTCGGAAGGCAGACGCCAGCCTGGTCTACTGATCGAGTTCCAGGACAGCCAGAACCATGCAGAGAAACCCTGTCTTGAAAAACCAAAATAAACATACAAATAAATAAAACATTGTATTGTTTCTATTTGGTAGGGTGAAATGTTTACAATATTTTTTCCTCATAAAACAGTGTTAGAGGGCTGGAGAGATGTCTCAGCAGTTAACAGCACTGACTGCTCTCCCAGAGGACTCAGGCTCAATGGCCAGCACCCACAGGGCAGCTCACAACTGTCTATAATTCCAAGGTCTGACACCCTCATACAGACATACATGCAAGCAAAACACCAATGCACATAAAATAAAAATAATTATTTAAAAAACAAAACAGTCGGCAGCAGTGGCGACAGGCCTTTAATCCCAGCACTCAGGAGGCAGAGTCAGGCAGATCTCTGTGAGTTTGAGGCCAGCCTGGTCTACAGAGGGAGATCCAGGACAGGCACCAAAACTACACAGAGAAACCCTGTCTCAAAAACAAAACAAAACAACAACAACAAAAAAAAAAACCACCAGTATTCTAGGAGCTGTACTCAACAGTGGCTGCTCTTGCAGGGGACCCAGAGTCAGCTTACAACCATCTGTAACTCCAGTTCTAGGGGACCGGATGCCCTCTTCTGGCCATGTGGGCACCAAGTATGCATGTGGTACACAGTGGTGAAATGTTTAGTTAGGCTCTCTAAGGACCATGGCGAACCCTCAACTGAGGTTGATCAAGACAGACCGGCGTGGTGAAGCGATTGATTAAAGGAAAAGGAAAAAGCAGCAAGAAGATGACAGCTGAAGACAATTATGCCATTTAGAAGCAGGCCTGCAGAAGAGTCCAGGATGATGACCCCAGAGTGCTAGCTTGGATTAGAGGTAGCATGTAACAAAATCCAGCCAATGTCAGAAAGTGGAAAAGACTTGGAAGAAGCTAGAGTATAGAGAAGCATGTGGAGTACTGTTCAGTGACGTTAGAAACCTGACATTTTTCTGCACGGGGTGTTCGTTTGTTTGTTTTGTTTATTTGTTTGTTTTGCATTAAGTCCTGTGCTCTATTCTATAATTCATTATTTTTCGATATTTTCTGTGTGTTTCGTAACATGAAAACATGGTTCTTTTCATGCAGCTGCATATATTTTTCTTTGCATAATTTAATGTGTCAGATAAATGAGTTTATCTAAAAAATAATATGTTAGTTAGACCAGGCCTTTAACCACACTACTCAGGAGGTAGAAGCAGGCAGATGTCTGTGAATGCCAGGTCAGTCTGGAGAACATGTTTCCAAAAAAGTTCAACAGGCAGTGATGGTGCATACCTCTAATTCCAACACTCAGAAAGCAGAGGCAGGCAAATCTCTGTGAGTTCGAGGCCAGGCTGGTCTACAGAGTGAGTTCCAGGACAGCCAGAGCTGTTACACAGAGAACCCCTGTCTCAAAAAAACAAAACAAAAAGTTTGTAATATTGCATCTAAACTCAGACAAACAGATTTCCCAGCTACTGAAGTTGTTCTGGGCCTTTAATAACAGATAAATATATTAAACTATATGTTAAACATTATTGGGCTTTTTTTAGATAATAAAAAAAAGAACTTTATATGGATGTTTTGCTGGGCATACCTGATACATACAGATCAGTTGGAGGCCAGATCCCCTGGAACTGGAGTTAATGGATCCTTGTGAGCTGCTATGTGGGTGTCAAGAACTGAACCCAGGTCTTCTACAAGAGCAGCAAGTGCTCTTCAATATCGAGCCGGCTCTCCAGCCCCAGAGCTGGTGGAGCACTCGCTTAGCATACACATGCACAAATGCTCTTAGTTCTGTCTATATCATCCCACACAAAGGACTGCTTATGCCGGGTGGTGGTGGCACACATCTTTAATCCCAACATTTGGGAGGCAGAGGCTGGCGGATCTCTATGAGTTTAAGGCCAGCTTGGTCTACAAATCCAGTTCTAGGACAGCCAGAACAGTTATACAGAGAAAACCTGTTTTGAAAACCAAATCCAAAAAACAAACAAACAAACAGAACAGAACAAAAAACTGTGTTTGCTCCTGAATAGTGTTCCTGTATTATTTTTCTTCAGTATATAAGTGGATTCCTCTCTAGCATTCTGCTTCTTCCTATTCCCATGGGGGTCTTCATTCATCATGGTATCTCTTTCCTTGTTCTCCCACTCTGTTCCTGATCCAGCTAGGACCTCCTGCTCCCCTAAGCTCTCTTTCCCCCGACCCTTGCCCTTCATTACCCCACCCCCAGTTTGCTCATGTAGATCTCATCCATTTCTCTGTCTGTGGGCGATCCCTCTGTCTTTCTTAGGGTCCTCTTTACTAGGTAGCCTCCCTGGAGTTGTGAGTTGCAGTATGGTTATCCTTTGCTTTACATCTAGTATCCACTTATGAGTGAGTACATACCATGTTTGTCTTTCTGAGTCTGGGTTACCTCACTCAGGATGATATTTTTCTAGTTCCATCCATTTGCCTGCAAACCTCATGCTGTCATTGTTTTTCTCTGCTGAGTAGTACTCCATTGTGTATATGTACCACATTTTATTTATCCATTCTTCAGTTGAAGGACATCTAGGTTGTTTCCAGGTTCTGGCTATTATGAATAGTGTTGCTATGAACATAGTTGAGCATGTGTCCTAGTGGTATGACTGAGCATTTCTTGGGTAGAGAGGTCACCAGAAATCCACAAAGATACCTCCACTATAGACTACTGGCAATGATTGAGAGAGTACCTGAGCTGACCTACTCTGGTGATCTGATGGCTGAACACCCTAACTCTCATGATAGAACTCTCATCCAGTGACTGATGGAAGCAGATGCAGAGATCCACGGCCAAGCCCCAGGTGGAGCTCCAGGAGTCCAATCAGCGAGAAAGAGGAGGGACTGTATGATCGAGAGATTATGAGACCATGATTGGAAAAAGCACAGGGACAAATAGCCAAACTAGTGGAAACACATGAACTGTGAACCAATAGCTGAGGAGTCCCCATGGAACTGAACCAGGTCCTCTGGATAAGTGAGACAATTGATTAGCTTGAACTGTTTAGGAGCCCCCAGGCAGTGGCACCAGGACCTGTCCTTGGTGCATGAGCTGGCTTTTTGGAATTTAGGGCCTATGCTGAGACACTTTGCTCAGTCTTGGTGTAGGGAGGAGGGGACTGGACCTGCCTCAACTGAATCTACCAGGCTGGGCTGACTCCCCAGGGGAGATCTTGCCCCGGAGGAGGTGGGAATGGGGGGTGGATTGGAGGAGAAGACTGGGGGGTGGGAGGAAGAAGGACAGGGGGATCTGTGGCTGATACGTAAAATTAAATTAATTATAAAATAAAAACATTAAAAAAAAAATAAGTGGATTCCTACCAGGGCTGAAGCAACGGCTCAGTGATTAGGAGAACTGGCTGCTCTTCTGAGGACCCAGGTCCGATTCCCAGCTCCCACATGGCAACTCACAACTGTATGTAAGTCCACATACATGCAAGTAAAACATTAATGCACATGAAATAAAATTTTTTTTCTTTTTTTTTTAATTTATTTATTTATTATGTATACAGAGGAGGGTGCCAGATCTCATTATAGATGGTAGTGAGCCACCATGTGGTTGCTGGGAACTGAACTCAGGACCTCTGGAAGAACAGTCGGTGCTCCTAACCTCTGAGCCATCTCTCCAGCCCCGAAATAAATTTTTTTTTAATTGAGCTCCTACCACCACCTGGAATTATATGTTATGAAACTTATATAAAGTTTCTGTGCCTCAGTTTCCCTAAGTATAAAAAAGTAGAAGCAATCATAACTACTTCAAAGCTATATCAAGTTACTATGCCGAGGGCTGAGGACATAACTCAGTGCTAGAGCACTTACCTAATACGCATGACGCCTAGGTTGGTTGGTTGGTTGGTTTGTTTTTTTTGAGACATGGTTTCTCTTTGTAGCTCTGGCTGCCCTAGAATTCAATCTGTAGACCAGGCTGACCTTGAACTCACAGAGATCTACCAGTCTCTGACTCCCAAGTGTTGGGAACAGAAGCCTAGGTTTAATACCACACCTTATTATACTGGAGTCCCAACCAGCATCTGGCTCACTGTAAAAATTCTAAAGGTTGCTGGGTGGTGGTGGCGCACACCTTTAATCCCAGCACTTGGGAGGCAGAGCCAGGCGGATCTCTATGAGTTTGAGGCCAGCCTGGTCTACAGAGCAAGATCCAGGACAGGCACCAAAACTACACAGAGAAACCCCATCTCAAAAGAACAAACAAACAAAAAAAAAATCTAAAGGTTATGACTAGGGGGCAGGAGGGGTACCTTGCCAGTCTGAGGAAGATTGACAATTCTCATCTCTCTAATCCTTTCCCCAAACACAGAAGGCAAGGAGCAAACACCATGTGTTTTCATTTCAGGGACATGCTCCTTGCAGTTTGCTTTATTAAACACATGTTCCACAGGGCAGCATTTGGCTGCCATCATCAAGTCAACTGACTTGGAATGTATTTTTCCCCCTCATATTTTTAGGGTGCCACTAATATTAATAGAGTAACAGCTTCCTGTTGTATCACTTTACAGTTTGTATAGTTTGTATTATCCCCCCCCCCCCAGCTGAGGACCGAACCCAGGATCTTGAGCTTGCTAGGCAAGAGCTCTACCACTGAGCTAAATCCCAACCCCCTTAGTTTGTATTCTTAGTGATTATAATTGCAACCAAGTTGGCAAAATGTTACTAGTTTTTCTCTCCTAGTGAGTGACCTGTTTACTAATTCCCTGATTTCATAACTTCCTGTATTGCTATCTTCAGGTCTGTCCTCACTCCATGCTCTTACCTAGAACCTCCTGCTCTACTTCTCCACCTGGATCCTGAAGACTTCCGTAATGTTTCTGATTCCAGTCCTGTCTCCTACCCCCCCCCGCCCCACACCCCCCCCCGCCCCCATCCCTAGGGTTTCACTATGTATCCCTAACTGTCCTGGAGCTGAGATCTACCTGCCTCTGCCTCCTGAGTGCTGAGATTAAATGTGTGTACCACCATGCCCAGCCCTGATTCCAATTCGTGGAGTCAGGCTTCCTGTCACTGACAAACAGATGTCCCACAAGAACTTCAAACTCTGTTGGAAACTAAAAGAATTTGGCTATCTCACCATCTTCAAGAATAAAGGATGTTGTCTTGCCCATCTCCGGGAACTGTATTTATTTGTGATAGTTTTCTGTGAATCTGGTGTGTGTGTGTGTGTGTGTGTGTGTGTGTGTGTGTGTGTGTGTGCCTTTTCACATGTGTACATGTGTGTGGAGGCCAGAGATTGCATAGCAGGTGTCTTCCTTGATCACTCCACACATTATATATTGAGTCAGGGTGTCTCACTTGAACCCTGAGCTGGAGGATTCAGCTAGTTGAGGATGCTCTGTCTCCAATTCATGCTTGCTCAGGCATTTACAGACATGCAATTTATTACTGTCATTTATATGGTGCTGGGGATCTGAACTCCAGTCTTCACACTTACATAGCAAGTGAATTACCAGGTGAGACATCTGGATTTTTTTTTTTTTTTTTTTTTTTTTTTTTTTTTTTTTTTTTTTTAGTTAATTCTCCTGTAGTGGTATTTGCTCCATCCATGACCTTGGGCTATAGGGCCCGAAGGAGGCTGTTGCACGTGATCTCTGTCTCTCTCTGTCTCTCTGTCTCTCTGTCTCTCTCTCTCTCTCTCTCTCTCTCTTCGAGACAGGGTTTCTCTGTAGTTTTGCGCCTTTCTTGGAACTCCCTCTGTAGTCCAGGCTGGCCTCTGCCTCCCGAGTGCTGGGATTAAAGGTGTGCGCCACCACCGCCCCACGCATGTGACCTCTTAAAAGGAGAGGGAGAAGGGTCATATGCTCCTTCTCCTTGCTCCTGCCTGCAAGGTGTATTTGCTCCTGGTCAGATCAAAGGATGACTTCAGCTGTCTACTCTGTTCTGTATTCGTGAGTATATTTCATCAATCTACCTTAATAAATTTCCCTAATACTTCTTAAACAGACTCTCGTGGATTCATTGCTTTATTCTCCTGTGTCTTGAAAACAGCAAAGTAAATGGAACTAAAAAGGCCTTGAGGTGGAACAGTCTGTTATTTTTGGCCTTGTAGTTACAGAGTGCTGCCAGCAGAGGGAAACCGTTTCTTACAATTCCTCTGTGGTAGACAGCCTTAAAAGCAGGACAGTCTTTAGCCATGGTTTTCAAGAGGACCAGAAAGATCTAAATCTTGGGAATCATTTGAGGATGTTTCAAAGATAAGAATTTTTGTTCCACTAAGTGGGCAATCAAGAAGCCAGCCCTAACTAATCATAGCAGCCCCTTGAGACCTTGGGCAAGTCCTTTCTTCGCTTGGTCTGTTTGCTTCTCTGCAAGATGAGGGCATGGGACAGAAAACTCCACTGTTGAGACTGGGGGGAGCCGGGGCAGTTTCATTTTCCAAGGGGAAGCCCCAAAAGTTGAGATCGTGGGTGGCAAGATTCCTGTATTGGCAGAGACCCTACGGCATGTGCTTCTGTTTCTTGTGAAATGTGCTTAGCTATGGTTCACACTTGGCTTGTATGTTAGGAAATCTCCCTCAAACCTGGTGTGGGACTTGCAAGCACAAAGCCTGTAGTGAAATGGCCACTGACACAAGCTGAGGGTAAGTATGCAGTTAAACACGTGGTAGGCATGTGAACAGAGAGCAGTGTGCTTGCACACACCTGTACGTGTTCAAAAACAGAAAAACATAAATGCTGGGCTATATGTAGTTTCTTTTCTTTTCTTTTTCTCTTTAAGAAAAAAAAAATTGAGCAGTGGTGGTAATCTCAGAACTCCAGAGGCAGAGGCAGGTGGATCTTTGTGAGTTCAAGGCCAGCCTGGTCTACATAGTGAGTTCCAGGACAGCCGTTATACAGGGAAACCTTGTCTCGGAAAAAAAAAAAAAAAAAAAAAAAAAAAACCCAAAGAACCAAAAATAAATAAGTAAAATAAAAAGAAAGGAGGAAAAAAAAAAAAGAAAAGTTAGTTTGAGAGGGGTGCACTGGTGCATGCCTTTGATTCCAGCACTATGGAGGCAAAGAAAAGGAGATATTTGTGAGTTTGAGGCCAGCCTAATTTACATAGCAAGTTCCAGAAAAGCCAGCGTTACATAGAGCCTGTTTCAACAAAACAAAAATGCAACTATACCTGCTTAGTCTTCAACTCCATCAAAAGCCCCAGAAGATATATTATTTAAGTAAACAAAAAGTGCATTGCAAACAATGACCAAAAACTCTAGAAATGAGAGAGACATCTGATGGCCTGGACAGTCACCCAAAGTTCCTCTGCAACATTGGTGCATCCATCTTCAGCCTGTAGGTCCATAGTATCTGGCAGAGTTTTCAGTGAAGCAGGAAATGTGAAAGACTGTTCTGCTTATATTGGCAAAATTTGTCAGTTGCTTTCTTCTGTGTCCTGCAGAATATCTGGCAGTTTCTTCTGTGAAGCAGGAACCTTGAAGGACCATCCTGCCTTGTTTTGGCAAAGTTCAGCAGTCATTTTCCTGTGGGTCCTGCATGTCCAGTTTATACAACATACTGTCAATCAGTCCAGGCAAGAGCAGCTTCTTGCCTAAATGGTTAGTCTTGCCACATTGAAAGCAAACTCCATAAGGAATTTCTTCAATGCCCATCATTTCTGAAGTAAATTGGTTCTGCTAGGAGCAGATGTGTCTCATTGTCATGAAAAGCCCTAAGGTAGCAAATCATTTTAAATGCCATATTCTGTAGGTCTTTGAAAGGTTTGAAGACCATTTATCTATCTAAAATATATCTCTATATGATCTGGAAAGCATATATAACATACCTACAAATTTGACTATTATAAATGACTAACCACTAACCTACGTTTCCTGATTATCCTATATAGCTTATAACAATAGCTTTCAAAAACTAGAACTTTACCTTATATTTTAAATGAACTGCATAGGTATAGTACCTTAAAAAAGAACAAAAACATATATACAATATGATGTAACAAAAATAACCTTAAATTTTTATCAATATACAAAAATATCCCAAATCAGAACAGAAACATAATACAGTGTGTTGCAACAAAAATTACCTTAAATTTGTGTCAATATACAAGTCTTTACAATACAAAATATTTGAGATTAATAGTTGTCCCTTAGTTTGTAGCAGATTCAGTAATCTACCCTATTATTTAAAGTAGATTCAATAATCTACTCTTCTATATTATCATTCTTATATCCCCCCTTTCTTCTTTTTTTTCAGAGATCCCTGAATGTAATATCATTTGTATAATTTCCTCCCTTGCCAATACCAGTAATAATTAATAAAGCTCCCATAAATGACGATAATCATCCACAACCCACCAAATAGCCAAAAACCACCCACACCCCCCAACTCTTGGGAATGTAGGCATAGTTTTCCTTAGACTACTTCCTGTTGTCTGTGGACAAAGCATCTGTAAGGGTCCCTGAGAAAACCAAGTCCTGGGAAGACAAGCAGTAATCTTTGTTGATAGATATCACCAGTCAAGATGCAGG
Source organism: Peromyscus leucopus (assembly GCF_004664715.2). NCBI lineage: Eukaryota > Metazoa > Chordata > Mammalia > Rodentia > Cricetidae > Peromyscus > Peromyscus leucopus. Next base: position 142,253,552 of record NC_051064.1, read on the forward strand.
AGGTCTCCTTTGATCACACCTGATCCATATTCCTGAAGGAATCCACAACCTCTCATCTGTGGGAACAAAACTCTAAAGCATTTTTTATTTCCATTTGACAAATACATTTTTTTTTACTCTTTTTTAAAGTTAAGGCATTTTCAAAGTGTCTAGATTGGTTCAATTTAGCAGTTCAGTTCACAATTCTATGTTTCTTAGTACCTGTTGTTTGCTTATCAGCATTCAAAAAAATTCAACATCAACACAATAGCATACAGGATCCAGGCTCCCTTTGTATTTCCATCTCTACATGGCTTATTCTTTTATATTACTTTACTTCTCTCTTTAAAGACTTTTTTATTTTTAAATTATTTCTTTTTATGACTGTCTATACTCATATTATTTCTTTCTTAAACCTACCCACGTTGTAAAACACACTGGAACCTGTTTACAGGTCTTTTTCCATCTGGATTTCTTTTTTTTTTTTCTTCAAGAATTCTTTTTTTTTTTTTTTTTTTTTTTTTTTTTTTGTTTTTCGAGACAGGGTTTCCCTGTGTAGCTTTGCGCCTTTCCTGGAACTCACTTGGTAGCCCAGGCTGGCCTCGAACTTACAGAGATCCGCCTGCCTCTGCCTCCCGAGTGCTGGGATTAAAGGCGTGTGCCACCACCACCCGGCGAATTCATTTATTTTTATGTGCATTGGTGTTTTGCCTGTGTGTAGGCGCCAGATCCCCTGGAACTGAAGTTACAGACAGTTGTGAGCTGCCATGTGGGTGCTGGGAATTGAATCCTGATCCACTAGAAGAGCAGCCAGTGCTCTTAACTGCTGAGCCATGTCTCCAGCCCCCCATCTGGACTTCTTTTACTGCATATCTTTCAGCCCTTTTTTGACCATGTAAGCAAACATTTAAACTGCTAACCTACACCCGGATCCTCCTTGAGCGGCTCTTGGCTGGCTCTGACCACTTCTGGGCTAGTGAAAACGAAGCCTAAAGCTTGTGACCTGGTTGGAGGTGCTTAAACTACAGTCAACCTTCCTAGAGCTCTAAAATGTCGATGCTTGTGCTGTGGGCAGTCATTTTTGCTTAGTTTTTTTTTTGTTCCTACTTCACATACTAGCTGCTCAAGGGCTCACTGACAGAAACTGTCTGGCAGAAACTCTTAAAGGAGCCATATTTTTGTTGCTGTTATTTTGTCATCATCCCCTACTTCCCTCGGAGCTGAGGACTGAACCCAGGGCTTTGTGCTTGCTGGGCAAGAACTCTACCACTAAGCTAAATCCCCAACCCCTATTTTTTTTTTAAGCTTTCTCAGGTACTATGGAAATTTGAGCACCATGTTGGTACACCAAAATGTAGTTTTGTTTGTTTTTGCTCTTTGGGCTCTTTGGGGGCCCACCACCCAGTTCCCAAATAAATTACACACAGAGGCTTATACTTAACTACAATTGCTTGCTCTTAGCTTGGCTTGTTTCTTGCCAGCTTTCCTTATCTTAAAATTAGCCCATCTACTTTTTGCCTCTGGGCTTTTCCTGTTCTCTCACTTCAGTAAATCTTACACTTACTCTGTGGCTTGCTGTGTAGCAGGGTGGTTGGTCCCTGGAATCCTCCTCCTTCTCTGGCACTTTTCTTTCTTTCTTCTTTCTTTCTTTCTTTCTTTCTTTCTTTCTTTCTTTCTTTCTTTCTTTCTTTCTTTCTTTCTTTCTTCTTCTCCTTCTCCTCCTCCTCCTCCTCCTTCTTCTTCTTCTCCTTCTTCCAGATTTCTTCTTCTATATATTATCTCTGCCTGCCAGCCCCATCCTTTCTCTGCCTTGCTATTGACCATTCAGTTCTTTATTAGACCATCAGGTGTTTTGGACAGGCATACGTGTTCTGGACAGGCATAGTAACACAGCTTCACAGAGTTAAACAAATGCAACATAAACAAAAGTAACAGACTTTAAAATATTACCCAACAAAACTCAGGTTGCTAGTGCCTTCATCAGGGGAGTCATTTCCTGGCTCCAAGGCTTGGAGTTATTCTTAATCTTTTTTAGATTTTGTTTTCATTTATAATTTGTTGTGTGTGTGTGTGTGTGTACATGTACATGCCACCTGTGTGGGTACCCTAGAGGCCAAATACTTCATCAGATTCTCTGGAACTGGAATTATAGACCACTGTGAGCTGCCTGAAGGTGCTGGCAACTGGACTAGGGTCTTCTAGAAGAGTGGCAAGTGTTTCTAACTTTTGAGCCATCTCCAGCCCACCTTGAAATTTAGAACATGTTTGTTTGTTTGTTTGTTTGTTTCCGGAGCTGAGGACTGAACCCAGGGCCTTGTGCTTGCTAGGCAAACACTCTACCACTGAGCTATCTCTCCAACCCCGAGATTTAGAACATGTTTAAAATTTAGACTACAAGTGGTGGTGGTGGGGGGGCACACCTTCTTGTAATTCCAGTTCCAGGGGATCTGACACCTTCTTCTGTCCTCCAAGGACATCCACACATGTGGCGCATATAATACGCTCAGGCAGACATAGTATTTAGTTGTGTGTGCGCAGGCTCACAAGTGTCATTGTTCAAGAATGAAGGTCAGAGGGTAACCTGTGGGAGCTGGAGTTGATTTTCTCCCTCTGTCATGTGGGTTCTGGTGTCCAAGCTTGGGACAAGCACCCTTACCTGTTGAGCCATTTTGCAGGCAAAGACTTACATCTTTTTTGGAGACAGGGTCTCATTATGAAGATCATGTTGGTCTTAAACACAGAAATCTACCTACCTCTGCCCCCTGAGTGCTGGGATTAGCAGTGAACTACCATGCCAGGCCAGTGGAATTTCTTTCTTTCTTTCTTTTTTTTTTTTTTTTTTTTTTTTTTTTTTTTGGTTTCTCGAGACAGGGTTTCTCTGTGTAGCTTTGCGCCTTTCCTGGAACTCACTTGGTAGGCCAGGCTGGCCTCGAACTCACAGAGATCCGCCTGCCTCTGCCTCCCGAGTGCTGGGATTAAAGGCGTGCGCCACCACCGCCCGGCTCTTTTTTTTTTTTTTTAAAAAAAGATTTATTTATTTATTATGTACACAGAAGAGGGAGCCAGATCTCATTACAGATGGTTGTGAGCCACCATGTGGGTGCTGGGAATTGAACTCAGGACCTCTGGAATAACAGTCGGTGCTCTTAACCTCTGAGCCATCTCTCCAGCCCCGAGTGGAATTTCTTAAACCAGTTTCTGACACACTGTACGCCAGGAGGGTTTGTAATACTCATTTGAGGAACATAAGTGTTTTGAAGACTGAGGCTCCTCAAACTAGTTTCAAACTCCTGGAATCAAGTAATTCTTGCCCAGGGCTGGAGAGATGGTTCAGTGATTAGGAGCACTGCCTGATCTTCCAGAGATCCTGAGTTCAACTCCCAACAACCACATGGTGGCACACAACCATCTATAGTGGGATCTGATGCCCTCTTCTGGCATAAAGTCGTACATGCAGACAAAGCACCCATATACATAAAATAAATAATAAAATCTTTTTTTTTTTAAAAGTAATTCTTGCCCTTAAGCCTTCGGCATTGCTGGGACTTAAAGGAGTGTCACCAAACCTTGTGGTACTCGGCTTCTGATCCTGTCTTATGTCCCAAGAGCTAGTAGCCTAGGAGGTCTACTTTATCCCAGGGCAATTTGCTTGGTGTTTCAGGATGCTGCAGTTGCACAAGAGGTGAAGCCCTTGAGTTCTCTGCATCTGGCATTTACTTAAACCAAACCTGTAACAAATAGATTCTAGAAGATTTCCACCTACACGTGGCTTTTTTCTTTTTTTTTTCTCTTCTCTCTCACTCTTTCTCTCTCTCTCTCGCTCTATCGTCGAGATAGTTTCTCTATGAAGCCTTTCCTGTCCTGGAATTCGCTCTGTAGACCAGGCTGTCCTTGAACTCAGATCTGCCTGCCTCTGCCTCTGGGGTTAAAGGCATGAGCCCCACCGCCCGGCTATTTTTATTTTTTAAAACAAAGTAGTTCTTTTTATTGTATTTACTTTTTCTTTTGAGACAGGATCTCTAGTATGTAGCTCTGGCTGTTCTGGAACTCACTTTGTAGACCAAGCTGGGATTAAAGGCATGGGCCACTGCCACTGCCTGGCTCAGAGCTTTCTTGAAGTGAGACTTTGCAGGACCCCATACCCCGGTGATGGTGACAGTGGGAAGCACAGAGAAACACAGAGGCCTGTTTCCTCCCGGGCCCCGCTCTACGTGGGTAGCTTTGAGCCTGGGTTTCCTCATTTATTAAAGAAAAAAAAAAAGGGGGGGGGGTGTGGTTTAGCAACATAGCTGTTGCTACAGTTTCCAAAGGCTTCCAACGCGGTGAGATGACTCTGGCGAGATCGAAGAGCACTTCCATTCGTCACTGCCCTTCTCTGTGCTCAATGGGTACCCTGGGGCACAAATGACTTAATCTAAGTCTTTAGTCTCAAACCAGCAAGAAAATAGCTCAGGTACCCGGGCCGCGCCGATTTCAGAGTCGTGGAAAGCTCCGCTCCCCTCGGCCCTTCTCAATATGGCGCCGCCCAGCGGCCACGGCGCGCAGGCAGGCCGCGCTGACGTGTGTGCGCGCGCGCTTCCTCTGCGCCCCGCCCCGGCGCATGCGCACTGCGCGCTGTCTTCTCCCAGCTTGAGCAGCAGCGGCGGCGGTGGCGGCGGCATCAGGGACGGCGGCGGCGGTGGCCGCCGCGGCGTTTGAGTGGAGGAAGATGGCGGCTCCGGGCGGCCCCGGGTCCCGCCAGCTGTGAAGATTCCCCGAGCACGGCAAGCACCGGTCTGAGGCAGAGCGGCCGTGCTCTGGCCCTGGCTCTGGCTCCTTCGCCATCGTCGCCGGAGACGCGAAGCCGAGAGCGCGGAGCGGGCTGGGCCAGGTGAGGCCTCTCCCGGTGCGGGGCCGCAGCCGGGCGCCGACGCCTCCTGCGCTTTATGTCCGGGGACCCCGGGGCACCCCGAGTCTGGCGCGGGCCCGGTGTACTGCGCGGGGGTGGGTCTTGGCGGGCCTGGGGTCTTGCTGTCGTCATCCTCGGTTCCCCTGGCCGAGGTGGAGACAGACGTCCCCTTTGCAGCTGACCCTCGGGATGGATACAGACCTGTGCCCTCTCCTCAGCTGGGTGGTTCTGGTCCTAACCCGGGCCAGGAGAGGATGCGTGGCAAGGGCAAGAATGGCTTTCGGGGTGTCATCGAGCCTCACCCCGCCCCCTGAAGCCCTTAAGTCCTCGGAGAAGAGCGGGAGACGGCTGTCCTCCCGAATTGGGGCTGCGGCGAGGGGCCGGCGTCTCGGAAGCTACAGCTGCAAAGATGATTTTTTTTTTTTGGAATTGGCTGACGAATTGAAACACAAGCTGTTCCTTTCCTGACCCCTAGCCGTTTGAGCGTTCTCTTAGGAGTGGGAACTGCAGCTCTCCTTGCTGGAGACAGCAGTCCACGTTGTTACTGAGGAAGGCTTGCCCTGGTGAGAATTGTCTGTTCAGAGAACTGTGGAGGGTGGGAACGAGTTTGTAAATCAAGGAAAAAAAAAATAAACAAACCCAATTGAGTGAGATCCTGATAGTCTCAGCAGAGAAACTTCAGATGATGGAGTTGGTTCGGAACGTTTGGAACAACCGATTGCTTTGTCTGTTGAATCTTCTGAGTTTTAATAGGAAAATAAACGCTTCGTTTTGTTTCTCAATGGCCAAAATATTTGGACTTTAATGTGTTAGCGTTCCAATGGCTCTAGATGCAGAACCAGACACATTTTCACTTGCTGGATGCAACACTTTGCTATTTTGTTATTTTGTTGTTGTTTTCTTGGAACAACTTTTTGTTGTTGTTGAAATGCTCGTAATTGAGTGACTTTGGTTTAGTTTTTCGGGTAGAGAAGACGGTTTGATGCCTGGTGGCCTTTTCATTGAGGAAGAATGGCTTCAGTTTTAATTGTGGTGTTGTGAATTGTTGGGACCATCTCTTTTGCTTGGACACACCAAACGTCTTTTGTAACAAATTGGGCTTTGCTTGTGCTTAAGAATGATGACATCATGGATTTAAAGGGACAAGGGAAATTGCCGAAGAAACACCATCATTTAGAATTCAGTCTGTAGCTCTTAAGCTGGTCAGGGATGCTCTCTGTCAAATTCTAACTGAGTTTATTCAATTGTCTAGTGCGGTTGGGTGTCTTTTCTGTTGCATGCTGATCAGTTTATATCCTATAGCTGTTTGCTTTAGATAAGCCCAATTTAATATAGCGTTCAATCTATGTTGAGCCATGAGTGTTTTTTGCACTTCAGCCAGCTTTTAATGACAGCTATTAAGTTAAAACGACAATGACTTCATTTAATATTAGCTACTTCTTTGGCCATTTTTTCCCTTTCTTAAATTAGTGTTTTCTATAGAAATGTGTAGGTTTCCTTAGTGTCTTTGCTAAAGATGTAGACTTGAAGCAAGAGTTGGAGACTGGGGGGCCATTCTGCATGTTGGTTTGTTAACAGGTCATAAAATCAGTGGTGCTTTGACATTATGCTCCTTGGCATCATCTGTTATGTCGCTGTGCTTCATAATCATCAGGTATTAATGGAACTCTGTGACATCATTCACTTGCAGCGTTTCAGCTTTATTTCCTTACCTGTCTCAGGTACAAAATGAGAAAGATCAGGAAAAGCAGCTAAGGATGCTTTTTTCTTTTTAAGTTTTATCTATTTCATTTTATGTGTACAGGTATTTTGTCTGCATGTACATTATGTGCACCATGTGCGTGCCTGGTGCCATGGATCCCCTGGAACTGGAGTTATAGACAGTTGTGAGTTGCCATGTGGGTACTGGGAATTGAACCCAGGTCCTCTAGAGGAGCAGCCAGTGCTCTTAACCACTGAGCCTCGGATGCTTCTTTTTTTTTTTTTTTTAAGATTTATTTTTATTTTTAAAAAAATGTGTGTGCGTGCCTGTACATGAGAGAGAAAAAAGACGGGGACAAGGCTAGAGAGAGAGAATCCATGTGTTAGCAGAGGCCAGAGGCATCCGATTCTCTGGAGCTGGAGTTACAGGCAGTTGTGAGCCTTCTGGTGTGGATGCTAGGAGTTGAACTTGGATCTGCAAGACCAGTAAACACTTTTAACCACTGAGCCATCTCTCTAGCCCCAGGATGCTTCTTAATGTCGATTTCTGGAAGGGCTTTATTGAATATCATTTTATGTAGCTGTGTGATGTAGCCTGTAAAGAGCAGGCAAAGAACAAGTTAGCCATACCTTCGGTTTATAACATGCTGAAGCCTCCAGGGAGGCTAGTCTAGGGATGAAGAGTATGCGATTATGTGTTTTCGGGTGTTTTAATTAGTGAATTAACAATTCTTTAGAAAACCCAAAGCCCTGTGGTTCAGTAATGGTATTCCCACTTTACAAGATCATTATGTAGATAAAGAGATAAGTTTGTGAAAGCACTCTGAAAAATGTTTACTTTGAAATATGTAAAATAGTTGGTCATGACAATGCAGGTCATTGATCCCAGCACTCAGGAGGCTTAGATAGGCAGATCTCTGTGTGTTCTAGGCCAGCCTGGTCTACTTACTGAGTTCAAGGATAGTCAGGGCTTCATAATGAGACCCTGACTTAAAAACAACAACAACAACAACAAAAGATACAATACAAGGGAAATAGAAGATTATCTCTCTAATAAAACATCTATTAAAAGGCCCCCTCTCTGTGTTGGGTCCTTAAGGAAAGCAGTACTGATGATTCTAAGTTCAACTTTTTATCTAAAAGTTGCCTAGAGCCTGGTTGGAAAGCCAGACAAGAAAACTAGTTGCTTATTATAGTACAGTGAGTGCACTAGTCCAACCTGGAGAGAGAAGGGAGGTTCTCAGAGCTGGGTGAGGAGGGTGTTCTCCAGCTTTGCCTATTCTGTTAATCATTTATTTCTTAAAAAAAAAAAATGTTTTTTTAAGATTTATTTTATTATGGGTATGAATTTTTTATCCTCAATGTGTGTTCACATGTGCTTAAACTTAGTGTCCTCAGAGTTTAGAAGAGGACATGGGACTTCCCAAATCTGGAGTGGTGGATGGCTGTGAACCACCATTTAGGTGCTAGGAATCCAGCCATTGTCCTCTGGAAGAGCAGCTGGTACCCTTACCCACTGAGGCATTTCTCCATCTCTGGGGTTTGTTTATTTCTTGTCTTAGTATGTATCCTGTGCTAGCCCAGGTCCTCACCACTCTCCTTCTGCTCCCCTAGGGCTGGGGTTCTAGGTGTGCACGGCTACACTACACATAGCTTAGGAAAACTTAATTTTTTTGTTTTTGTCCTGAGTTCTTTCCCCTTTTGTTCATTCACTGTCATGATGCTTCCTACATAGCCTGGCCCACTTAGGCTTTCTGAATTGTCAAAGATCCAGCAATCTTGGGAGAGCTTTTCTGAGTGAGTCACAGATGAAGCAGGAAACATTCCCCTCAGTGAGTGTCCCTCAAGTTGTGAATGAGGAAACTTCAGAGTGACACTTTTTTTTTTCCCCTTGAGACAGGGTTTCTCTGTGTAACAGTCCTGGCTGTCCTGGAACTCACTTTATAGATCAGGCTGGCCTTGAACTCACTGAGATCTGCCTGCCTCCACCTCCCAAGTGCTGGGATTAAAGGCAAGCAGCACCACTGCCTGGCTAGAGTGACAATTTTTATTTATTTATTTTTGGACAAATCAGCACATGAGCATTGTGTTTTAAGTGCTGCTACAGGGGTGGTGGTGGTGATGATGATGATGATGATGATGATGATGATGATGACGGGGACCTAATCCTGGCCTTGCAAACACAAGGTAAATACTTTGCCACTGAGCTACATCCTCAGCCCTGTTTTGTGTTTTTATTTTTCAGTGTGATTAGGTCTTTTGCCTACATGTATGTTTGTGCACTATGTACATTCCTGGTGCCCACAGAGGCCAGAAGAGGGCATTGGATCCTGGGAAACTGGAGTTACAGAGGGTTTTGAGCTGCCATGTGGTTCTGGGAATCCAGTTCAGGTCTTCTGGACAAGCAGGGAATGGTCTTAATTGTTGCTGAGCCATCTCTACAACCCTCTCCCCCCATTTGTTTGTTTTTTTGAGACAGGTTTAGTTGGTTCCAAGCTGGCCTGGAACTTGTCACCTTCCTGCCTCCTACTCCCCAGGCTTGGATTACAGATGTGCACCATGCCCAGCGCTGTGTATTTTCACTGACCTTGAACTCACTGTGTAGCAGAAGATGACCTGGGATTTCTGATCCTCTTGCCTCTGCCTCCCTAGCACTAGGACTCCAGGCCTCTATTACCAAGCCTGATTTATTTGGTGCTGAGGATCCAGTTGTAGGCTGTGTGTGCATGCTAGACAAGCACTCTCCCAGCTGAGCGGCATCCCCAGCCACTTGTTATGCTGTGTTGTAACAATTTGTTGCATGGAAGTAGGATATGACCTATATATATGTCATTTTAAAATTACCTAGAATTGAGTGCATAATACATGTTATTTCTGAAATTGTTCCTGTGACATTACAAGTCTTGGAAATTATGACATAATGCCATTCCTGTTGCTTGAATTTTGCATTTGCTTACTGATGCATCTATTAGAAGGCAAATTTGCTGTGAATTCTGGATGTTCTTCTTGTATTAAATTTTTTTACCTTTATTTGAAAAAAAAATGCACTTTGTTTTTATTCTGTTTTGGTTCAGAAGGTGGAAGTATTGCACAGTACTTTGAGATGGTGTAGCCCGGCGGTGGTGATGCACGCTTTTAATCCCAGCACTCGGGAGGCAGAGCCAGGTGGATCTCTATGAGTTCGAGGCCAGCCTGGTCTCCAAAGCAAGTTCCAGGAAAGGCGTAAAGCTACACAGAGAAACCCTGTCTCGAAAAACCGGAAAAAAGAGAGAGAGAGAGATGGTGTGTTTTTATGTGCATATGTGAATCTGATAAACATGTAGGTATTATGTAAAATTTTATTGTTCTGGATTGTAGTTTAGCTTAGATAATCTTCTTTTCCTCCCTTCCTCCCTTCCTTCTGAATTGAAGCTGGGGACTTCTGCATGCTCTGGTCACAGCCCCCACTCTGCCACTTTCCCCTTGAACTATGCTCTTAGCCCCTGGCAGTAACTGTTTCACATTTCGACATAGTTATATGAAGTTTTGAGGCAGTTCAGTTTCTACAAAGGCAACCGAGTTTTAATTTTAGCTGGTAACATTCCTTAGACTAGTTAGCCATGCTCTTCCAAATGCTCCTTTATTCCTAGGCAGGCTGTTTTACATTTTTTTGCTCTTCATTATAAAGTTTCTTTTAAAAATTTAAAAAGTGCGCTTTCTCTCTTTCTTGTGTGTGTGTGTGTGTGTGTGTGTGTCTGTCTGTCTGTCTGTCTGATGGAACCTGGAAATCACAAATTGGCTAGACTGTCTGGCAACCAGGCCAGTACTGGGACTTCAGGTACATGCTGCTCTGCCCTGATTTTTGTATGTGGGGTGGTCTGAATTCAGTACTTTCCCACTGAGCTGTCTCCTGAGCCTTAATTGTGGGAATTCAGACATTTCTAGAAGTAGGCTGGTTAAGTCACCTGGCATGTCCTTTAAAAATGTTAGAGCTGTCAGTAGCATCTAGAAGCTGGGGCAGCGGAGGATGGGGAATGCACGGTTAATGGGTGTGGACTGTTTGAGATGGGTAATGTGCACAATTAGCAAAAGGACTTAATGCCACCAAAGTGTACACTTCGAAACAGTAGTGAGTGGAATAGTTGATTACAAGAAAAAGTTGAAACAGGGCAGGGGAGCGGGCACTGAAGAATTGGCTCAGCAATTAGAACACTTGGCTGTTGCTCTTCCAGAAAAGCTGGGTTCAATTCCTAGCACCCAAAAGGTGGCTGACAATTGTCTGTAACTTCAGTTCTATGGGACCTGACCTCTTCTTCTGGCCACTGAGGGCACTGCATGCAAGCAGTGTACAGACATACATGTAGGCAACACGTTGATTCACATAAAATAAATAAAAAATAAATCTAGGAAAGTTTTTCTTTTTTCTTTTTTGTTTTTTCGAGACAAGATTTCCTTGTGTAGCCCTGGCTATTCTGGAATTCACTCTGTAGACCAGGCTGACCTTGAACTCAGAGATCCGCCTGCCTCAGACCCTGCCTCCCCATGACTGGGATTAAAGGCATGCCCTACCACCACTGGGCTAATCTAAAGAGCTTTTTTTTTTTTCTTGTTTTTTTTCCGAGACAGGGTTTCTCTGTGTAACTTTGGAGCCTGTCTTGGAACTCCCTCGGGAGACCAGGCTGGCCTCCAACTCATGGAGATCCTCCTGCCTCTGCCTCCCGAGTGCTGGGACTAAAGGCGTGCATAACCATTGCCCGGCTCTAAAGAAGCTTTTAAACAGATCTGGGGATGTAGCTCAGTGGTAGAGTATTTGTCCAGCACACACAAGGTCCTGGTTGGCTTCAATCTGTAGCACCTTCCTCCCGGAAAGGAGTAAAAAAAAGCAAAGAACAGGTCGGGGCAGGCGAGATGACTCAGCAGTTAAGAGTGTGTAGTGCTCTTGAGAGGACCGGGGTTCAGTTCCCATTACCCATATCGGGCAGCTAACAACCACCTGTAACTGCAGCTCCAGCTCCTATTTCACTGGCTTCTGTAGGCACCTGCACTGAGTCCCGTACTTATACATAATTAAAAACAAATCTTTTTTTTTAAATATATTTTTATTTTTATGTGCATTTGTCATGGGTGTCGAGGTGCCCTGAAACTGGAGTTACAGACAGGTGTGAGCTGCCATGTGGGTGCTGGGAATTCAACTCGGGTCCTCTGGAAGAAGAGTTAGCGCTCTTAACCCCTAAGCCATCTCTCCAGACCCCTAAAAACAAATTTTAATAAAATGTCATGCCAATGGCCTTTTGGTTTAAAGAACAAGGGTTCAGGTGGTTATTTATTTGAGACAGAGTCTCACTGTTTGCTCAGCTTGGGTGGCCTGGAAGGCTACATTTACTATGTAGCCCAGGCTGACCTTGAACCTTTTTTTTTTTTTTTTTGAGACAGGGTCTCACTATGTATCTCTAACTGGCCTAGAACTTCTATATAGATATATAGATCAGGCTGATCTCAAACCCATAGAGATCCATGTGGCTCTACCTCTCAAGTGCTGGGATTAAAGGCATGTGTCACCATGCACAGTTGGCATCTCATAATTTGTTTTTTTTTGTTGTTGTTGTTTTGTTTTGTTTTTGTTTTTTTTTTTTTTTAAGATTTATTTATTTATTATGTATACAGCGAGTGTTCGGCCTGCAGGCTAGAAGAGGGCACCAGATCTCATTGTAGATGGTCGTGAGCCATCATGTGGTTGCTGGGAATTGAACTCAGGACCTCTGGAAAAACAGCCAGTGCTCTTAACCTCTGAGCCATCTCTCTAGCCCCCTGTTTTTTTGTTTTTTTCTTTTTGTTTTTTGAGACAGCGTTTGTGTAGTTTTGGTGCCTGTCCTGGATCTCACTCTGTAGACCAGGCTGGCCTCAAACTCAGAGAGATCCGCCTGGCTCTGCCTCCTGAGTGCTGGGATTAAAGGCGTGCGCCACTACCGCCCGGCTCTCAGTTTTTTATCTTTTCCATGTGTCAGTTCAATGTATTAAATTTTGTCTTTGTATTAACTTTTTCAGTATGAAGTACCTAGTGGAGTCATTTAGGAACAATGCTTCATGGGAATGTGATCTGAGCACTCAGTGGCTAAAACAGGAGGTTTGGCTGTTCTGGGCTGTATCACTCAATGATAGAGAGCTCACACAGCATACCATGTCCAAGATTGATCCCCCAGCATTGAAAAAAAAAAAAAACAAAAACAAAAGATACAGTAAGAACTTGGGGTGCTTCTACTTACTTATTTGCCAGTACAACCCACATTGGTGCACTCTGTTTATCTAGCATTGCTCCTGTTGGAAGTGTTTGCTGTTTTTAATTTTCTTGTAGTGCTTAGGATTGGACCCAGGGCCTTGAACATGATAGGGAAGTGCTTAACCACTGAACTAAAGCCCATCCCATTTCAAGTCTTGATTTATGGTTTGTAGCTTTAATGAAGTAACAGACTAAATATGGTGTCATATACCTGTAATCCCAGCACTCGGGAGGCCGAGGCAGGAGTTTGGAGAGTCTAGGTATCGTCCTTCTCTTGTATGGATGCTGTGTGGTGGGGTGTGTCAACATTCCTTTAGAGTTTGTAAGCTGATCCAGAGTAGTCGACGTGAAACAGTGAAATTAGGATTATTCATTATAGTAGGGCATATTCTTACTTGTGGGTTCCTTTAAAGAATTTATCATAGCTGTGTGCCTCTCTGTCTTCTGGTAATGGGATGGAATCCAGAGCCCTTTGCCTAGGTAGGTGCTTTTTTCTTTTTCTTTTTTTTCTTCAAAGTTTTTAGTCAGCATATAAAATACTGGATTTCATTTTGACATTTTCATATGTATATATCATTTTACTTCTCATATTTGCCCCTCTTCCAAATATTTATTTCTAAAATTTGTTACTTTTTTATTTTATTTTTTAGAGACAGCGTTTCTCTGCATAACAGCCCTAGCTGTCTTGGAACTCAATTTGGAGACCAGGCTGGCCTCGAACTCACAGAGATTCTCTGCCTCTGCCTCCCGAGTGCTGGGATCAAAGGTGTGCATTACCACTCCTGGCTATGTTACATTTTTTGAGTATGAGGATGACATGGTACAACCTGTGGGAATTATTTCTCTTTTTCCACCTTGTGGGTCCTGTTGCTAGAACTTAGTCGACTGTTGGGCTTGGTTGTCAAATGACCCTCGATGTGTAGTTGACATAGAAACTGGCCAGCAAGAGGGAAGTGAGCGTTTCTTCTTACTCTGTCCTTTAAATGCTGACTGTAGCCATCCCTGCTTTCCCACTGTGGGAGTACATTAGGAGGGGACACAGAAAATTGGGGACAATCTGTGATGGCACTTTCCATGTATCTGGACATGGTTTCTTTTTGTTTTTGAGGTAATCTCCCTCTGTAGCCCCAGCTGGTCTAAAATGCATTATGTAGAGGAAACTAGCCTTGAACTTGCAGCAGACCTTGGTCCTGGGGATCACAGTATGACCCACGGATGGACACTGTATCTTTTTGTTTGTTTTGGTTTTGGTTTTTTCATGACAGGGTTTCTCTGTGTAACAGCCTTGGCTGTCCTAGAACTTGCTCTGTAGACCAGGCTGGCCTCAAACTCATAGATCTGCCTGCCTCTGCCTCCACCTCCTGAGTGCTGGGATTAAAGATGTGAACCACCATCATTTGGCTTGTTTTGTTTTTTTTGAAATGGTCTCACTATGTACCTCTGGCTGTTCTGGAACTCGCTCTGTAGATCAGGCTGGCCTCAAACCACAGAGATTCACCTCTCTCTGTCTCCCAAGTGCTGGGATTAAAGGGGTGACCACCAGCTGGCTAGACCCTGTATCTTGAGGTTTACTTGTTACCTTCGCAAAATTCTGGCTCTGTGTGTTACATCTTATTATCTTCCTTCTATTTATTGTCTTTGTCTCCCCTTCCGTGGAAACCATAGCAATGAGAAATGAAGTGTGGGTTTTAATTAGGATTAGTGGGTAGAATCTAACTTGTGAGGTAGTGAAAAGAAGAAGCTCTCTGCATGGTTGTATGAATTGGCTTTGGTCTTGTAGGCCACCTCACTCGTGTTCACACAGCTCTAGACAGTGATAGCGCCTGTGGAAGAAGGTCAGAAGGAGACCTCACTGGCTGAGGGTCCTACCACTCTCCAGGTCGAGAGGGCTGTTTCAGAAGTGGAGATGGCCAACAAGAACAGAGCCAGAGGTTCAAAGACATCTGACCATGTCTGAGGAACAGGGCTCAGTGGTGGAAGTGGAATCTGTAAGAAAGGCCACTAATCTCACTGGTAAACAACCCCCCCACCCCCACCCCTCGGGGCACAACCTGGTAGACACCGTCTGATCATTCTTGTTTGTTTGTTTGGAGTCAGTGTTTTTCTATATAACCTAGGCTGGCTTTCTACTTGCTGTGTATCCTTAGGTGGGCCTAGAACTCATGATCCTCTTGTCACAGCTTCCATGCTGCTGAGATTACAGGAGCCCATCTCCCCACCTCTCATAACCAAGCAGCAGAATACACCAAGTAGGTGTCCTCTGATTCAGTCATTCATTTTATTCTGACACTACCTGGAGGTACCAAGGTTGAGGGTTCAGGACTGCCAGAGTGACCCCACTGCCATTCCAATGCCAACTGTAAGGCTGGTTTCTCCTGACTCCTTTGGACTCACTGAGCCTCTGCAAACACTACATAGACTACTTTATCATAAAGATAGTGAGGGAGTGCTGGATTGGTAGAAGATCTGCATGTGGTCCCACAGAATAAACCAGCTGTGATCCCACACAGAATCACATCTCTCAGCACTGATCGGGGCCCTGATAGGATTGCTGGAGTTTGCTGGCCACCAGTCGGAAAACACTAACTCCAGGGTCAGTGAGAAACCTCTCAAAGGAATAAGGTGAAGAGTGATAGAGGAGCAATCTCCTCTGGCCTCCATGTGTATGCACTAGAAAAAAATAACATAGTAAGTGTTGCCTACAGTGAGTCATGTGGGAAGCGCACAAAGTCTCTGTATCCCTGGGCACCACCCTCTAGATGCCTCTACATGGTCAGTAGTCTGGACTCTCCCCAAACTCAGATTCCTTCATTTTACTTCTGTTTTTTTTTTTTTTTTCTTTTTAAAGACAGAATATTGTGTAGCCCAGACTGACCTCAATTATAGATGAGCATGACTTCCTGATTCTACTGACTCAGCCTCCTGAGAGCTGGGGTTATAGGCTTGTACTACCATGCCTAGTGACTTTTTGAGTTTGGTTGATTAAATCGTTGGCCATTGGTAGTCAAGTTAGCAGTTGGAAGGTGGGCCAATGTGTTCGCCTTCTAATTATGCCTTAATCTTTCCTATGGGCAGCGCCAATCCTGAAGCTCCTGGGGCTGCAAGCTGTAAGTCAACTTACTGGTACAGAAAGATTCTACTTTGGAGATTCTCTGGTTTTTAGGAGTTGTGTGCCAGGAAGTAGAAGAAAGGCCAATTATATATTTCACAGTTATCACAGTCACACAGGAATTCTTAGGATTGAGCATTTCAAGGTTATATTTTACAACTAATCATTAACATTAACTTCCTCAGTAAAGAACTTTGTGGTCATTCATTAGAGTATTGACAGCCAGGCATGGTAGTAGGTGCCAGTAATCCCAGCACTGTGAGGCAGAGACAGACAGATCGATGTAAATTTGTGGCCAGCCTCACTACATATCAAGTTCTTGCCTTAAAAAACAAACACAGGGGCTGTTGAGGTGGCTCAGCAGTTAAGAGTACTGGTTGTTCTTGTAGAGGGCCTGGGTTTGGTTCCCAGCACCCACATGATGGCTCACAACCTCTGTAACTTTAGTTCCAGGGGATCTGATGTCCTCTTCTGACTTCCACAGGCACCAGGTACACGTGTGATGTACAAACATATGTGCAGGCAAAACACTCACATAAAAGATAAAACAACAACAAAAAGGTGTTAAAATTGCCTGGGAGTATAATCAGATGATAGAGTGCTTGCTATGGGTTTGATCCTCAACGGTATAAGAAAGCAAAATACTGATATTATAAATACCTATTAGTATGCTAGAGAGGTGAGGTTTTAAAAGCACACAGGCTTCCTGACATCCATTGGAGATTAACAAAGGTTAAAGGTTCATTTAACGTTTAGAAGCTGAAATTCCTTGTGGAAGAGTGCTTTAGATGTCTGTGGAGCCCACTCATCTCCACCTAATGTCTGTTTAAATTATGTGGGTAACAAAAGGGGTAGTTGAGGCCAGCTGAACTACTGTGGTGGGTTCTAGGCTAGGGCAACCAAAGCTGTGGGACCCAGTTATAGCATTGCTTTTCCCATTATAGACACCTCAGTTTTGCAAGTTTTTATTATTACAAGGGATGTGCTCAAAGCTGCCTCTGCACATGTGCTGTGTGTATATGACTGTTTGCAGTGGAAAGATGCCTGAAAATTACCTTGCTCAGTCAAACCCCCTCCCCTGTTTATATATTTAAATGGATGGATGTTGCCAAATGAAGTACTTAGACTTTTCTGCCCTCTTTTCCTTCTGCCTATGCAGTAGCAGAAATCATTCGGATGGCATTTGCAAATGCAGCTCTAGGAAATGTTAGGAAAGACCATTTCACTCTGCAGAACTGGTGTCCAGAGCACAGTGAATTAAGTTCATAAAGCTGGTCCTTGTATGGACACAGGCCTGCTGTGGATGAGTGAGCTGCTCTGCTCCTCTTCAACTGACATCATGAAGCAGTGGGCTTACCATGTCACATGTTTCTCTGCATCATGAGTTTTCTGGCCTGTATAACTTTGGAATAAGGTTTGGACTTTTTCTTCAGTGGCATTAAACTAATATCATATGAAAACCTATTAGTGAAACACCAAGCTCTGTTTAATAAGGTTATAAAACTCTGTGATTTGACTGTAATAAAGTTTCATTGATAGAATCAGTTGAAGTTTATTAGATAAAAGTAAAATACAGTGTAGGTAGTTAAATCTTATTAATAATTGACCTAAATAATGTAGTGAGAGAGCTGGACATGGTGGCACAGGCAATCAGGAAGCTGAGGCAGGAGGACTAGCCTGGACTGGATAGAGACCAAGTCTGGGGGAAAAAAAAAAGGGCACTGTTTCTAACTTCCCTTTTGATATTTACTGTACTTTACAGCCAAAGCCTTCTGTTTAAAGTTATAGTTCTATACCAAATTATTATCTTTTAAATTCTGTTATTTTTATGTATTTTAATAATTTTTATTTATATTTTATTTATTTATTCTTTTTTTTGTTTTGTTTTGTTTTGTTTTTCGAGACAGGGTTTCTCTGTGTAGCTTTGCGCCTTTCCTGGAGCTCACTTGGTAGCCCAGGCTGGCCTCGAACTCACAGAGATCCGCCTGGCTCTGCCTCCCGAGTGCTGGGATTAAAGGCGTGCGCCACCAACGCCCGGCTATTTATTTATTCTTATTTAATATTTATTTTTATTAATATTAATAAAATAATAAATAAAATATTTTTATTTAATTTTATTATTTTTATTGCATCCGTGTGAAGGCATCAGATCCCCTGGACTGGAGTTACAGACAGTTGTGAGCTGCCGTGTGGTTGTTGGGAATTGAACTCAGGTCTTCCAGAAGAACAGCCAGTGCTCTTAACTGCTGAGCCATCTCTCCAGCCCCTGTATACCAAATTATTGTAAGCAGAGTTATCCTATACTTTGTATGTTCGTACCATCTTTCCTTAGATATAGAAATTCAGGGCTAGTGAGGTGGCTACTCGGGTTAAAGTGTCTGCTGCAGCCCGGCAGTGGTGGTGCATGCCTTTAATCCCAGCTCTCGGGAGGCAGAGCCAGGCGGATCTCTGTGAGTTTGAGGCCAGTTTGGTCTACAGAGCGAGATCCAGGACAGGCACCAAAACTACACAGAGAAAACCCTGTCTCAAAAAACCAAAAAAGAAAGAAAGAAAAAGGTGTGTGCTGCACAATCCTGGCAACCCGAGTTCAGAGTCTGCAGCCCTCAGCCTTCACAGAGGTGGAAGGAGAGTTGTCTTCTAACCTCCATCTGTGCACCTTCCCCATCAATAATAAACTTAACTACAGAAAAAGGAAACCCAGCTCTCAGGTGTGGTGGCACAAACCTGTAATCACAGCTCTCTGGTGGCATAGTCAAGAGGATCATGGGTTCAAGACTGACTTGGCTATATGATACCTGTCTTTTAAAAAAAAGATGGTGCACGCTTTTAATCCCAGCACTTGGGAGGCAGAGGAAGGCGGATCTCTGTGAGTTCGAGGCCAGCCTGGTCTACAGAGTGAGTTTCAGGAAAGGCGCAAAACTACACAGAGAAACCCTGTCTCAAAACCAAACCAAACAAACAAAAAGATAGAGCCAGTATCTCCATTTTTGGCTGAAGATGTAGCTTGCTTAGTGGTAGTTACTCAGTATCTACAAAGTCCCAGGTTCAGTCCCCAGCACTGCATAAGGGGAAAAATGCAGGTCTCAAAAAATAGAAGTTAGAGCCAGGTGGCACACTCTTTAATCCCAGCACTCGGGAGGCAGAGGTAGGTGGATGTCTGTGAGTTGGAGGCCTGGACTATGTCAAAAGACTGTCTCCAAGCAAAAAGAATGCTGATGGGTAGGTAATACAGTAAGTAATACAGATAGGTAATTTGAGGACATAGTTTATTTTCCTGTTTTATTAAAGGGAATCCTAATTGGGTAACAGACATGTTAACCATTGAAAAAACCCTTACTGCTGCTGACATCTGTTATTAAATGTGGGATGCTTTATAGAAGCCACTCAGTGGTGTCTGTATCAGAGGAACTCAGTTTGCTTAATAGCAGCAGTACAGTGGTAGTTATGCCAAAACATTCTGTTTCTAGACTTTTTTTTTTTTTTTTGTTAAATCATTGACTGCCAGGAGTGAAGGAGTCTCCCGATTATGAGCTTCTGTTACTATAGATAAGATATTTTAATATCATGAGTGTGGTCAAAACATCTGTTTGAGTGCCAAATGGATTTTACCCTTTTTTTCTAGTGTGTTTTCTAACTGGCAAATTATCAGTTTAAGAACTAGTAATGTGAAACCCTTCCATCCCCACTTTCCTTTTGATGCTCTGAAATCCTACCTGTTAGCCACGTGGAATTGAGCACATCTCTCTAGCATCTTACCACAGTGGGTGAAGTCCTTGCCTCTCTTGAGCTGTTCAAGCTTGATACCACGCATAATTTAACATACACTGCTCTGCTGTTGCTCACGTATGGTATGTGTTATTAGCTATTAGTGGGACTATTCTCTTTTTGTACCTTTTGTGAGATCCAAACAGTATTTTAAGTAATTAAAACAATTTAATTTATGTGTGTGTCCCAATATGTGCATGCCACAGTGGATATGAGAGGGCAACTTTTGAGAGTTGGCTGTCTCCTTCCACCATGGCACCCAAGGATGGAACTCAAGTTGTCAGGTTTGTTTGGCAAGTACTTTGACCATCTCCCCAGCCCTGAGTATAGTGTTATTGTTTGTTTTTTCTCTTTCAGGGGCCTGCCACCAGCTCCCAAATAAATCACACACAGAGGCTTAGTCTTATTTATAAATGTCCGGCCTTAGCTTGGCTTGTTGCTAGCTAGCTTTCCTTAACTTTGAATTATCCCAGCTACCTTTTGCCTTTGGGCTTTTACCTTTCTCTATTTCTATATGCTTTTCATTATTTCTTACTCTGTGGCTTGCTGTGTAGTTGGGTGGCTGGCCCCTGATGTCCTCCTCCTTCTCTTGTTACTTCTCTTCTTTGATCTCTCCTCTCCCAGATTTCTCCTTCTGTTTATTCTCTCTGCCTGCCAGCCCCTCCTATTTCTCTCTCCTGCCTCACCATTGGCCATTCAGCTCTTTTTAGATCATCAGGTGTTTTAGACAGGCACAGTAACACAGCTTCACAGAGTTAAACAAATGTAACATAAACAAAAGTAACATTCCTTAAAATAATATTCTACAACATATGGTACTTTGGTCCATGTACATGTTGCATTGATATTTGTTGACTTCATGAAATAATGGCAAAATATTATCCTTTATAATTTTTCCACTTTCTGTAACTTTTCATTTGACTTGGTACAAAGATAAGGATGATAAAGGCAGGATAATCTTAAGGCTTAGTGTTCTCTTTGGGTGAACCGTATTATGATTGTGTATAGAATTCTCATCCAGCAGTGTTTGTATTGTCGGGAGCAGCACTGTCATTAGCTCACACTGGTACCTCTGAGGTGGGTGTTATGCCCAGATCGTGACCTCCAGAGTAGACCACCGAGGACGAGTGTACCAGAATGCAAAAGCAAGGTTTATTCTGCTACAAGTCATGACAGGGAACTCAACTCACTGGCAGTGAGGCAGGGAGGAGTTACTCTTTCTTGGGGAAGTTAGTTTTTATAGGCAAAACCCACAAAATTTCTTAGAGGGAAGGGGGTTAGTATGGGTCCATTCTTGATTGGTCCAGTTTTTCCCGGGCCTGGACTTTGTCTTATTCTAGCTTATCTGTTTGCCCAGTCAGGAGTTTTACAACCCATCTCCAGGGTCTGGTCATGTTATCTCTGGAAAGGGGCATCTCGTGGTTAATCGGTTACCATCAGACACCCTGACTTTGTTCTTTTGAAAACACCTGACTTCACCCTCTCCAGGAAGGGGGAACTGACTCAGTTTTGTTTATTTTTAAGATATCTCTTTTCTCAGCTCTTTTGGGTTTCTGGGGAAACTGTGTCTGGGTCTTTTATCTCCAGTGCTGAGATTAAAAGCGTATTCCCATTCCATTTGGTTTTGAGACAGGATCTCTATAGCCCAAACTGGCCTGTGTTATGCCCAGATCGAGTCCCCAAAGAAGCCACTGGAGACTTTAGGTACAGAATGCAAAAGCAAGGTGTATTCAAATCTCTCACACGCAGCAGGGAGGTTGGAAGGAGCGCTCCCCTTTGTGAGGCTAGTTCTTAAAGGCACAGACCATATAATTCATTTCAACCTGCCTCCCTCTTTTAGTCTTTTGGTTGAATATCCTGACTCTATGTTTTTTAAAGTCCCTGTAGCAGATACAGCCACCTGGGAAAAAGGGGTCTAAGTTCTTATCTACACTTAGGAATCCTGGTTTAAGCTTCTCTTTGTCTGTAGGGGATAGAGTGGTGGTGAGGGGTTACTGAGGTATCACAGTGGGAACTTCCTAATTTCTAACAGCATGTCTGTGACTATGGTCAATTTTTTTTTTTTTAAGATTTATTGATTTATTATGTATACAGTATTCTGCCTGCATGTGCCCTTGCAGGCCAGAAGAGGGCACCAGATCTAATTGCAAGTGGTTGTGAGTCACCATGTGGTTGCTGGGAATTGAACTCAGGACCTCTGGAAGAGCGGTCGGTGCTCTTAACCTCTGAGCCATCTCTCCAGCCCGGTCAAACTTTTTTAAAGTTATGAAGAGCAAAATGGATTTTGTTCTGAATCTTCAACTGCATTTTAACTGAATCAACTGAGTTTCAGTTTTATCTGTCTGTCTGTCTGTCTGTGTACATGTTCTTTGTGCATGTGGGAAACGTGTGGGAACTGGCTCTTTCCTTCTACCATGTGGGTTCCGGGGATTGGACTGA
Source organism: Peromyscus leucopus (assembly GCF_004664715.2). NCBI lineage: Eukaryota > Metazoa > Chordata > Mammalia > Rodentia > Cricetidae > Peromyscus > Peromyscus leucopus. The sequence continues at coordinate 142,275,689 of NC_051064.1, forward strand.
GGTCATCAGGCTTGGCGTTAAGGTGTCTTCCCACTGAGCCCTCTCACCTACCTTGAAATCTTATTGGAGACAGTCTCGTGCTGAAGCTGGAATTCATTGGTTCAACTAGTGTGGCCAGTTGGCAAATAAAAATTGACATTCTCAAAAAACAGACAGACAAACAAAAACCCCACTCTTTCTGCTTCCCTCTTTAAAAACAAAACAACACTTGAGAACTTAAGGGACACAAACACATATTAGTTTTGGCCAGCAGACTACCTTAGCTCACTCAGTGACTTAAAGAGAGGATTTGCTGTCTTGTGAATCGTTTCTGTTATTTCTGTTATAAAGGGATGCAAGGTCAGCATACAGGTGCTCTGAGGGTGTGGTAGTTTGAATGTAATTGGTCCCCATAAGCTCATGGGGAGTGGCACTGTTAGGAGATGTGGTTTTGTTGGAGTACGTATGGCCTTGTTGGAGGAAGTGTGTCACAGTGGGGTGGACTTGAGATGAGGTCCCATATATGCTCAGGCCACGCTCAGTGTCTTAGTTCACTTCCTGTTGTCTTTGGATCATGATGTAGAAGTCTCAGCATCTTCTCCAGCACCATGTCTGCCTGTATGCTGCCATGCTCCCCTCCATGATGATAATGGACTAAACCTCTGAAACTGTACGCTGCCACCTCAATGAAATGTTTTCCTTAAATGTTGCCATGGTCCTGGTGTCTCTTCACAGCAATAGAAACCCTAACTATCTAGGAAATATCTAGGAAACTCAGGCTCATTGGGATGCCCCACAGAAGGCAAAGAAGCCCAGTTAAACAGCCTGTCTTCGCGTTCTAGGTCTGTTGAGTTGACTTCAGATTGTGAGTTTCCCAAAGACCATCACTGGGGAAAGAGAAGAGGTCTGTCAATGGTGAGGATGAGAATTTGTCTTTCGAAACAGCTTCATGGAAACCACATTCCTTGAGTTAATGCATTTACGTAGGAGATGCTTTAGGCCAAATGAAAACAAAATAAAACAAAACAACATTCAGAGCATGAACTGCCTCTGTGTCCTCAGGGGCTGTGTGTCCTTGATCACAGAAGTGAGAAGGAAGCACTGTGTGAATTGGTGTGGTATACAGTTACCAAGGAAAGGCATCTGCCACCCATTGTGTCGGGCGGAGCTAGCAAGTGAGCCCTTAGGGCATGGGACTGATGTTTCTGTGAACCATGCAAGGATTGACAGTGAAAGCTCCTTAAAACTTACAGAGCCAGTGGGAATGCTGCTACACAGATTTGCTAATTGTGCTTTTAGAAGATTTGGACAGGGGCTGAATTGTTTTCTTGAATCAGACAGATTTACTCTGCTTGGGAAAAATAGAAATGTAAATGACCTTCCATAACCTCCTCTGATTCAGGTGTTCTGAGGCCAGCCTGGGCTCACGGTCAGTGATGTGCTGGGCTGGCTGATACATTTGAAGTAGATGTAAACGGTGGCCTCACCCAATGCCGGTTTTTTTTCTTGGATTTTTTTTCCTTTGGTGAGTTTAGAGCAGAGTGAGGTTAAAGTAACACAGTAAATTAGAGAAGGGAATCAGTTGTGTGTATGCAGAAGTGAAATAGGAGCAGAACTCTTTAGGGAACAGGGGGGTGAGGGGAGTGAGAGTGGGAGTGGTAGGGGGAGATGGGAAATAAGCTCCAAATGCTCGTTCGTGTGCCTGCAGAACAGTGTATATAAGAGTCAGGGTGTGGAACTGCGGGAAGCAAGCAAAGGGAGCTAAGCCAGGCGTGGTGGCTCACACTTTACAGTCCTAACACTTGGAAAGCTGAGGTAGAAGGAGTTCAAAGACAGTCTAGGCTACAGGATGTCTGGGGGGGGGGGGGAGCAAACAGGAGGAGCTAGAGAGCTAGCTTAGAAGATCACTGAGTTCAGTCAAGCCAGCCTGGTCTACAGAGTAAGTTCCAAGACAGCCAGGGCTATGCAGAGAAACCTTGTCTCAAAAAACCAATACCCACCCCCCAAAAAAGAAAGAAAGTAAGCCGGGCGTTGGTGGCGCACGCCTTTAATCCCAGCACTCGGGAGGCAGAGCCAGGCGGATCTCTGTGAGTTCGAGGCCAGCCTGGGCTACCAAGTGAGCTCCAGGAAAGGCGCAAAGCTACACAGAGAAACCCTGTCTTGAAAAACCAAAAAAAAAAAAAAAAAAAAAAAAAAAAAGAAAGAAAGAAAGTAAAAAAACTGTATTCCTTAGCTGAAAAATACAGCTAAGTTGTTTGCCTCTTCAAAGTCTGCCAGAGCTTTGCAGCCAAGTCTTCTTGGAGTGGTCCCTAGCCAGTGCCTTAGCCAAATAGTGATAGAGGAGCTTCATTCACCCTGTCCATTCTTCACCAGATCTTTCTAATTGGTTGTCTTAGTAAGGTCTGTGAGCCAGGCTTGGTCAGCTTGGCATCATGATCTGTGTCTCCCCTTGTCTGGTCCCTGCTTCTCCCATATCCCTTAGAGAGTTTACTCCCCACTAAACCTTTTTGGTCCTCATTCTGCTTAGCTCTTTCTCCTTTCAGTCTATTGGGACATAACTTTCTTGTTGAGACAGGGTCTCACTGGGTAGTCCTGGCTGGCCTTGAACTCACAGAGTTCTTCCTGACTCTTCACCTATCAAGTGTTGGGATTAAAGATGTGCACCACTACACCTGTTTTTATATAAATGACATTTTCTTAATTTTACTGTTTTTACCTTAGGCTTTGCACATGCAAATGACTTGTTTGCCTTTGTGTACGATATAGAATTTCTGTGAGTAGAGCTAAGCACAAAAAGAAATTTATCTTCACTAGAAATAGCTACTGATGAGCATATTCTGATCAACTCTTGTGAAGTACAGGAGTATTCATTCAGCCCGTGACTTTTTCACAGACAGTCACTTCTGTTCCCAATTAGGAATAGAATTTTTTTTTTTCCCGAGACAGGGTTTCTGTGTAGTTTTGGTGCCTGTCCTGGATCTCGCTCTGTAGACCAGGCTGGCCTGGAACTCACAGAGATCCACCTGGCTCTGCCTCCTGAGTGCTGGGATTAAAGGCGTGCACCACCACCACCACCACCACCACCACCACCACCACCACCACCACCACCACCACCCAGCTAGGAACAGAATTTTACCAGCACTTTTGGAACTTGGTATGTTAATTACTGTCCTCGATTATAATAGCACAGATGAACTTTGAACTTGTGTGAACAGTCATGCAGTAAGCATTCTGCCCTCTTTGCAGAGAGTTGCTTCTGAGAGATATGTATGTGACATGTACCTGTCATTCTTAACGTCATAGGTTTCCATTGTGAATGACAGTTCATACTGTCATTCTGTTGTTAGGCATTTGGGTTTTTATTTTTATTGCCTAGGTTTGTCATATTTTCTGTTGTCCATATTGCTTTATAGTTGGCAGTTTAGCCAATTAAGCCTGTTCTTAGAACAGTCATTATTCTCTAATTGAATTGTCCTGTGTAAGGACAAGCACTCTAATCGTGCATTCTACTGTTAAACCCTATTACCCCCTTTCAAACTGATATACATACACACATACATACATACATACATACATCTCCCCCCACCCCCCAGACAGGTCTCATTATGTACCTTAGGCTAGCCTCCGACTCCTGCTTTCATCCTCCCAAGTGCTGGGATCTCAGGTGTGCGCTTGTACTTGTCCACTGTACCTTGTCTTAAAGCTGCTGATTTTTTGTTTGTTTGATTGTTTTTTAAAGATTTATTTATTTATTATGTATACAGTGTTCTGTCTGCGAGCCAAATCTCATTACAGATGGTTGTGAGCCACCATGTGGTTGCTGGGAATTGAACTCAGGACCTCTGGAAGAGCAGCCAGTCAGCCAGTGCTCTTAATTGCTGAGCCATCTCTCCAGCCCTTGTTTTTGTTTTTTTAAGACTGGGTGGGTGTCTGTGTGTAGCCCTGGCTGTCCTAGAACTTACTCTGTAGACCAGACTGGCCTTCAACTGAGAGATTCACCTGCCTCTGCCTCCCAAGTGCTGGGATTAAAGGTGTGCACTGCCACCCCTTCACCCCCCAACCCCAGCTTAAACTGCTGTTTCTTTTTTTTTTTTTTGTTTGTTTGTTTGTTTGTTTGTTTTTTCGAGACAGGGTTTCTCTGTGTAGCTTTGCGCCTTTCCTGGATCTCGCTCTGTAGACCAGGCTGGCCTCGAACTCACAAAGATCCACCTGGCTCTGCCTCCCGAGTGCTGGGATTAAAGGCGTGTGCCACCACCGCCCGGCTAAACTGCTGTTTCTTAACTCAGATCTTCCTAGTGTTTTGCTCTTTTGTAGGACCCAGAGTTAGTTTTTCCTTGTCAGTGAGAGGTTTTGGATCATTGGCTGTTCCCCGAATCATGTATTAGTCAGATTTCGGAGTTAAAGGAATTAGGAAATAACAGGTTTTCTAGGTTGTTTTGCTTGCTTGAGACAGAGTCTCACTATGTAGTTTTGGTTGGCCTAGAACTCACTATGTAGAGTTTAGGCTGGTCTAAAACTCAGATCTATCCACCTGCCTCTGCTTCCCAGGTGCTAGAATTTAAGCTGCTATGTTACTATGCTCAGCTTGTGGTGGGTTTTATTTGTTTTTAAGATTTATTTTTAATGTATTTGAGTGTTTACCTGCATGTATGGTCTGTGTACTAACACACGTGTGCAGTTCCCATAGAGGCCAGAAAATGGTGCTGGGTCCCCTGGAATTGGAGTTCAGGCTATTGTGAGCCACTGTGTGGTGCTGGGAACCAAACTTGAGGCCTATCTGTGGAGTGCTCTTAACTGCTGAGCCTTCTCTCTAGTCCCAGTTTCCTTGTTGTAAGGTTACACTAGAACTTGATGCCATTCTAGAGGAAGGAGGATGTGATGGGCTTGACATTTGAACTCTATCAAATTCTGATGGTTCCAGCCAGTGTGGGGAAATGCTGGAGCAATTTCATGCTGTGTGGGAAAGAGTCCACGAGCAGCTCAGGTACTCAGCTGCTTCGGAAAGTTGTACACTGATGTTTATTTCTTACCCTCTACAGCTTCAAGTGGGATGTCATGGCCAGCTCCTCTGACAGTGAAGATGACAGTTTCATGGCTGTGGACCAAGAAGAAACTGTACTGGGAGGGACAATGGAGCAAGATGAAGAACCCCACCCAGTGTTGGAAGTTGAAGAGACAAGACATAATAGGTCCATGTCTGAGCTGCCAGAAGAGGTTTTGGAGTATATCCTGTCCTTCCTTTCACCATACCAGGAACACAAAACTGCAGCTCTGGTCTGCAAACAGTGGTATCGGCTTATCAAAGGTACTGTGGCAAAGACAGAGGTTATTTCAAGTTGGTTTTTTGTGTTTGTTTCTTTGTTTTTTCAAGATAGGGTTTCTCTGTGTAGTTTTGGAGCCTGTCCTGGATCTCGCTCTGTAGACCAGGCTGGCCTCGAACTCACAGAGATCCACCTGGTTCTGCCTCCCGAGTGCTGGGATTAAAGGCGTGCACCACCACTGCCCAGCTTATTTCATGTATTTTAAAGAGATACTATTTATTTGTGTGTGTGTGTGTCTGTCTGTCTGTCTGTGTATGTATATGCTACATGTGTGCAGATACCCTTAGAGGCCAGAAGAGAGCATCAGATCCTCTGAATCTTGAGTTATAGAAGGCTGTGAGCCCTCTAATGTGGGAGCTGGAATTGAACTCAGTCCTTTGGAAGAGCAGCAAGAGCTCCTAAGTGCAGAGCCCTGGTTATATCAGCCTTTATTGAGTAATTTAGTTTTAGAGCCCCCCTTTTTTAAAATTTGTATTTATTTTTATTAATTGAAAACTTAGACAATACATTCTGATCATGATTTCCCTTCTAGCGTCTCCTCCCAGATCCTCCCCATTTCCCCACTCCTCCAACACCAAGCCTTCTTTTTTTTTCTTTTTTAATTTGTTTCCAACATAATATTTTTATTGATTATTTGGGAATTTCATATTATGCACTCTGATCACACTCACTTCTCCGTCCTCCAAAGTCTGCCCCTCTACCTTTGTGACCCCCCCAAAAGAAAAACATGAAACAAAAACATGTCCAATTTGTGTTGCCCATATACTCACTAGAGCATGATCAAACTCCTGGTGGCCAGCCCCTTATAGAAAACTGAGTTCTTCTCCACCAGAAGCCAGTAACTGTGGAGAGCTACACTTCAGTATCCTTATCACAATTTTTAAGAGCTCTCTTTGATCACTGTGTTGACATCCATGGTCTAAACTGCCACTGGAGACCATGCTGAGGTCTGTGGCACGTGCTGAGGCGTGTGGTCCTTACTGTCGCTTGAAACCATGTGGAGGTCGGTGATCCGTGCTCCCGCTGACTGTAAAGGCAAGGAAGCTACCTTTGCAGTGGTATAGATGACTGCAAACTCATAGTTGAGAAGAGGGGCATAGAAGGCTTCTGTGGCAACCCCCACCCCTATCCCCCCAAAAAAGTAACAACCTGGACAGAAAAAGCCATGGAAGAGAACTCTTAGACTCCCTTTTTTTTTCTCCCTTAAAGACATTATGGTTGCAAAAATTACTATTAGATAAGTTAACACATTTTTCTTTTTTTTTTTTTTTTTTTTTTCTTTTTTTTTTTTGGTTTTTCGAGACAGGGTTTCTCTGTGTAGCTTTGCGCCTTTCCTGGGACTCACTTGGTAGCCCAGGCTGGCCTCGAACTCACAGAGATCCGCCTGGCTCTGCCTCCCGAGTGCTGGGATTAAAGGCGTGCGCCACCAACGCCCGGCAACATTTTTCTTATCTTAGTTAATTTTATGAACAGCTAGAACATGAATTTATAATACTATACAGTTGTATAATAGTAATAGTTAATTTATTTATAGTTTCAAAATGATATTTTTTGTTTTGTTTTTAAAGATTGATTTATTTGGCCAGGTGGTACTGGCACATCCCTGTAATTGCAGCATTTGGGAGGCAGAGGCAGAGGCAGATAGATCTCTGAGTTTGAGGCCAGCCTGGTCTACAAAGCAAGTTCTAGGACATAGGACAGCAGAGCTGTTACACAAAGTAACCCTGTCTCAAAACAACAACAACAACAACAAAAGGTTTATTTTTCTTCATGTGTATGAGTGTTTTGCCTGTATGTATTTTCTGTGCTCCATGTGCAATGCCTGGTGCCTGTGGAGGTCAGAAGAGAGCATCATATGTCTAGCACTGGAGTTACAGACAGCTCTGGGCCTGGTGTGTCTGTTTATTGTATGTACTTGTTAGTGTGGGTATATGGAGATCCAACTAGAGGCTGACTCCAGTGTCTTTCCTCAGTTGGTCTTTTTAAATCATGTTTTTATGAAGCAGAAGTGGGGATAATAGAGATGTTTTAATATATGCTTAAACATAAAGAGAAAGAAAGGTGTACTGGAGAGATGGCTTAACAGTTACTCTTCCAGAGGACCCTCTGCACTTGGGAGCGCTAACTTTAAGAAAAATTATGTATTAGTTTTACATGTATGTGTGTATGACTTGAGTGTGTGTGCACCATGTGTGTGCTCGTGCCTGTGGAGGCCAGGAGAGGGCGTGGATCCTCTGGAGCTGGAGTTGCAGGCAGCTGTGAGTCACTCACCATGCTGGGAACAGAACCTGGGTCCTCTGCAAGGGCAGTGAATGCTCTTAACTGCTCCATCAACTCTCCAGCCCCAAGCTCCTAATTTTTATCTATTTATTTTTATTTCATGTATTTGGGTATTTTACTTGCATATATGTCTGTGTAACACGTGTGCCTGGTGTCCACTGAGGCCAGAAGCGTGTGTTGGTTCCCCTGGAGCTGGAGTTGCTGACTGTTCTGAGCCTCTGTGTAGGAGTGAACGTGGGTCCTCTAGAAGAGCGGCCAAGTGCTCTTAACCACTAAGCCATCACTCCAGCCCACCCAAGCTCTTAACTTTTAAGACACAGTCCTTAGACACACATTTAACATTTCATAATCTATTATGTAATAATGTACGTCTATGTTCTCGCTTAAACTAGAGAATCCCTGATTGCCATGCTCTAACTGCGGAGCTTTTTGAGCAACTTTTTCATTACAGACACCGCTTCATTGGATTCTTCACAAAGACAAATTACTCCCCACCCCTCTGCTTTGTAGTAAATGCTACCAATTATCTTTATTGCCACATGATATAACTGAAAGTGGACAAGGGTTATCATGTGACCTGATTTAGTAACCTTGCACACATCTCTGAACCTCCTGTACCCTGGTAAAATGTAGTTCTTTCAATTTTGACATTTCTTGATTCCATTTCCTTTCTTTGAATAAAAATGAGAGAAATTTGGACTTCATCAAAACATTCATGACTTATACAAGTGATAAAACAGTTAAAAGATAGAATTGTTATGATTTCTCCCCCCACAAGTTAGATATCCAAGCTGACGCCTTTGGTTTTTTTCATCTTTAGGTGTAGCTCACCAGTGTTACCATGGTTTCATGAAGGCTGTCCAGGAAGGAAACATCCAGTGGGAGAGCAGGACTTACCCTTATCCCGGAACGCCCATCACTCAACGGTTCTCCCACAGTGAGTATCCACATGGGAAAGCAGGTCCCACACTGCCTGTGCTTGTGTTTCTAGAAACTGTTTTGGAGGCATGCACGTTGTCTGGCTTTTTAAAGAAGAGAATGGAAAGTGAGAGTTTCTAACAGAATTAGGAAAAGTGAGTCTAAACATGTTGTAAAGGCTGGCATGTAACTCAGTGGTAGAGTGCTTGCTTCACAAGGCCCAGGGTCCAATCCTTGACACCTCCACAGATGAATTGCTGGGGCTTGTTAATTTTATATTATGCTTCATTTGATTCTCCTCCAGCCCCAGCCTCCTGAAGGTGAGGATTTCAGGCATCTGCCACCATGCCTGGCTATATTTTGGGCTTTTGGTAGGAAGGAACATGTATTTGTTACCTATATCATAAAAAAAGGACCCTAAAACTGAACAGCTTAAAATAGTATTTCTTCCCTGTTCTTGAAGGTGTGGGGTTTGGAGGTGGTGTTCTGGTTTAGGAGTGTTTCATGGAGTTGCCGTCATTGCTGTCCAGAGCTTCACTGTTCTGAAGCTTAGACTTGGATTGGGCATCCTCTTCAAAGGGGGCCTCAGTTTCTTATTACATGGACCTCTAGCGAGAGCCAGCCACACTGTCAGCCGCTTACTGTAGAGCAGATGATGAGAAGGTACCCAAGAAGGAAGGAAGCCAGAGCATTTCTTCACAATCACTGAAGTGAGTGCATCTCTCCCTTTTTATTCTCTTGGTCACACAGGGAATGGTAGGGGCTGTAAACACCAGCAGGTGAAGATCCTTCAGTGCCTCCTACCTGCAGATTGTTCGCTAGGCTTCTATCTGGAGATGTTTAGAAATAGTTATGACTTGTTGTAGTCTTTTTTTGTTTGTTTGTTTTTTGTTTTTTGAGACAGGGTTTCTCTGTGTAGTTTTGCGGTGCCTTTCCTGGAGCTCACTTGGTAGCCCAGGCTGGTCTCGAACTCACAGAGATCTGACTGCCTCTGCCTCCCCGAGTGCTGGGATTAAAGGCGTGCACTGCTGCTGCTGCCGCCGCCGCCACCGCCGCCGCCGCCGCCACCACCACCACCACCACCGCTTAATTAAGGGCGGCTCTCTTACAGTTTCAGAGGTTCTGTGTCCATTATGATCATGAAGGCCCATGGCAGCGTGCAGGCAGACGTGGTGCTGAGAGCTGAGAGTGCTACATCTTGCAGGCAACAGAAAGTGAATTGACTGTCACATTGAGGGAAGCATGACAAAAAGTGACCTCAAAGACTGTCCCCACGTTGACACACTTCCTCCAACAAAGCCACACCTCCTAATAGTGCCACTCGCTTTGGGGGCCCTTTTCTTTCAAACTACCACACTCATTTATTGCTTTGGGGTTGGATGAAAACAGACCAAAGACACAGATAAAGTGTTTCATGCACTCTCAAGGAGCTGCTTTTGTACTTGTGCTGCTCTATCCTATTCAGAGGAGGACATCCTCAAGACCTCTGTGGGACTCAGTGACGTCAACACTGTGAGTGTGTGACAGTGAGGGTGCTGGATTTATAAAAGTAGTTGAAGACAGGTGAGCTGGCTCAGCAGGTAAAGGAGCTCACTGCCAAGCTGTTGCATGCTGTCCCATCTCTAGGACCTACATGGTAGAAGAGAACCGACTCTTGCTAGTTATCCTTTAACTGTGAGTTGTCCTCTGACCTCCACATTAATGCCATGGCACCTCAACAGATGAATTGCTGGAGCTTGTTAATTTTATATTATGTTTCATTTGATTCTCCTCCAGTCCCAGCCTCCTGAAGGTGAATCAGTCAATACATATAATGGGAAAAAGAAATAGTTCAGTGGTACTGCCTTGACCCATGCTGAAGCACCAGCAGTTTACCCAGTGCTTCTGAGGGTTTGTACCGTTGCCAGCACAGGGAAAAGTGGCGTGCACACCTGTCATGGCAGCGGGGGCAGAATTCAAGACCAGCTGGGCTGTCTAGCAGAACCCTGTCGCAGAAGGCAAGTGCCATCATCATTACTGCTGTTACTGAAAGAGTTTTCAAAAGGTCTCAACTGTTTCTGGAGTTTGCAGATAATGATCCAGAATGGCTAGACAAATGACATTGTAGCTATCTGGGTCCATATTTGATTCAGTGTGTGTTACTACTACAGATAGAGGAAGAGAAGTTGACAGGGTTTCTGAAGACTGTTGCTCTGGATTTTGCAAGGCTGGGGATCGAAGTCAGGGCCTCTTGCTGAGGGCAGGCTCTTTACCACTGAGCTATGTCCCCAGCCCTGAGACTGTCCACCAGTGAGAGAAGAGTAAGTCTGGATGCATTAGTCAGCTTTATATCATCACAGCAGTATACTGGAGGCAGTCAGCTTCTGAAGGGAAAGCTTTACTTACCTCACACTGCTGGACATTCCAGCCAGAGATTAGAGGCCCTGTTACTATGAGCCTCTGGTAAGGGTGGCTCACCATGCTATTTGAAATCTAGGAAAGAGTCATAAGGTAATTTTGTAAAAAAAAAAAAAAAAAAAAAAAAGTTTGTATCTCATTGCTTTTTATCTGAGTCTGACTATTTTTTTTCCATGTGTCTCTATACACTGCCTAGTTGACTGGCAAACTGAAAAGGGCAATTTGCAGGTGGATTAAAAACTAAGAATTTGCCGGGCGGTGGTGGTGCACACCTTTAATCCTAGCACTCGGGAGGCAGAGCCAGGCTGATCTCTGTGAGTTCGAGGCCAGCCTGGGCTACCAAGTGAGCTCCAGGAAAGGCACCGCAAAGCTACACAGAGAAACCCTGTCTCGAAAAACCAAAAAAAAACTAAGAATTCCGGGGCTGCTGAGATGGCTGACCAGGTAAAGGTTCTCACAACCAAGCCTGACAGCCTGAGTTTGATCCCCAGGACCCACACTGTAGATGGAGAGAACCAGTTCCCAAAAATTATCCTCTCATCTCCACACATGCATCTTGGCACAGGGGTTCCCACACAGGCACACAGAATGAATAAAGAAATAAATGTAATTTGGTTTTGTTATTTTGAGACAGGGTTTCTGTGTGTAGCCTTGGCTGTCTTGGAACTTGTTCTGTAAACTAGGCTGGCCTTGGACTCATAGAGCTTGGCCTTCCTCTGCCTCCTGAGTGCTGGGATTAGAGACATGTGCCACTACCACCTGGTTAATAAATGTAATTTTAAAATTAAAAGAAAACTAAGGGTTTAATTTTTCCCTCTTGCCTCATCCTTTTTCTGTTCTGTATCTATTCTTGATCCTTCAGTTTTCTTTCATATCCCTAATTCATGTTGATTCAAGATCTGCATTTTTAATTCTTCACTTATGTTACCATGGAGATACTGGATGTTTCATATTCAGTTAGCTAAAAGTAGAGCTCAGTGCCCCCCTATTCCCAATTTTCTCCCTTCCTTAATTTAGTGAATGTCATCATCATCTTGGATATACAGACTTGAGGTATTAGATTCATTCTCAGTTCCTGCCCTCAAGATCCAAGCTGGATGTGTTGGTGCATGCTTGTAGTCCCAGCACTTTGGTGGTAGAACCAGGAGGATCAGGATTTCAAGGCCAGCCCTGGCTACTTAATGAGTTTGAGGTCTGCCTGGGCTACCTGAGATTCTATGTAAAACAAAACAAAAAGCCAAGTTTCTGTTCTGGCTCAAGCCTTTTCTTTTTTCATATCACTCTTAATTCATAATCTGATCATTACATCTAAACACCATCACAATATATTCCTCATTTTTTTCTCTTGTGATGCTGGAGATGAAACCCTGAGCCTCATTCAAAGCAAACGTGAACTGAGTACCCACCTACCCCCCACCCCCGTACATTTGTGTCTTCTTTCCTTCTCTCTATTGCAAGCTGGATGGAACTAAAGGTAGGCCTTGCTCCTACAAAAACAGAAAAAGCCACACTGTTTGAGAACTACCCTGACCTCTCCACTGTACTGTCCCTCAGCTCTCCTGACACTCATAACTTCTTCCTTACCATTGTCTCTATCAGTGAAGCTCTGTCAACAGCAAAGACCTTTGCATCTGGGAACCAAATTCCTCCGGCTTCTTACCCGGTTTTTCTATTTGTAAGATGTATGTAGCAGATACTGTTTATGTTACAGGTTGCTGGGAAATGTAGTTGAGAAACACTCGTCAAAATATTATTTAGGCTGTTGGACATGAGTATGATGTCTCTTCCACGGGTGGTGTGTACTTGAGGATAGGTCCCACATTGTAGACACTCTTGTACTTCTTAGCACCCAGTTCATAGCTAGTTCTAGAATTAATATGCCTTTCCAATGAGAAATCACTCCATGCACATAGGGATTAATAAGTGAAAAAGCTCTTTAATATAATGAATACTGGACTCTGGCTAATGGCCAAAGAAGAACCAGACTCAAATAGAAGATTGCTTTAGCTTATCTATACCTTAGGCTTATGCATTTCACCCACATTGTCATCCTTAAATCTCTTTCAGGTCCCAGCCCCACATTACATTTTGAACAATTTAAATAGAGTCAGGAGACTGCAAGTCTGGTCACTTAGGCAGATGGGAGATCTACACAGCAAAGATATTGCCAGAATTATTTTAGTACGCCAATGTTATTCTTTTCCAGATAGTTGTTACCTAAGGTCATCTTCCTCACCTGGCAGAATTATGCTTTTTTGAAAAAGAGAACTGAGAGGCTATGTGGCAGGCCAGGACTTAACATTGGTTGTGAACCTGTGTTGCCCCCTTGAGCTGATACGGGGATGGACCTAATGGCTGGTTGTAAGTCAGGTTGCCTCCTTTGTTATGAGAGTGGAGCCTAATGGCTGGTTAATACTGATGAGTGAACATTAGCATCCTGTCATCCTAAGTTCTTCTTGTCTCACAGGCCTGAGTAGTAGACTACTCATCTTTAGGGTATTTAGGAGGCAGCTCCCTAAGTTCTGTTTTATGTGTCTTGATGTCTCCTACAGATCTAGCAAATCCTTTATAACAGCAGTTCTGTTTGAGTATCTCCATCAGTATGAATACATTTTAATAATTGTCAAGATTTATAGGCTTAAATACAACAAATATGGGCCAGTGAGATGGTTTAGTAGGGAAATGCACCTACCACCAAGACTGAAGACTTCAGTTCAATTCCCAGGAACCACAAGGAAGAGAGAACCTATTCCTGCAAGTTTTCTGACTTCTACATACCTTCAATTTAAAAAAAAAATTAAAAAGCCATACACACAACAAATAGAAGTTTTGTAATCTTTGGTGAATGTCTGCAAGTCTAATCACGCCAGCCTTGGTTAATGGAGGATACCCTTGTCCGATTACTATAGAGAATCCCCAACATTGAAGTGTTTAGGCTTCTCATATAGTCAAGTAGTTCCACATGCTGCTGATCTGGCACCTGCAGGAGTCTGCAGGCCCAGACTGGATCACCACCCTCGCCTGTCCTGAGTTATGTAATTACAGACTTTATCAAATATGTTCCGGCTTGTAGATGGGAGACACATAACAGCATAGTCTCTTTCTGCATGGGATAAATGCCTCAGGGCCTTTCCCTGGTGACAGTGGGAAACAAAAGAGAGTTTAACATCTGAAAGTCTGCAAAGTTAGAGTGTGCAGCTCACTCAGGAAATCCAGATCACCATGGAAATCCAGATGCCCGAAGATCTTGAGATGATTGTAGTTCAGTAGAAAACTATTCTGGTCTGCGAAGAACTGTTGACATGTGTGTATACAGTTAAATCATGGCTGTGTGGATTGTCTCTGGATAGACTGTTGACAATTTGAGATAGGTGTCTTGTGGTAGCTGTTCACAGTGCACACTAACCTACTTGGGACCAACTTGGGGATTTAATAATTGGAACACACAGCTTTTACATTTCTTAGTGCAGTATGCACGCTGCTGTGAGCTCTAAGTATTGTGACATTCCAGAGGTCTAGATGTTCCAGAAGGAAAACCTATTTGGGTGGAAAACTTAAGGCAAAGGCACTTAACAGTTGCTTTGCTAATGCTTGGCCAGTGGTCACTGAACTCTGTGTGTGTCACTTGCATCTCAGTCCTTAGCTTTGGGGCCCACGTTCCTGCTTCAGAAACCTTTGTTTGCTCAAAGAGAAACAGGGAAATGCAGCCTACCCTATTTTAGTATAGGATTAAAATACATGTGAAGGCCCTCATGGGGCCCCACTGGCTGGGTTTTCAATCCAAACAGAGGAGAAGAATGTTTGCTATCTCTTTGAAAAACAAAGGCACTCTGCTCTTTTGCTACATGAGGAAACTGCTGCTAAGAGTTGTGTGTAGACTCGAGGTGCCATGAACTAGCCTTGACTGTCCTAGTGGGAATCAGGGATTGGCCTTATCCTGGAGTGTGTGTGTGTGTGTGTGTGTGTGTGTGTGTGTGTGTGTGTGTGTGTGTGCCTCAGCTTTCCCACCTCTCATCTGAACTCTGGATTGGGTCTCTCTGGGTTTAGCTCTTTTCTTTGTCTGTTTCTTGGGAATGCTCTGGTGATGTGCGTGGGGTCGACTGCTAACTGGCTCTCCTGTGGCCTTGCTTCTCTTCAGGTGCTTCCTACTGTCTGATGTAGTCCACACCAGCCAGCACACCAGGGGTCCGATAGCTTTCTGCTTCCCCTTCAGTTGCTTTGGGCTTGAACTGCTGCTTCCTCTGCTGTGTTTTCACTTCACGATGAAAACCTGTCTTGGGGAGTCACATGGGTGTCGGTGTGGTTGTCATGGCACTGGTTAGAGCTGTGTTCACAGTTGTTGTTGTCGTCGTGTTTCATAGGAAGGTTTGTGCTTCAGTTTTCATTTGAAAATACAAAACTTAGAGAACGGTCCATGGGAAACAGGAAGGACACGTGGGGATGCCGGCTTTGCTGTGCTCTAGGACAGGATGCAGTGTAAGAGTGATACTGCTGGGCTCAGAGAAGCGCCACTCTCCACGGCCACCGTCTGAATGCATGTTACTCTTCCAGGAATCCTGCCATCTTGCTCCATGATGTTATTATTAGTTTGTTTAGTGCTCAGAAATAAGATGTTTCGGGCTGGAAAGATGGCTTGCCTGTTAAGACCACTGGCTGCTTTCCCAGAAGATTTGGGTTCAGTCCCAGCATCTACACAGCAGCTAATAACTATCTGTGACTCCAGTTTCAGGGAATCTAACATCCTCTTCTGGCCTCCATGAGCACTCCACATACAACATGGCGCACATTACATCTGTGCAAGAAAGACACCCATAAACATAAAATAAAAATAAATCTTAAAAAATTACAAATATTAATTTAAAAAAAGATGTTCATAGCTTTTCTCTGGGCTTTCTTTGCAAGGATAATGTGATATTGATCAATGTGCAGACAAGTTGGGGATAGGAATTTGGTGTCTGGCACAGAGGAGTTGTTGAATGTGTAGAATATTAGAGTTTGAAAACAAAGGGGTTATGGTTAAGGTGTTGAAGATACCTCTAAATTAAGCTGCAGTCCATGTTTCTTGTGTCCCCTGCCCCTGCAGGTGCGTGCTATTACGATGCCAATCAGTCTATGTATGTCTTTGGAGGCTGCACCCAGAGCAGTTGCAATGCTGCCTTCAATGACCTCTGGAGGCTCGACCTAAATAGCAAAGAGTGGATTCGCCCATTGGCCTCAGGTAAGTAATGGACTGCTGATTTCTGCCTTCTCCCAGAGGCCTCTTGGCATGGACTCAAGCATATGTTCCTGGTGTCTCAGGTTCTTTGTCAAATCTGCTGTGAAAATGCCTAGGGTCATATGCTCATCTAAGTCTTTGCATTAAAAATAAAATTGTAGTTGGGTGTAGTGGAGCATACCTTTAATCCTAGCACTTGGGAGGCAGAGGCAGATGGTTCTCTGTGAGTGTTAGGCCAGCCTGGTCTACATAGAGAGTTCTAGGACATCTAAGACTACATAAAGAGATCCTGTCTCAAAAAATAATAAAAATAAAAATAAATTGTGTTTTATCATAATATTAGTATTGGTACCTGTCCAAATCAGTGTACCACTGTGTGAATGCATTGGTGTGGTTTTCTCAGGTGCTTGCACAGGTGTGAGTTGTGTTTGGAATGAAGTTGAAGAGCAGAAAGAGTCGTGAGAACTGTAGTTGACTGACAGGAGCTATTGTCCCAGGCTGAGGTCTTTGACTAACAACTGTTCTTGCCAGCTCAGATATTCGGGAGTGTATGGACGTGCCTCTGCTGGTTGCTCGGGAGTGTGGGAAGATTCCATAGTAGGTGCACTCTACATGGTCCCAGGACAGTAGAATTACACTGGAAAACAGATTTCTTCTCTCCTTTCCATTTGAATCTTTCCTTTAAAACAAAAACAAAGCAATGTTTTTGCACTCATGAGAGTCCTGTCTATTTGAAGTGTCAGTCATTAGATTGGAGGTGCTGGTGCCATGAGGAAATTGAGTCCCTGGGGTGTGAAATGCTCTGCTAGCTTCATTGGCAAGCTGTTCCTGAACAATCTTCACTAGGCTCTTCAAGGTTGGAGCTTAGTCTCAACACCAAGGACTTGGGTTTTCGTTTTCCTTGGGCGCTGCCCATTTACTTAGGCCCTGCCATACTGGTTGGCTTAGGTTGGGGTCAGCTTAGCCTTTTAGAAAGGGCCCTTGTGAGAAGGCAGGAGCTTCATCTCTGGCATGATCTCAGTTTTCAGTGACTGTGAGTTATGGCATCTCTCAAAGGTGTGGACTGGGTGATCCTGTCTTAAAGGTTGGGGAAGCCAGTTCACATGCCCTTGTGTTTGCAGAACCGCTGCTGTGAAGCTGTGCCCAGAGGCTGAGATCTGCTTCCACAGCTGAGAGCTCTGTGAGCAAATGGAGCAGGAGCATGCAGACAGTGTTATTGGAGTCCTCAGGGAGGGGCTGGGGTTTGTGCAGATCTATTTACAAATACTGAAAGTATGGCTAACTGTTGATCTTACAGAAACTTTGAAGGCCAGTACTATTTTAAGGCTCAGGATTTTATGCTTAGGAACGTCTCCTTTTCTAGTTCCCTTGTTCCCTATTCATTTAGTGAAGTGTTGATTAAATATTTGGAGTTACAAATTCTTCTTTTTTAAAAGAGCTTATTTATTTTATGTGTCTGTCTGTGTGCATGTATGTGAACCATGTGCATGCTTGTTGGATCCATTGGACCTGGGCTTACAGATGGTTGGCTGTGAGCCATCATGCAGACATTGGGAATTGAACCCCAGTCCTCTGTAAGAGCAACAAGTGTTCTTAACTGCTGAGCCATCTCTCCAACCGCTTAAGTCACAGATTCTAAAATATAAAATATTGAGGCTGGAGAGATGGCTCAGCAGTTAAGAGCATTTGCTGCTCTTTCAGAGGACCCAAGTTCCATTCCCAGCCCCACATGGTGACTCACAACTGTCTGGAACTCCAGTTCCAGAGGATCCAACACCCTCTTCTGGCTTCTGCAGGCACCAGACACATACATGCAGACAAAACACCCTTATACGTTAAATAAATAAATAAAACTTTAAAATGTAGAACATCTTTTCAGCTTTAGTACCTTGTGGCCACTATACATGGCATAGGACCAGATGCCATTTCAGAGCAGCCTCGATTGTCCCAGTGACAGTTCTGGGTCTGCCTCTGTCTTGTAACTTCACTTTGTACCTTGATGATCTGCCATGGGTATGTATTGTTCCTTCTTTTGCAAATAGAGCTCTGGGTTAGGGACCTTCACAACTTTCGCTAAGATAGACAGGAAACTTTCTTTTTTAATAAACTACTAAATAACTACTTTTAAAAAATAAACTATTGTTGTTGTGTAAGATTAACTTTAGGGGGCTGGAGCAATGGCTCAGCAGTTAAGAGCACTGGCTGTTCTTCCAGAGGACCCAGGTTCATTTCCCAGCACCCACATGGCAGATCACAACTATCTGTAACTCCAGTTTTTGGAGATCTGACACTTTCATACCAGTGCACATAAAATAATTTTTTTTTTTTTTTTTTTTTTTTTTTTGGTTTTTCGAGACAGGGTTTCTCTGTGTAGCTTTGCGCCTCTCCTGGAACTCACTTGGTAGCCCAGGCTGGCCTCGAACTCACAGAGATCCGCCTGGCTCTGCCTCCCGAGTGCTGGGATTAAAGGCGTGCGCCACCACCGCCCGGCTAAAAGTTTTTTAAAAAAAGATTTTATTTTCTGTTATGTAGTGTGGGGAGGGTGCTTGCAGAGTCCAAAAGAGGATGTCAGATTTGCTTAGCTGAAATTTAGGCAGTTTGAACAACCAGCATGGATGCTAGGAACTGTATTTGAGTCTTCTGCATAAGTGGAGTGTGCTGGTTTTGCTAAGCAATCTCTCCAGCCTGTTAAACTTCTAAGTTTAAAGACTGTGCTTTGAAATCCTCATAGTAGATTTAGAGGAGCAGCTGGTTTGGTAATTCAGAGTTTATGTGAAGAGTAGTCATTGGGAATGTTCACTTTAGGTTGATTGATGAAGACAGGGTCTCTTGTAGCTCAGGCTGGCCTTGAACTCCTAATCTTCCTGCCTCTGTCAAGTGCTAGGATTACAGCACCACCATGCCTATTTTCTTTTTAAAACAAGCTATTGGATATTCAAAGTCATTTTCTGTTGAAGTGCATTAAATGAATCTAGTTGCCACCTCATTTTAATCTATAATTACAGCCTAGTTTTTTGATGGGAATTTTTTAAGAATCCTATGTGTCTTATGAAATTCTCATTTAGGCAGAATTCCCTTGGGACGATTCCCTGAAAGAATGTTTGTGTATTCCTTCCTGAATCCCAACCCAAACCCCTCTCTAACTGAAACATTGGTGTCTTTCTGGACAACGCACGAGTTGTCTGCTGGCCTGCTGTGTCCGGCCGACCTGCTCTAGTGCACGGAGAGGTAATTTGAAGGGGGATGCTGTGCTCGTCCAGCACCAGCTGTGAGGCCATTTAGTAGAACTGGAGTGTGTGCCACCCATGCTTGCAGCTTGAACAGTGTTCAGTCTTCAGACTCAGAGCTGCTGGAGAAGTGAGGCATCCAACAAGCAGTGGAATGCTTCTGCTTGGAGGGGTCTTGGTGGTGACTGCTCTATCAGGCGTCTTTGTCCATGTAGATTTGGGCGTGTCACACAGAAGCCTGTGGCCGTCTTGGTCTGGCTGCCATAGCTTAGGCTGCCATGACGAAGTTTTCAGGTCCCCCTGCCCTGCACACTGAGGTGGCAGCAGTGCTCCAGCTGGGTTGAGTAGGGAGGATGGCAGATCTCACAGTGGAAAGAGACCGCAGACGGTGTATGTTGGACTTCTTCAGAAAGATCTCATATGGAGCTTGTACTGGAGTAGTAAAGCGAAAGCCAAGGTAAAAATTACACAGCAAACAACCCAGCAACAAACTAGAAACTAAAAAGAGATGACTACTTTAAACAGGAGTGCTAACTGAAGTAGAAGTGAGTGAGAATTCATATGCAGAGACCTTTGGGCAGCAAAGAGGAAGACATACTAGAGGAGCTGAAAGCAAAATGTATGGGGGTCACATCCTGAGTGTCTTAGTCACTGTTGTACTGCTGTGAAGAGACACCATGACCAAGGCATCTCCTATAAAGAAAACATTGAACGGGGGCTGGCTTACAGTTCAGAGGTTCAGTCCATTGTCATCATGGTGGGGAGCGGGACAATCCTCATGACACTAGAGCAGTGGCTGAGAGCTACATCCTGATCCACAGGCCAAGAGATGGACCGCCTGCCATGGGCTTAAAGCCCACCACCCCCATTGATACACTTCTTCCCACAAGGCCACACCGCTCAAGGA
Organism: Peromyscus leucopus; assembly: GCF_004664715.2. NCBI lineage: Eukaryota > Metazoa > Chordata > Mammalia > Rodentia > Cricetidae > Peromyscus > Peromyscus leucopus. The sequence continues at coordinate 142,295,933 of NC_051064.1, forward strand.
AGTAAATCAAAGAGAACAGATTGGAGAGGTTCCATCACAGTAAGAGCCATGAGAGACAGTGAAGGCTTGGACTAGAGTCATGGCGTGGAGATAGGATGAAGTGGATGACTTTCAGCTGGATCTTTAGATTAAAATGAACTCAGTGGATTGTAAATAGAGAGGGTCAGTCAAGGCACATCTTGTGCAGCTAGATACAAAGTAGAGCCTTTTTCAGGAGTAGGATACATAGTGGAAAGAAGTGTAGGTTTTATTATTTTACTTTTTTTGAGATAAGGTCTCATCTAGGCTGACCTTGATTCCTGTTGCAGAGGTTGAATTTGGACATTTTATCCTCCTGCATGCTAAGTACAGGGATTGTTAATCCCATCAAATTTGAAGCGAGCTTTAATTAAATACTGCCCAGGATAATGGACTCTGGCCAGGTCCATTCCAGGTTCCCAGAAAATGACCAGGCGCTTATAAAGGCAAACCCACAAGACTAAGTACCTTCTGCTTTCCTCCAGTCAGAGGCAAGCATACATCCTGACATATTTCCTGCCTCCTTGTGATTAAGCACATCCAGTGCAGCTGGGTCAACCAAACTGCTTTAGGGAAGTGAAAACATGTGGCTTGTTATCTTATATGAACAACAGCCTTTTTCATCTCAGCAAGTACCAGTCCTTGGGTGAGAAGTCCTATAGGTTAGAGGCATTTTCCCACCCCTCACTCTCATTCTTGGGTTACAAGGCTCATATTGTAACACATGGTTTGTGCATGAGTGTCAGAGACCTGCACTCAATCCTCATATTTGTGTGATAGATCCTTGACCCACTGAGCCGTCTCCCTATGCCTTCTCCTTCGTTTCTTCAAGGAACAAATATTTGAGAGCTGTGATATGATCTTGCTCTTGAGGTTTAAGATGCTTGTGAGTCAGTGGCAGACAGAAATCCCAATTCCAATGGAGAGTGAATTCAAATAAGGGGAGAGGGTTTTGTGTGTGTGTGTGTGTGTGTGTGTGTGTTTTTTTTTAAGGCAGGGTTTTCTTTCTTTTTTTTTTTTTTTAATTTTATTTATTTTGCCATAAGTGTCGGGTTCCCTGGAACTGGAGTTACAGACAGTTGTGAGCTGCCATGTGGGTGCTGGGAATTGAACCCAGGTCCTTTGGAAGAGCAGTCAGCGTTCTTAACCACTGAGCCATCTTTTCAGCCCCGAGGCAGGGTTTTCTATGTTGCCCTGGCTATCCTGGAACTCGCTCTGTAGACCAGGCTGGCTTTCCCCACCAGCCTTTGCCCCCCAGGTGCTGGGATTAAAGGCGTGCACCACCACCACCACCACCACCAGGTTGTTTAAAAAGTCAAACAACCAAGGTATGTCTTTAATCCCAGCACTTGGGAGGCAAAGACAAGTGGATTTCTGAGTTCAAGGCCAGCCTGGTCTACAGAGTGAGTTCCAGGGCTACACAAAGAAACACTGCCTCGAAAAACTGAAGAGAGAGAGACAGAGGCAGGCAGGCAGACAGACAACCAAAAATGAGTGAATGGAAATGACAAATATGGAGTTGGATGTAATGTGTACCTGTAATCCTGAGACTGAGGCAGAAGGGTTATGATTATGCCAGCCTGGACTACAAAGTAAGACCTGTCTTAACAAACAAAAAATAATATAGAAAACAAATATATGTAATATAGACTGTTAGGCAGTTCTAAGTAGAAGAGGAACTACTCAATGGGTGTATGGGGCTGTTCCAGGGGAATCATGACAAGGGACTCAAGGAGAGGTAACATTGGAACACAAGGACTGGAGGAACAGCTCAGTGGTTAAGAGCACTGGTGCTCTTCCAGAGGACCCAGGCTTGGTTCCTGGCATCCACATGGCACCTCACTACCATCTGTAACTCTGGTTCCAGGGGATCTGATGTCCTTTCTGGCCTCTCCAGGCACCAGGTATACATGTTATCTATATACATATTTGCATGCAAACATTTGTAAACATAAAACGAATGTTGTTTAAAAAAAACAAACAGACTTAATGGATACAAGGAGCAAATGAATGGGCTATGTCATCTCAAACAATGCAAAGACCCAGAGGTGGGCGTGTGTTTGGGATAGCCCAGGATTCCAGGGAGGACCCAGTGAGACAGGAGCAGAGTAAACAGGAGAGCATGGAGGGCAAGTGTCTACACAGAATAAGAAGGCTAGCCTGTATATAAGGCATTCAGCTTTTTTTTTTTTTTTTTTTTTTTTGATTTTTCAGTTTCTCTGTGTAGCTTTGCGCCTTTCCTGGAACTCACTTGGTAGCCCAGGCTGGCCTCAAACTCACAGAGATCTGCCTGGCTCTGCCTCCCAAGTGCTGGGATTAAAGGCGTGGACCACCACCACCTGGCGGCATTCAGCTGTTAAGAGGACTTTGGGATAGTCTTGAAGTGGCCGGGTTTCTGAAGTGAGTTCCTGGAAGGGTAACATGAAGGTAAAGAGCTGGTTGTGATCTCTAGATGAGAAATGATGCCGGCTCAGGAAAGTATGAGCAGGAAGTTAAGAACGCGCTGAAGGAGTCGGACTGTGGTTTGTAGAATAGGAAGGAGAGTAAGGCGCCAAGTGACACAGGCGTAGGATTGAGAGGGTAATTGTCTGGGATTTGTTTCCATTGTTTGGTTCTGTATGTCGTGTCTCTGTAGTGTGGGGGTATATGCGCTAGAGTGTTGGTATTCAAGGAGGCCGGAGGTGTTGAAGCTGGAGTTACAGGTGATAATAAACGGGCTGACGGCACTGCTGAGAACTGAGCTCAGGTCCTCTGGAAGAACAGTAGGTGCCACTGAGCCATCCCTTCATCTCTTAGTTGCTTTTTTGAGATAGGGTCTCACTGTGCAACCTAGGCTGATCCTAGAACTCTCCATGTAGACCAGGCTGGCCTTGAATTCACTGAGATCCGCTTGTCTCTGCTTCCCAAGTGCTGGGATTAAAGGTATGTGCCACCAAGACCATTGGGAGTTTAGTTGTGTGTTGGGCACCAAATGTAGCTGCAAGTTTCTCTGGACTAATCTCTCCCACCCACGGTCCTGCAGCCACTTATAAAATAATCATTCAAAGGCTTATATTAATTACAAACTGAACTGGAGAGATGGCTTAGTGGTTAAGAGCACTGGCTGCTCTTCCAGAGGACCTAGGTTCAATTCCCAGCAACCACATGGCAGCTCAAAACTGTCTGTAACTCCAGTTCCAGGGGTTCCCACACCCTCACACAGACATATATTGAGGCAAAAATACCAATGGACATAAAATAAAAATTAATAAATTATTGAAAAAAATTACAAACTGTACGACCTATAGCTTAGGCTTCTTTTTTTTTTTTTTTTTTTTTTTTTTTTTGGTTTTTCGAGACAGGGTTTCTCTGTGTAGCTTTGCGCCTTTCCTGGGACTCACTTGGTAGCCTAGGCTGGCCTCAAACTCACAGAGATCCGCCTGGCTCTGCCTCCTGAGTGTAGGATTAAAGGCGTGCGCCACTAACGCCTGGCTTTTTTCTTTCTTTTTTTTTTTTTTTTTTGGTAGCTTAGGCTTCTTACTAAATAGCTCTTATAGCTTAATTCAACATGTTCCTATTAGTCTATGTTTTGCCACGTGACTTCGTGGCATTACCTGTTTTCTCACATCTTGCTTCTCTTGGCAGCAGCTTGCAGCCTCTCCCCTGAGTCTGCGCGCGCACACACACACGCGCACACACACACACACACACACCGCGCACACACACACACACACACACCGCCATCCCCCTCTCACTCTCTTAGATTTCCCGCCTGGTTCCATCCTGCTCTGTCATAGGCCAGTGTAGCTTTATTTATTAACCAATGAGGGTAACACATTTTTGCAGCATACAGAAAGACATCCCACAGCATAGTTGCATTTTTCAAGTAGTATATTTTTCAAATAGTATATTTTTCAAGTATGATGGTGAATACCTGTAATTCCCATACTTGGGAAGCAGAGTCGGGGATTCACTGCAAGTTTGAGGCCTGCCTGGTCTGCATAGTGAGTTCTAGGCCAGCCATGGCTATGATTTTATAGCATGTTTGCATGTCAGTTTCAGTGATCTTCTAGAGGAAGTGGCTAAGTCTGACAGAGAGGAGAATTGTCATCAAGGGGCGGGAAGTTTGACTGACCAGGTGCTGGGCAGTGGCAACTAGTCCAGGCTTTCTACTGATCGTTTTATCACTCGTGAGGTAATGGAAGGCGGAACAGGAGAGAAGCCGGGGGAAGTTACGGCTGCTTGTGAATGAACAACTGTGTGTACATAATTCTAGTCTTTGCTGAATAGTTCCAGGAAATTGACAGACCTTCTAGAATTGTACAGAGGTGGCACCTTAATTCTTAATCAGGTTTGTTTGGTTCAGCCTGTGTTTAATTCCCAAAGTAAATAAGCCAGTCTTTGGATGTGTGTTTCAAAAGACTAATGTTTAAACCAGTTTCTCAAATAAATTACTGTTAATTCAAACTGAAGCTAATTCCAGCACCTATTTAATAACAACTGTAAGTCACATTGCCCTTTCAGTTGCTTTAAGTCAAGATAAAATTATTAATTTTACATTTGATAGTTCTGCTTTTTAAAACTTCCTAAAGATTACCCCATTCTCATGTGCAAGAGTAGAGAATTTCAGTTGGTGAAACACATTTCCTCAGTTAGATACGGCTTTAAATACTGATGGAGTCTATAAATATTAACAACGCGGAGCTCAGCCTGTCATGTCTTAAATAGCCTTGGAGCTCAGTTGATTTTCCCACCGCTTTCTTCCATAGATTCTCCCAAGGATCCCCCTCCCTCCCAGTTTCTGTGCTTTCACATGGAGTGCCAGTACTGACTTGTGGGTTCAGAATCTTGTTTTAGAAGAATTTACCAAAGGACAAAGATATGCAGCCCTGTTGCCTGTTTGCTGTCA